>NC_086444.1:74669144-74971644 GCF_028390025.1 Pseudophryne corroboree
AGGGGTGTGGCCACAAAATAATATTAATTTATACAATGGTGCACAGTAGTCTCCATTATTCAAATTACGCCGCACAGTAGTGCCACCACACCAGGTAGTGCCCCTTTTTCACATTACAGCAGACAGAGTCCCCTTTTTACACATTACTGCAGACAGCGTCCCCTTTTTTTGCACATTACGGCAGACAGCGTCCCCTTTTTTACACATTACGGCAGACAGAGTCCCCTTTTTTTACACATTACGGCAGACAGCGTTCCCTTTTTTACACATTACGGCAGACAGCGTCCCCTTTTTTACACATTACGGCAGACAGCGTCCCCTTTTTACACATTATGGCAGACAGCGTCCCCTTTTTTTACACAGTACGGCAGACAGCGTCCGCCTTTTTACACAGTACGGCAGACAGCGTCCCCCTTTTTACACATTACGGCAGACAGCGTCCCCTGTTTACACATTACGCCAGACAGCATCCCCCCATGGCTGCATAGTGTGAGGGGTGGTCTTCTGTATGCCGGCGGTCGGGCTCCCGGCGCTCAGTATACCGGCGCCGGGAGCCCGACAGCCGGCATACCGACACTTATTTTCCCTCGTGGGGGTCCACGACCCCCATAGAGGGAGAATAAAATAGTGTGGCGCGCGTAGCGTGGCGAGCGCAGCGAGCCCGCAAGGGGCTCATTTGCGCTCGCCACGCTGTCGGTAAGCCGGCAGTCGGGCTCCCGGCGCCGGGATGCTGGTCGCCGGGAGCCTGACCGCCGGCCAGCCGTAGTGAACCCTAGTGTGAGTGTGTATGGCTGCATAGTGTTAGTGTGCATGGCTGCATAGTGTGTGTATGGCTGCATAGTGTGAGTGTGTATGGCTGCATAGTGTTAGTGTGCATGGCTGCATAGTGTGAGTGTGTATGGCTGCATAGTGTTAGTGTGCATGGCTGCATAGTGTGTGCATGGCTGCATACTGTAAGTGTGCATGGCTGCATAGTGTGAGTGTGCATGGCTGCATAGTGTGAGTGTGTATGGCTGCATAGTGTGAGTGTGCATAGTGTGTGTGTATGGCTGCATAGTGTCAGTATGCATAGTGTCAGTGTGTATGGCTGCATAGTGGCAGTGTGTATGGCTGCATAGTGTGAGTGTGTATGGCTGCATAGTGTTAGTGTGCATGGCTGCATAGTGTGTGTATGGCTGCATAGTGGCAGTGTGTATGGCTGCATAGTGTGAGTGTGTATGGCTGCATAATGTTAGTGTGCATGGCTGCATAGTGTGTGTATGGCTGCATAGTGTCAGTGTGTATGGCTGCATAGTGGCAGTGTGTATGGCTGCATAGTGTCAGTGTGTATGGCTGCATAGTGGCAGTGTGTATGGCTGCATAGTGTGAGTGTATATGGCTGCATAGTGTGAGTATGCATAGTGTCAGTGTGTATGGCTGCATAGTGGCAGTGTGTATGGCTGCATAGTGGCAGTGTGTATGGCTGCATAGTGGCAGTGTGTATGGCTGCATAGTGTTAGTGTGCATGGCTGCATAGTGTGTGTATGGCTGCATAGTGTGAGTGTGTATGGCTGCATAGTGTGAGTGTGCATAGTGTGTGTGTATGGCTGCATAGTGTGAGTGTGTATGGCTGGATAGTGTGAGTGTGTATGGCTGCATAGTGTGAGTGTGCATAGTGTGTGTGTATGGCTGCATAGTGTGAGTGTGTATGGCTGGATAGTGTGAGTGTGTATGGCTGCATAGTGTGAGTGTGCACAGTGTGTGTGTATGGCTGCATAGTGTGAGTATGCATAGTGTCAGTGTGTATGGCTGCATAGTGTCAGTGTGTATGGCTGCATAGTGTGAGTGTGCATGGCTGCATAGTGTGAGTGTGCATGGCTGCATAGTGTGAGTGTGCATGGCTGCATAGTGTGAGTGTGCATAGTGTGTGTGTGTGTATGGCTGCATAGTGTGAGTATGCATAGTGTCAGTGTGTATGGCTGCATAGTGTCAGTGTGTATGGCTGCATAGTGTCAGTGTGTATGGCTGCATAGTGTGAGTATGCATAGTGTCAGTGTGTAAGGCTGCATAGTGTCAGTGTGTATGGCTGCATAGTGTGAGTATGCATAGTGTCAGTGTGTATGGCTGCATAGTGTCAGTGTGTATGGCTGCATAGTGTGAGTATGCATAGTGTCAGTGTGTATGGCTGCATAGTGTCAGTGTGTATGGCTGCATAGTGTGAGTATGCATAATGTCAGTGTGTATGGCTGCATAGTGTCAGTGTGTATGGCTGCATAGTGTCAGTGTGTATGGCTGCATAGTGTCAGTATGCATAGTGTCAGTGTGTATGGCTGCATAGTGTCAGTGTGTATGGCTGCATAGTGTGAGTATGCATAGTGTCAGTGTGTATGGCTGCATAGTGTCAGTGTGTATGGCTGCATAGTGTTGGTGTGTATGGCTGCATAGTGTCGGTGTGTATGGCTGCATAGTGTCAGTGTGTATGGCTGTATAGTGTGAATGTGCAGGTCTGGCAGAGCATGAGTTCACATAGCTGCACTCACCCATCGGCGGTGTCGGAGGCTCAGAGCTGCTGTTCTTGGGAGGTTGGGTGGCCGTGGCAGCGGCAGGGGATGTAACAAGGTATGGAGCTGCTGCGGCCCGCTAGTTAAAGCCCTAGCATCCGCCGCACAGCTCCCCGCCAGGAGAAGCCAGAGGCGTGTCCTCCTAACCCGAGGTGTATAGCGCGCAGCGCGCTTCTGGAGTCGAGGCAGGAGGGGGAAACGGGGAGCGCTGCTGCTGCCGCCTGTAACGTACAGTAAATCAGCAGTTGTGGCGTCCAGCAAAGAAGGTGCTGGGCGCAACGCTGCTGTGATATACTGTATTATAGTGGTGGTGGATGCTGATGGTGCGCCCACAGCGCAAATGCGCTGTGTGCAACGCACCATCCGCCCACACCTAGTTACGGCTGTGCCCTGCCCTGTCCCCCTACTGAGCCGACCTGGCTGCTCTCTCCCAGAGAGAGCAGGCAGGAAGTAGGTAAGTAGGTATGATTTGAATGTATTTATCTCTGGTTTATTCCCCCCCAAGAATGTAACAACTATATAATGGGGGTAAGGTGCAATCAGGGATATTGCTGGTCTATTCATGGAGTCAGGGAGAATGCTACTATTTCAGGGAATCACCTGCAGCATAAGGGAGGGTAGGCAACTACACATTAGTGTGATGTTACACGCTGTACTTAAAATAACACTCCCCCACTACCACCACCCCCCCACACACACACATACACACACCCATCCCGCCTGATTGGAGTTTGAGGTACTGTAGGTGGATGTTATACAAAATTTAAAAAAACACTGTAAAAAAGTACACTAGAATATCTCACTTTCTCTGTGTGCATCTGACATCATATACCTGACATCATATACATGTGTCATGATTGGTCACATGCACAATACTGCATGACTGGAAACACAGCCTAATCACTGACAGCATGCCGGGAGTATTCAGCCAGCCCAGCTCTTGGACAATTTCGGCAAAGCTTGCAGTCTACCGGAAATTCCCTTTATATAGCCTTGTCAGCAGACCCGGCACTGTGGGAGGCAACGGAGTCGGCTGGCGATGGGTTCCTGCTCTGTAGGGGGGCACCTCTCCTCCCATTCCATGATCAGCGACACCATTCAGTTAAGTTAATTAACAGCCAACACTGTCTCTTCTGTGGCCGACTCCCCTCCCACACTAGTCCCTGCACCTTACAAGTCACACCCTCTTTATTATAGACGCACATTTTAAAAGTGTCATACTCAGGATTAGAACCCACGACCTATTATACTGGAAGCAGACACCATACTGATGGAGCTATTTGCTCCTATATAGGAAGCATGAGAATCCCAACTATAAGAGGTTACTTCTCTGACAATTACACGTAACTTCATATAGTTAGAATTATAATTTCTATCTACAGTCTATCTATCTACAGTATATATATATATATATATATATATATACCGGTATATATATATATATATATATATATATTTATCTATATATGATGGGGACACACACCAATATTTATCTTGCATCCGGCCAACTGGGATGAACTTACGCCACTGGCACTAGGCATCGGCAAACTAGGCAATGCTTAGGGTATTTGTAATGCCCAAGGGCACAAGCAGCTTCTGCTGAATAAAATGATATGCAGCATGCTTATATTCTGTGTGTGACTGCGGCTTTATCTGCATATGAAATGCCACATTAGAGTGCATTCCTGGAATTCACTGTAATGTAGCATTCTGTATGCAGATACAGCCACAGTCGCACACAGAATACAGGCATGCCCAGGCCCGCCATCAAGGGGGGGCGGGGCGGTGGGTACAGTGGCAGCTCCTGTTTGGCTGCCGGCTATGATTGGCTCTCGGCCGGCTCTCTGTAGTAAGAATATGTCCACGGCTCTCTCCTCCATGGCTGCCTGCCGATACGCAGGCAGGCAACTGACCTGGCTCCCTGATCCATCCTGACTGCAACCACCCGGGCCCCTACAAAAGGTTAAGTTTGGGGAGTGCAGGAATGGGACATTGTGTGGTGGTGGTGAGTGGGCCTTGTCTTGCGAGGGTCAGTCCTGGGCCCCATCATTTCTGATGGCAGCCTTGGGTATGCCACATATAATTTTAATAAGCAGAAGTTGCTTGTGTGTCCAAGTCACATAGCAATGCAAATAAGATGTTAGAGCTGGCCGGGAGCTGCCAGCTGACTCACCCCAGGCATCTCCTGCTGCATGGCATATTGAGACATCTGTATCCAAGCAGAGGCAGAGGTCACAGTGTTAGCAGACATGTGAGTGCTGTGTGCGGGTGGGTTGGTTGTGCAATAGTGTTCGGCATATGTGTAAGGGGCACTATGTGTGCATAAGGGCAATAATAAAGTGCGGCATATGTGTAAGGGACATTATGTGTATAAGGGCATTGCTAAAGGTTGGCATAATGTGTAAGGCGCATTATGTTTATAAGGACATTTAATAATGTCATATGTGTGAGGGGCATTACTGTGTGGTATGTGTATAAATGCATTACTAATGTGTGGCATTATGTGTATAAGGTGCTCTACTGTGTGGCGTAATGTGTACAAATTGCACTACTGTGTGGTCTAATGTGAAAAGAGCAATATAGTGTTGTGTAATGTGAATAAGGAGCAATTCAGTGTGATGTAATGTGAATAAGGGGCACTACTGTGAGGAGTAACGTATATTAGGTAAAGTGGTACTACTGTGTGATGTAACATGTAGAAGGGACACTATTGCATGATATAATGTGAATAAAGTTGCACTACTGTGTGGCATAATTTGAATTGGGGGTACTATTTTGTGGCATTGTGTCCCTCCTGGAGAGGGTCATGTTGGGAGGTATGCTGGAGGGTGAGTTGCAGGCAGTGTACAGCACTGGAGGGTGAGATGCAAGCAGTGTACAGCACTGTATGGTGAGTTGCAGGTAGTGTACAGCACTGGAGGGTGAGTTGCAGGCAGTGTACAGCACTGGAGGGTGAGATGCAGGCAGTGTACAGCACTGGAGGGTGAGATGCAAGCAGTGTACAGCACTGTACGGTGAGTTGCAGGTAGTGTACAGCACTGGAGGGTGAGTTGCAGGCAGTGTACAGCACTGGAGGGTGAGATGCAGGCAGTGTACAGCACTGTACGGTGAGATGCGGCCTGTGCACAGCACTGGGGGGTGAGATGCAGGCAGTGTACAGCACTGGAGGGTGAGATGCGGGCTGTGTACAGCACTGGAGGGTGAGTTACCGGCTGTGGTGGTCATTCCGAGTTGATCGTTCGTTATTTTTTTTTCGCAACGAAGCGATTAGTCTCTAATGCGCATGCGCAATGTCCGCAGTGCGACTGCGCCAAGTAAATTTGCTATGCAGTTAGGTATTTTACTCACGGCATTACGAGGTTTTTTCTTCGTTCTGCTGATCGTAATGTGATTGACAGGAAGTGGGTGTTTCTGGGCGGAAACTGGCCGTTTTATGGGTGTGTGCGAAAAAACGCTGCCGTTTCTGGGAAAAACGCGGGAGTGTCTGACGAAACGGGGGAGTGTCTGGGCGAACGCTGGGAGTGTTTGTGACGTCAAACCAGGAACGAAACTGACTGAACTGATCGCAGATGCCGAGTAAGTCTGGAGCTACTCAGAAACTGCTAAGAAGTGTCTATTCGCAATTCTGCTAATCTTTCGTTCGCAATTTTACTATGCTAAGATTCACTCCCAGTAGGCGGCGGCTTAGCGTGTGCAAAGCTGCTAAAAGCAGCTTGCGAGCGAACAACTCGGAATGAGGGCCAGTGTACAGGACTGGAGTGGACTAAACCACTGCAGCAGCATCATAGGGTGGAGGAGAGGGATGTAGCAGCTATAACATTCCTGCTGGCGGAATACACCACCTTTGTTACTGCTGGCCACTCCTTGCTTGTGACAGTGGCACTGTGCACAGCGGCGCTGGCGCGGATAGGCCACTAGGTGGCGCCGGAGAACCTCCAGCCTGCTGGTTTCAAACTGCAAACAAAAGACAAGAAAAGTACAAAGATCAGGACACGGAGTTATGTGAGGGGATCAGAAGCCGGCAAGTAGCAGTGAGGAGTGGGAGCAGAGGCAGGCAGGGTGCTCCTGAGCTGGGAGGCACATCGCCAGGCGGCATTACCAGCTCCCCTGCCCTCCTGTCATGTGCCAGGGATCAGGCACCTCTCCAGCCAGCAGCAGCAGCCTGTGGAATAGCCGAGGAAGCAGGAGAACACTGCTCTGGGTAAGGCACATTGTAGGGAACAGGGGGCTGAATGGGGTCATTGTGTTGGGACTATGCTGGAACTGGGGCTTGGTGCCTGGGCTGCAGACTCTACCCATCTTCTTGTGTCTGGACAATGAGGTATGAAGAGGGTGAGCTGCTGGGGGTAGAAAGAGGAAACTGCAGAGACCATATGGTTCAGAGGAGCACTGCCAGGCTGTAGGCAAATGGCTGGGAATTGCCCCCCATGTGCAGCCCAGTCATTACAATACAAGTATATAGGTCAGCCTAGCCAGCAATCATGTAACTCAGCTGCTGCAGAACATCTTAGCAGGCAACGTTTAGGATGATTGCAGAAGTTACTTGGAACCATGTCCCAGAGGTTCCAAAGATATTCTGCAGCAGCTCCTTGTTTTAGCCCCCAGCTGGGAATTCCTAGAGGTGCCAGGATGTCAATGTTACATTGCTGAATTGTGTTACATTCATGTGACATAATGTACAAGTTTTATTTGATGAAACTATGATCCCTGTAGTAAGCTCCAAGTCTTCAGTTAGATGTCACCAGGAGAACTGTCACTTACAGATGGCCATACTGTATGTACTCCTCTGCAACGCTTCTATATGTGACTTTTGATGCAGGCGATACACTAGGGTTTATATCCGAAACTACCAACTGTAAATATATAGACTTTTTAGAAACCTCTTTAAAGACCCCAAATGACTTTGGCTTATTTATTTATTTTGTATTTATTTTATTGTCATCTTGTGTCAGGCATCAGAGCGCGTCAGCTTGGCTGGGCTAATTACACAGAAAGTCAGACAGAACTGTGTGTGAGCAGTATTGAGAATAAATATTTTATTAAGGCATGTGCTGCTGTGTCATACGCTCAGGTATGTGGCAGTACTTTCCTAGCTACACCTTTTGTATAGTCATGTTCTACCATGCTTGCTGCAGGACCTGCTATAGGGCTACATTGTGCTGTACTCATTGCGGCGTTTGCTCTGCTCCGTGGCGGCCTAATGTTTGTGAAGCACCCTTTTAGGGCACTTTAGTTTTATTGATGATGTGGGAAATCCACTTCTATATGTTTGTGTTTAGTCCTTCCGCACTGGACACCTGCTTGCACAGCGCTGTGTTATATGAATGGAACGGTGTAAATAATACAGTATGGCATCTTAGTGAGAATGGCGCTTTTGGTGGTGGATATTAGTGGGGTAAGGCATAACTAAGTTAGTGTATGGCCTGCACTTGGCACAGGGGAAAGAGGAGAACAGAATAGGGTTCGTGTGAGCCTTCTATATAATTAGGCAAAATGGAGAGGAGACTCGGAGGCCTGGTATTTAATTCTGAGGGGTCACGGAGCATAAACAGTCCAGATTTATACGCATGGTGAGAAGACGTGTCCGTATTAATGGGATACTCAGGCCTCTTTCTCCTTTCACTCCACTGAATTTTTTTAATTAGAGTGGGGCTGACCCAGAGCGCACACAAGTTGGCCTTAAGGCGCTTATTTGTCATACGCTCAGTTGTTGGATCTCTGCGGCGAGGTTGCCACAATCTGTACGCTTTAGTTTCATAGACGTCTTCATTACCAGTGTGCACTTGCGCCAGCCTGTCCTTGGTGCAACAGATCCTCCTGAATCCAGGTGTAATTACACATGCATTAATAGCTGTTGCATGGACATGTCCTTGATAAACTATGCCTATGTTTCCCATTGCCACCCAGTTACACCCCTCCAGCTACAAGTGGAGGTACAACGGAGATTACGTACGGCTCTGTATTTCCCATACCTGCGCATGCTTATCGCTGGAGCACATGTGAGCGTAGAACGTATGGGTAGGGCATATTAAGCAGAAGCAAAAATAAATAAATTATCATTTAATCAAAGGCCCAGGGGGGTCAATCCGAAGTTGTTCGCTCGCTAGCAGTTTTTAGCAGCCGTGCAAACGCTATGCCGCCGCCCACTGGGAGTGTATTTTAGCTTGGCAGAAGTGCGAACGAAAGGATCGCAGAGCGGCTACAAAGTTTTTTTTTTTTGTGTGCAGTTTTAGAGTAGCTCAAAACCTACTCAGCGCTTGCGATGACTTCAGACTGTTCAGTTCCTGTTTTGATGTCACAAACACGCCCTGCGTTCGCCCAGCCACGCCTGCGTTTTTCCTGGCACGCCTGCGTTTTTTCGAACACTCCCTGAAACCGGTCAGTTGACACCCAGAAACGCCCACTTCATGTCAAACACTCTGCGGCCACCAGTGCGACTGAAAAGCTTCACTAGACCTTGTGTGAAACTACATCGTTCGTTGTACTAGTACGACGCGCGTGTGCATTGCGCCGCATGCGCAGAAGTGACGTTTCTTTACCTCATCGCTGCTCAGCGAATGAATGCAGCTAGCGATCAACTCGGAATGACCACCCATGACTTTTATTAAGGATAGTTGCCTACTGGCAGCACCACATCTCAAACGTCATGCTGTATGGTACCCAACACTTGCAGTCATGGGTGGGAGGCTTTGTGGATGGTTCACGTTTACATAGGACAGTCAGTATCCTATTTGGGTTCACTGTAAAGTATAGCTTCCGTGCCCATTTATGGGCAACAATTCAATTACCTGCTTCACCTACTGCAGGCTTATAGATCCCTGGTTAAGTGTCCACGGTTATTAAGTTACACCCTGAAGGGGCGATTTCTGTTCGCACCTCAGGAGGTAAGTAGGGCTTTCAGTACTTACTTCAGATGCTTGTGAGTGGTTAACCCATAGCTGTGGACACACGGTGGGTATTCAACTATCCGCCGGGTTTACATCGTGACTAATTGCCGGCAAAAATCCCTGTGGCACGGGGAAAGTCGCCAAAAAAACGGCATTCACACGCACAAATCCACTGATTCCGCGTAAAATGCGTAATCTTTTTTTTTTTTCCCTGCGCATGACCCGATTTAATTCCGAGGTTCAGTCCAACTCTGGTAAACCCCGCTAATTGAATAGGTCCGGCGCAGCAATTAGTGGCGGGATAAACCCAAACGCTAATTGAATTACCCCCTGTACATGGAAAATAGGGTTACCACACAAGCTTATAGGATGCTTATTGAATAGCTCTGTCCGTTAATCTCGGGGGCTGCAGCCGGGCTGTAAATCCCACGACTGTGCTAAAACAGCTAGTAATGTTTAATGCCAGTGTGTAATGAGCCTGATCTGTCATTCCCTGCTAGAGCTGGAAGATGTCTTGCTGTACCCTTAAGTGAGGAAGACACTTAAGTTCTACAGCTGTCTCCAAGTTCACTTCTAGAATGAAGACCAAGTTTACAGTCCTATTTAGAGTTATTAAGAGGCCTTAAACACGGTAATAAAACTGAGGATTCATGTCCCACCCTGTAAAATCTTTTACATCTGTGTATAATAATAATCGCATCCCGGCTTAGCTGTATAATCACACACCCAGAGACTACACAACAGTCTCTCCTGACTACAGGTTGCTGCCCAACTGTGATAAACAAGCTACAAAGCGTATATATACTGTATAATTATAGATATTATTTACCACTAACGCTCGGTGAATTGTTCCAATTGATGTTCAGTCATTTTGTACTTAAAGTATCATCCTATTAATGTGACATCCGGCATAGGGCTCTCACATGTCCTGACTAATGGGGCCCCAGACATAAACAAGAGATTCACCATCTCTGCAAGTTTCCCCCGAATTAACGATTCTTCAATCCAATCTTTATAACACAATCTCCTTAAATCATTTGCTCAAATTTTTCAATAACTGAAACTCCTCATTCAGCAAATTAATTTTGTTGCAGAATACATGACGGGGAGATGTATCAAGCCTTGGAGAGAGATAAAGTGGAGAATCAGCTACTTACTGCCATTTTACAGGCTGTGTTTTGAAAAGTGACAGGAGCTGATTGGTTGGTACTTTCTCTCTCTCTCTCTCCAAGACTTACTGTAATACATTTCACCCACAGTGCCACCAACTGTCTCTCTGGTACAGCTTCTCAAGTCATATTGAGCTTTTAGCTGTTGCAATTTTGTTATGTGTTCGACGCCTCTATATATCCACTGGCCAGTTATTAAGATGCAGATCAATAGTGCTGAGGGTCATAACCTTAAGAATAAAATAAAACAAGGATAGCTCTTATCTGTATATGTATATAATATATATATTAGCTTGAGTACCCGGCGTTTCCCTGGTTTTTAAGAATGTCTTTTTACAAAAATAAATGTAAATATTAAACACACAGTATAAATAACATTGTAGATAGCTGAATACCTGTGCTTCGCTACGGGATGAGGATGGTAAATTAGAATGATAGTTGTTTGTTAATTTACGTTGGTTGGAGATCTAGTATATAGGCATATCTTGCTTCCCTGACGCACTTTGTGTAGTGGCCGGACCCCTTTTTGGTCCCCCAAGGGACCCTGCTCTTCCCACTATACACCTCTCAGTCTGTGGCTTTCTGCTGCCTCCATTCCCCTCCTCACATCATGTCAGTGTCCGATCTTTTTACAGTTTGATATAGTGCAGCACATTATGTATCTTCTGATATACTCTGTGCTGCTGGGGGACCGTGCTACTTCCACTATATAACTGTCAGTGTGTGGGTTTGTGCTACCTCCAATCCCCTCCTCACATCATGTCACTGCCCCTGTCCCATGCAGCCCTGTCATCACTGACATATCACGCATGTCCTGATATACTCTGTGCTGCTGGCCCACCCCTAGGGGTGATAGGGGTGTGTTACCCCCACAGTGTTTGTTCCCAGAGTGTAAGTCATATGTGTACCAAGTTTGGTGTAAATTGCTTCAGGCATTCCAGACTTATGCTGTCTGCTGAAAATCTCTGTGCTGCGGAATCACCCCTAGGGGTGCTAGGGGTGTCTTACCCCCACAGTGTTTGTTGCCAGATTGTAAGGCAGATGTGTACCAATTTTTGAGTACATTGCTCCAGCAATTACAGAGTTATGTGGTTTCCTGATATACTCTGTGCTGCTGTCTGCCCCTATAGGGGTGCTAGGGATTTCTAATTGTTTTAGTTGCCTCCGCTGTGTTTTAATACGCTTGTATGTAAAATTTCACAATCTTCACTTGTAAACTGTGGATTTGTATAGAAATACAGACAGAAGGACACGTTTTCACTTTTTTTATATTAGATAATTTGGTAAAATGTACTGTATGAAGTTACGGAGGAGATACAGTTCTTGGAATGTCATATATCAGAGGTTCCCAAACACGGTCCTCAAGGCACCCCAACGGTCCTGGTTGTAAATGTATCCATACTTGGCCACAGGTGACTTAGGGGCACATGTATTAAGCCTGTAGAAGTGATAAATGGAAGGTGATAACGCACCAGCCAATCAGCTCCTAACTGTCATTTTTCAAACCCTTAATGATTGGCTGGTGCGTTATCACCTTGCGCTTATGATTGCTTTATCCCTTCTCCCGGCTTCATACATCTGCTCCTGTATTAGCACCTTAGTCGATTTGATTTAACCATCTCTGCTGAGCCATGGATATACCTAAAACCTGGACTGTTGGGGTGCCTTGAGGACCGCCGTGGGGAACCTCTGTGACATACAGTATATTGTTCCTCGCTGCACATTGCCAAATAATTTAGTAACATCCTGCAGTCACCAGAAGCCACCGGACAGGACATGTGGAATATAACATTTGGCTATTCCTTCTTTCTGACCTCATTAAAATAAACGTGGATTATCCTGACCTCTCATCTGCCTGCTGGGACATTTTATCAGCCCTTTGTAATGCCATCTGGCTGACCGGTGATTATCAGCCGCTCTCGTATTAAATATGTGGTGGAATAGGGTGTATGATTCCTCATTGACACACCTATTAAATCCTATATACATGAAGTGCAAATATATATTTACCAACATACAGTACCAGGGGCACGGAGAAGACTGTTAATTATTAACGCCCCATCACTGCTATACTGTAACTTAGATTTAAAAACAAGAAAACAGTTATTTATTTCTATCTCGCCAGTGCTGCGGGCTGATGCCCCTCTGGCCTGGGGATTCTGCCCTGGGGCGGAATGGGATAACACATTGCTTCACTTGACCCAAATTTATAGAGGTGCCATATTATTTTTTTCATTCAAAAATGTACTTCTTGTCTGGAGTGGTCTGTTCTCATTATTCTGATCTATAATGGAACTGTACAACCATTTTTTGGGGCAGTTTTGTTAAATGGGCTCCTCTAACCTTTTTGGACATTGGAACAATGCAATAAGTACACACCGTACAGTTGTATATTATATATTACATACTGTTCCTTCCCAACTTTGTGCTGATGTAAAGCGGGAATTAGGAGGTGTGGCTAGGGGGTGTGGCCTCATGGGAATGCTGCGAAGGCAAGCCTACTCCCATCTTTGTCACTATGGGGGTATGCCCAGCGGGAAATGCTCCGTGTTTCCTGTCCATCTCTCCCGCACAGCATCTATATACCGCTGCTCTGCTAAAGCAGAAAGTGAAAGTAGTCCCTCAAGCCTTCAGTTGTACCACCTGATCATTCCTCCTTTGTTGTTCTACCTTTATAATGCCTGTTTAAAAGGGGTGGTGTACAGTATACCGGCTGTTGGAATCCCGGCGCACAGTATACCGGCGCCGGAATCCCGACAACCGGCATACCGACACCTTTTCTCCCTCTTAGGGGTCCCCGACCCCTATGGAAGGAGAATAGATTGCTCATTTGCGCTCGCCCCGCTGTCGGCAAGCTGGCGGTCGGGATCCTGGCGCCGGTATGCTGGCCGCCGGGAACCCGGCCGCTGACAACTCATACTACACCCTTTAAAAGTCCTGCTTGTATATTATTACGTATAGGCATGCGCTCCCGGGTCATTATCCGGGCCTCCAAAAATACTGTATGAGTGGGCAAGTCATCTGTAGCCCGCTTGCCCCGTGTCCACGAGTAAAATTGATGGTCCAGTCGACCAGTGACGCCATTCACTGTGAATTGAGTCATCATAACTCAGACCCTGCTTCAGAATGCCAGTAATCATGGAGTTGTAGAGTTGGGAGCCTAGCCACAATAATACACTTGCGCCCGGCACACGTAACCCACTTGCTCTTGACAACCCACCTCCCCTGCAGTGCCAGCCTAATTGACCCTCCCAAAGGTTGGCAAGTATGCATATACAGTAGGTGTCTTTTTCATTGAATAAATGAATTCATTTACCCTTAATTTTAGTAGTAACTTAGTGTGTGTGGCACTTTTTAAGGTTAAAGAGCCACCAACCAGGTTACCTATCGCTGTGTTACAAGCAGTTACTCTCCATCGGTTAATTTACATTGTCAGGCATGGGTTGAGTACAGGATGCCGGAAGTTAGAATTCTGACAACGGCATCCCGACAGCCTAACCTCCCCACCCCACAGTCTAACCCTTACCCTCCCCCAGAGCCTAACACTTCCGTCCTAGCCTAACCCTAACACTCCCTTCCCTCAGCCTAACCCTAACCCTCCCTTCCCGCAGCCTAACACTTTCTCCCCACAGCCTAACCCTAACCCCTCCCTCCCCGCAGCCTAACCCTAACCCCTCCCTCCCCACAGCCTAACACTTTCTCCCCACAGCCTAACTTCCCCACCCCACAGTCTAACCCTAACCCTCCCCCAGAGCCTAACACTTCCTTCCTGCAGCCTAACCTAACCTTCCGTCCGAGCCTAACCCTCCCTCCCTCCCCGCAGCCTAACACTTTCTCCCCAAAGTCTAACCCTAACCCTCCCCCAGAGCCTTACACTTCCTTCCTGCAGCCTAACCTAACCTTCCGTCCTAGCCTAACCCTAACACTCCCCGCAGCCTAACACTTTCTCCCCACAGCCTAACCCTAACCCCTCCCTCCCCACAACCTAACCCTAACCCCTCCCTCCCTCCCCACAGCCTAACCCTCCCTCCCCACAGCCAAACCCTAACCCTCCTTCCCCGCAGCCTAACTCTAACCCCTCCCTCCCTGCAGCCTAACCCTAACCCCTCCCTCCCCGCAGCCTAACCCTAACCCCTCCCTCCCCACAGCCTGACCCTAACCTCTCCCTCCCCGCAGCCTGACCCTAACCCCTCCCTCCCCGCAGCCTAACCCTAACCCCTCCCTCCCCACAGCCTAACCCTAACCCTCCCTCCCCGCAGCCTAACACTTTCTCCCCACAGCCTGACCCTAACCCCTCCCTCCCCACAGCCTAACCCTCCCTCCCCGCAGCCTAACCTTAACTCCTCCCTCCCCGCAGCCTAACCCCTCCCTCCCCACAGCTTAACCCTCCCTCCCCGCAGCCTAACCCTCCCTCTCCCCACAGCCTGACCATAACCTCTCCGGTATACTTGTGTCCGGGATTCTCGCGTCGGCATTCTGACTGCTGTGATACCAACTACATCCCGTCAGTCTACACCCTACAAGAGACTCCTACATAAATGTGTAACTCTCACAGGAGAGACACTTTACGATGCACAGGGCACAAGACAAATCCCTGGATTACAGGTTATTTAGATAATTAGCAGGACTCTTGCTTAAGGCAATTAGAGATCAGCATTAACTGATAACCCAGTTTATGCCATGGGTTTCTCTCTGCTTATATGATACTTGTTTATCTAGACTGTATTACAGGGATCTTGTAAAATCTAATATAATGTTTCTGTAAAATAATGAGTTTGATATGAAACAATGCTGGTATTATGGTTTATAAGGTGCCACAATACGCCTCACATACAACGAGGAAGTACAGCATTGTGCATAAACTGTACAGGTCATAGAAGCAAAAGACAGAACACACAAAGGCACAATATAAAATAAATTCCAGAAGCATAGATGCAATAAGGCCAAGAAATGAAGCATAATATGTATAATGGGGGTAATTCAGATCTGATAGCAGCAGCAAATTTGTTAGCTAATGGGCATAACCATGTGCACTGCAGGGGGGGGCAGATATAACATGTGCAGAGAGAGTTAGATTTGGGTGGGTTATTTTGTTTCTGTGCAGGGTAAATACTGGCTGCTTTATTTTTACACTGCAATTTAGGTTTCAGTTTGAACACACCCCACCCAAATCTAACTCTCTCTGTACATGTTATATCTGCCCCACCTGCACTGCACATGGGGGGTAATTCTGAGTTGATCGCAGCAGGAACTTTGGGGGTAATTCCAAGTTGATCGCAGCAGGAATTCTGTTAGCAACTGGGCAAAACCATGTGCACTGCAGGGGAGGCAGATTTAACATTTGCAGAGAGAGTTAGATTTGGGTGTGGTGTGTTCAATCTGCAATCTAATTTGCAGTGTAAAAATAAAGCAGCCAGTATTTACCCTTGACAGAAATAAAATAACCCACCCAAATCTAACTCTCTCTGCAAATGTTATATCTGCCTCCCCAGCAGTGCACATGTTATATTTGCCCCCCCCCCCCCCCCCCCCTGCAGTGCACATGGTTTTGCCCAACTGCTAAAAAATGTCCTGCTGCGATCAACTTGGAATTACCCCCTTTGTTAGCAGTTGGGCAAAACCATGTGCACTGCAGGGGGGGGGGGGGGGGGGCAAATATAACATGTGCAGAGAGAGTTAGATTTGGGTGGGTTATTTTGTTTCTTGGCTGCTTTAGTTTTACACTGCAGTTTAGATTGCAGATTGAACACACCCCACCCAAATCTAACTCTCTGCACATGTTATATCTGCCTCCCCTGCAGTGCACATGGTTTTGCCCAATTGCTAACAAACTTGAGGCTGCGATCAACTCAGAATTTCCCCCCATGGTTTTGTCCATTAGCTAACAAATTTGCTGCTGCGATCAGATCTAAATTGGGCCCAGAATACATAACATACACAAGGCATGCAAGAAGCCTACAACAAGACCAGGGTGAGGTATTGAAGGTCGACAGTGTCTATGTCGACCACTATTGGTCGACAGGTTATCTAGAACGACATGGTCTAGGTCGACTGGTCAAAAGGTCGACATGAGTTTTTAAATCTTCTTTTGGTGTCGTTTTCGCCAGTACAGTGACCGGGAACCCAAACTTCGGGCAAGGTGCCTCACTCCGCTACCGCTGCGCACGGCACAGGTTACCGTTCCCAATTGTAGTCCACGTGGATCGTAAAGTATGAAAAAGTAAAAAAAAATAAAAAAGATGTCGACCTCTTGACCTAGAACATTTCTAACTAGAGTCCCTGTCGACCTAGTTACTGTCGACTAATAGTGGTCGACCTAGACACTGTCGACCTAAGTCTTGTCGACCTAGAGACGGGATACCCAAGGCCATGCTTACTTATAGCCTTTAACTTGTTAACTGATGCGCTTTGTATTTTGGAGATCTAACCTCCATGACTCCAGGGCGTCTTGGCGTGCGACTGTGATCTCTAATGCATAAAACATGAAGCCAGCGTTGCAGCTACGGACACAGCAGCAACGTTGGACACAGTGGTTGGATTTTTTTTTCAGAGCCATACTGTGAACGTGTCCAGATTCCGTATGTAGAGAGTCGGAGTTACGATTGAGACGCACAGTCTCAGAAATCTTTTGAAAATATATTGGGGGGTGACTGGGAGGTGGCTTAGCGGGTGTACGGAGATGGCTCATTTTATTGGCGTGTCACTTATAGGGGTTGCGTACAGTGACGCATTGTCATTCATATATGGCCCGCATGCATACAGACAATCTGCCCCTCATGTAGGCTGCTGCACGTTTTGATGGTGCCACTGATGGTGGGTCTATGGACACACCAACTGTAATTCTGGGGAACATTTACTAAGCAGTGACAAGAGCGGAGAAGTGAGCCAATAGAGAAGTTGCCCATGGCAACCAGTCAGCACTGAAGTAACATCTATAATTTGCATACTATAAAATTATACAGAGCTGCTGATTGGTTGATGGGGCAACTTCTCCACTCTTATCACTGCTTAGTAAATGTCCCCCTAAGTGTTTAAAGGCGCCCAAAGGGGGTGTATTCGTCCTTGCGCATACAGATGTACACCAGGAGGGGCTTGTAGCAGTATTAGCATAAAGTCGCAGAAGCAATACCGGCATAAGACGCACACACGGAGGCTGCAGCACCCAACTCTGGCCCGACATGCGGAATATGATGTACAGTATTAATTGTAATCGGAGAAATAGATCTATAGGACGGAGTGTTTTCAATTGCAGTGGTGCCGCCGTGGGTGTGGTGGGGCATCAAATTGATTTTCCTGTCCAAATGTGTTCCGCCATCCATTATCCCCCACAACGATCATCTTCACATAACTAGTGGACCCTGCATTCATGTTCTCCCAGTCATCTAGAAGTTAGAACACAAGATATATGTATAATTTTTCCAGCCGGTTCCCATTTGTGTGATTCATGAGGAAACATACTATAGATGCCATTTTTTCTCTATTACATCTGAGGCAATATGCTAGCTCCTGTAATGGTTTCCGGCATCCGGGAGTCAGAGGCTATCTGTGTGGTGCTCTGGTTTATTGCACATATTAATATAATGACTTAATAAGAGAATGGATGTGAAATGCAGTGAATGTACCATGTGAGATTATGTGTGCCTGACATAGGCTACGTGAGGGGATTTCTGCCTCTGTGTGCTGGGTTGTCCGTTTCGGATTTGGTGTGTCATCCTGTCCAATTAGCACATGAGTCACTGGAACTTTTTTTTTCCCTCTCTGGTTCCTGTGGCGGCCCGCAGGGAGAGTTTTTATTTTTATTTTATTTAATGTTGGCTTTAATCATTTTCCTGGAATCCTATTAAACACATTTCACAATCACAAATTTTACTGTGTGGAAAAAGAGCCGCAATTATTCAATGCGAAGATTTGAATGAATGTTTTGTATTAAATTTTAATTTATTTTCTTTGAGGAATTTTACGCTTTGTTTTGGTCTTCTGTTTGCCCTTAGAGTGTACCTGACTCCGATGTGCTGTGGGGTCGGCCATTTTAGGTCCTGAGGGGATGTGTTTGATAAAGCAGCCTATGAAGTCTCCAGCAACCAGTGAGCACTAGCATTTTACCCATACCCCTCTGTGGGTCAGATGTACTAACACTTGGATAGTGATAAAGGGGTATATTCAATAAGAGTCAGATCCATTCCGACATGCAGTTGTCGGAATGGATACGACAACCCCTATTCAATGGACAGCCAAAAACGACTGTCGGATTTGGCCGTACACAGGGTCCTGTCCTGCCGCTGCTGTCAGAAGCTGTCGATGCGCTGACAGCAGCGGTGGGGGGGGGGGGTCAGAATGCGGCGGCGGGCGGATTAATGGGGGCGGGAAGCGGGGGTAAGCTGGACGGCGGCAGGGGGAGCTGAGATTGGAGGCCGGCGGGGGGACATGTCTGCGGTGGTGGGGAGAGGCACTGCAGGGAGAGAGAGAGGTGCTCTCTCCCTGCAGCGCCTCCCCCCACCACCGCAGACATGTCCCCCCGCCGCCAGCTCCCCCTGCTGACAGCTGATCTCAGCTCCCCCAGCCGCCCGCCGCACCGCTCCCCGCGGGATGTACTAACCTGTCCCGCCGCGTTAGCTGTGCATGTGTAAACAAGGAGCAAATAGCAGGGCCGGAGGGGGGGGGGAGAAGGCAAGGGGAGGTGGAGACAGTAGGTTACCGTGGAGAATATCAGGGGAGTGCAGAGTAAAGCAGTTAACGTGGCAGGACAGGTTCATCCCGTCTGTCTCCTCACCTCAATCCGACTTGATTTCAAGTCGGATTGAGTTTGTCGGAAAGGGGGCCAAAACCTGTCGGATTTGGCCCCCTTTCCGACAGAAGCAAGCGGATCAGCGGCTATTTCGCCGATCCACGTGTTTTCCGACAAGTTGGGAATTCCTGACTTGTCGGGGAAAAAAACTGCCTCTAATGATTACGTCAGAACCCCTTCCGACCTATTTCTGTCGGAAGCTGACGTCTTTCCGACAAGACGGCAGCTTCCGACAGTTATTGAATATGCCCCAAAGTGGAGAGAAAGAAATTAGCAAACAGTCAGCTCCAAACTGCCATGTTACAGGCTGTGTTTTAAAATGAGCTGATTGATTAGAAGGGGTCTTTTTACTAAGCGGGGCATGTACTAAGCAGTGATAAAAGTGGAGAAGTGAGCCAGTGGAAAAGTTGCCCATGGCAACCAATCAGCATTGATGTAACATTTATAATTTGCATACTATAAAAGTATACAGAGCAGCTGATTGGTTGCCATGGGTAACTTCTCCACTGGGTCACTTCTCCACTTTTATCACAGCTTAGTACATCTACCCCTAAGCCTTGGATGGAGATAAAGTACCAGCCAATCAACTCATAACTGTCATTTCTCTTACGTCCTAGAGGATGCTGGGGATTCCGTAAGGACCATGGGGTAAAGACGGGCTCCGCAGGAGACATGGGCACCTAAAAGAACTTTCTAGTATGGTGTGCACTGGCTCCTCCCTCTATGCCCCTCCTCCAGACCTCAGTTAGATCTTGTGCCCAGAGGAGATAGGGTGCATTACAGGGAGCTCTCCTGAGTTTTCTGTGAAAAATTTTTTGTTAGGTTTTCTATTTTCAGGGAGCTCTGCTGGCAACAGACTCCCTGCATCGTGGGACTGAGAGGAGAGAAGCAGACCCACTTCTTAAGAGTTTGAGGGCTCTGCTTCTTAGGCTACTGGACACCATTAGCTCCAGAGGGAGTCGGAACACAGGTCTCACCCTGGAATTCGTCCCGGAGCCGCGCCGCCATCCTCCTCACAGATGCCGGAAAAAAGAAGCCGGGTGAGTATTAGAAAAGAAAGAAGACGTTAGGCGGCAGAAGACTTCAGATCTTCCTGAAGTAAGCGCGCAGCAGTAAGCTGCGCGCCATTGCTCCCACATAACACACACACACACATGGCACTGATGGGTGCAGGGCGCAGGGGGGGCGCCCTGGGCAGCAATAAACCTCGTTTTGGCACAAAAGGATGTTATTAGGCTGCTGAGGCAATAAATAAACGATTCTCCGCCATTATTTTCAGATACAGAACGGGACCAAAGCCCGCCGCTGGAGGGGGCGGAGCTTGATCCCTCAGCACTAACCAGCGCCATTTTCTCCACAGAAGCTGCAGAGAATGCTGGCTCCCCGGACTCTCCCCTGCTGAAGAGCTCAGAGGGCTGAAAAAAGAGAGGGGGGCACATAATTGGTGCAGTGAGTGGGGGAAATCAATATATATATATATATATATATATATATATATATATATACATACATACATACATACATACATACATACATACATACATCTCCTATATAATAGCCCTATTCTGTGACCTTGTGATTCATTTGCTAACGCTGGGCGGAGTCACAACAGTGGGCGGAGTTATTCAAATGAGTCACAGAGATCTGGCCAAATCTACAGGAGACTAGGAGCAGAAGCAGATAGCATGGGCATTGGGCATGTCACAGGCAGGGGTGCATACCTCCCAGCTTTCTGCAGGAGCTTTCTCCAGGCAGAAGGAGGGAAACACACTCGGCGAAAAGGGGGCGTGGCTTCACGGGAGGGCCCCCGTTTTCGTCAGTGAGGGGGCTTGCCCAGCGCTCTGTGAGCTGCTGGCATGCCCCCAGGGGCTGATTATAAGTCCGGGGGGCACAGGGCACTTGAGACAGGGGAGCCCTATCTCATTGCTGTGCCTGCTGTGGGTTGGGGGCGTGGCCTAATTGCGGCCCGCGCGGCCACGCCCCCTTGTGTAAATTCCGATTTTTATTTTTTTTATGGGATTTTGACCCCTCAGCTAGGGCTAAATCCAGAGGAGGTGGTCGCTCCCCCTACACACCCGCACAGGGAGAAGAAAGCAGGGAGACTGCTGCCTCCCTGCAACACCACAGACCTGCCAATATGCAGCAGCGTGTGCTGACTGTAGCACAATGCTGCCGCTGTTGCTGGCAGGACGGGGGGAGCTTCTGAGCTGGGACAGAGCTACTCCAGCCGGGGGGCCCCCTAAAACTGTGGGGCCGACGGTACGTATCCCCTGGCCACCCCCCCCCCTTAATCCGGCTCTGCTGCTGGAACCCCCCCCGTAATCCGTACCCCCTGATGCCCCCTCTCCCTCTGTCTCCACTATTCACCGCTGCTCTGCTAAGCAGAACAGCGAGTACAGGAGCTTTCCAACTGCCCCCCCCACCGCCGGACACTGCGACCCGCGGGTGGGACAGCGGGACAGACCCCAAAAAATGGGACTGTCCCGCGAAAATCGGGACATTTGGGAGGTATGGGGGTGTGTGAGGGGTATGTCATACAGACAGACGGGCACCGGCTCACTGTGTGCTTGACCCCCCACATCGGCATACTCAGCATGGTCTCTCTGGTGCGGAGGAGCGTCACTTTCTGACACACTCCACGCTTCTTAGCTGCAGTTTAGTGGGGCACCTGCCGCTGTGCAGGTTCCATACTGCCTCTGTTATCTCCAGCCCCGGCAACCCCACCGCTAGCTGCAGCGCTGCCACCCGCAGTGGAGTGCGCCCAGCTCATTCACACACTTTAGCTGGCGGGTAGCGCTGCAGAAATCCGAGCTGCTTGCAGGCTCTGACCCACTCCTCCCTCCAGCCGCAGCGTCTCCTGGGAGCTAACCAGTCACTCCCAGTCTCCCCTTACCACAGTGCCCGGAAGCCGTGAGGTCCGCGCCACGTGCATGCTATGACCCCCTCCTCCCTCCAGCCGCAGCATCTCCTGGGGGCTAACCAGTCATTTCCAGTCTCACCTTACCACAGTGCCCGGCAGCTGCGCGAGGTCTGCTGTGTGTGACTGAGGAGGGGGGGAGGGATGCGGACTGGCAGAGAAAGCAGGACTCCAGCCTGAGAGAGTCAGCCATGCCAAGTCTCCAGCAGCAGCAGATCCCAACAGGTTGGAATGGAACAGCAGCAGCCAGCAGCAGTGACTCCGGTAAGACACATCTGTCTGTCACCACTGTTTTGTCCCTAATACCAATCTCTCCCGTGCCCTGTGTTCTGTCATGTCCCTGTCACCCCTGGCCTTGCCCTGCCACCCTTATTCTGGCCCTTTCACCCTTATCCTGGCCCTGTTACCCCTATGCTGGCCCTGTTACCCCTATCCTGGCCCTGTCACCCCTGTGCTTGCCCTGTCAACCCTATACTGGCCCCGTCACCCCTGTCCTGGTCCTGCCGCCCCTACCCTGGCCCTGTCACCCCTATCCTGTCCCTATCATTTCTGTCCTGGCCCCGTCACCCCTGTCCTGGCCCCGTCACCCCTGTCCTGGCCCCGTCAACCCTGTACTGACCCCGTCACCCCTGTCCTGGCCCTGTTACTGCATACCCTCCAACTACCTTTTATGGCATGTACAGTACCCGCAGCGCCTCCAGACCTCTCCCCAATGCACTACACCTCCGCACCTTCCCCTCCACCACATGCGGCACTCCACCCCTCCCCCACATACTGTGCCTCCAGACCCCCTACACCACCCGTGGATCCCACTCCTCCACCCCTTCACCACCCACAGCACCTCCAGGCCCCTTCCACCATTCACCCCCCTTATACGTCTCCCCCCACACCTGCCCCCCTCCACCCGCAGCATCTGCAGACACCCTCCTCCATCAGCGGTCCCCCCCTCACCCACCCCTCCCCCACCAATGGCACCCCCGCACCTGCCCCTCCACCACCTGCAGCACCTCCGGACCTCCTTTCCCATCCGCAGCAACACCCGTACCTGCCCCTACCCTACCCATGGTGCCTGCGGTCCCCTACCCAACCCCCGGCACACCCATCCCACAGCACCTCCGGAACCCTTCACCCATCCACAACATCCCCACCCCTGCCCCTCCCCCACATGCAGTGCCTCCGGACCCCTCCCCCATCTGCATCCCCCACTCCTCTGCCCCTCCCCCACGCGCAGCACCTCCCGAACCTTCCCCATCCGGGCCCCACCCCCACTTCTGCCTCCCCTCCACCCGCAGCATCTACAGACACCATCCGCAGTCCCCCCCCGCACCCGCTACATTCTGTACATCGTGCCCTGCAGGTGCTGTTCACGCCGTCGCAAGGGGCTGCGCCTCCTTCACCATCGCACGCCCTTTCATTGTGCAATATTTAACCACTAACAAAGGAATGCAGGTAATACTCCATATAATACAAATATTAAACCCCAGAAAGGCATGCAAGGGTTAAGGGGGCGTAGCCCCTTGCGACGGTGTGAAGAGCGCCCGTAGGGCGCGATGAAGCACCTAGTACATACATACATACATACATACATACATACATACATACGCTGTCTGGGTTTTCCTGGGTCAGTTTGGCGCTGGTGTGTGCTGGCATACTCTCTCTCTGTCTCTCCAAAGGGCCTTCTTTAGGGAATTGTCCCCTTATAGTTATATCCCAGTGTGTGTGGGGTGTCGGTACGTGTGTGTCGGCATGTCTGAAGCGGAAGGCTTATCCAAAGAGGAGGTGGAACAGATGAGTGGGTCACAGTCGGCGGTGCCGACTCAGGATTGGATGGATATGTGGCATATGTTAAATGAAAGTGTAGCTTCACTACATAAAAGACTGGACAAAGCAGAGTCCAGGGTGACGACAGGTGTTCAATCTACGGATGGCACCGACTCACAGGACCCGGCAGGGTCTCAGAAACGTCCCTTCTCACAAATAGGGGACATAGATACCGACACGGACTCTGATTCCAGTGTCGACTATGATGAAGCAAGATTGCACACCAGGGTGACAAAAAGTATTCAGTGCATGATTATTGCAATAAAAGATGTTTTACGTATCACTGATGAGCCCTCGGTGCCCGACACGAGGATAAACATGTTTAAGGGAAGGAAACAGGTTATGAATTTTCCTCCTTCCCATGAACTAAATGAGTTATGTGAAAAAGCTTGGGAAACTCCAGATAAGAAGCTGCAGATTCCCAAAAGGGTTCTTATGGCATACCCTTTCCCTACACAGGACAGGGTACGTTGGGAATCCCCTCTCACAGTGGACAAAGCCTTAACACGCCTTTCCAAGAAGGTGGCGCTACCCGTCCCCTGACACAGCGGCCCTCAAGGACCCTGCGGACCGCAGGCAGGAGACTACATTAAAGTCTATTTACACACATACTGGTACTTTGCTTAGACCGGCAATTGCGTCGGCATGGGTATGTAGTGCAGTAGCAGCGTGGACAGATACCCTGTCAGCTGACCTTGATACCCTTGATAGGGATACAATTATGTTAACATTAGCTCATATTAAGGACGCAGTCTTATATATGAGGGACGCTCAAAGAGACATTGGATTACTGGGTTCGAGAGCCAATGCTATGGCTATTTCGGCAAGAAGAGCCTTATGGATCCGCCAATGGACGGGGGATGCAGAATCAAAAAGGCATATGGAGGTTTTACCTTACAAAGGTGATGTATTGTTTGGGGACGGCCTCGCGGACCTGGTCTCCACAGCTACCGCGGGTAAGTCTACCTTTTTACTTTTTGTTCCCCAACAGCAAAAGAAACCTCCACAATATCAAATGCAGTCCTTTCGGTCGCATAGATCCAGAAGAGGTCGGGGCTCCTTTTTCCTCGCCAGAGGTAAGGGTAGATGCAAGAGGACACATGCTGCGGCTAGTTCCCAAGAGCAGAAGTCCTCCCCGGCTTCCGCTAAGTCCACCGCATGATGCTGGGGCTCCCCTGCGGGAGTCCGCACAGGTGAGGGCACGCCTTTGACTATTCAGCCAAGTCTGGGTTCAGTCAAACGTGGACCCTTTGGTGATAGAAATAGTCTCCCAGGGTTACAAGCTGGAATTCGAAGAGGTGCCCCACGTCGATTTTTCAAGTCGACCTTACCAGCTTCTACCCCAGAACGGGAAGTAGTGCTGGCTGCAATTCTAACTCTGTCTCAACAGCGAGTGATTATCAGGGTTCCCCTGAGCCAACAGGGAAAAGGGTATTATTCAACCCTATTTGTGGTCCCAAAGCCGGATGGTTCGGTCAGGCCCATTTTAAATCTAAAATCCCTAGACCTGTACTTGAAAAGATTCAAATTCAAGATGGAATTGCTCCGAGCGGTGATAGCCTGCCTGGAAGGGGGGAATTTTATGGTGTCACTGGACATAAAGGATGCTTACCTTCATGTCCCCATATATCCCTCTCATCAGGAGTACCTTAGATTCGCGGTACAGGATGGTCATTATCAGTTTCAGAAAATGATGGTGATCCTGCGCAAGCAAGGAGTCACGATTATCCCATACTTGGACGATCTCCTGATAAAAGCGAGGTCAAGACAACTACTGGAGAACATGTCACTCTCTCAGAGAGTGCTTCAGCAACAGAGTTGGATTCTCAATCTGCCAAAGTCACAGTTGGTTCCGACAACTCGACTGACGTTCCTAGGCATGATACTGGACATGGAACAAAAGAAAGTCTTCCTCACGTGGGAAAAAGTCCAGGACCTCCAGAACATGGTCCGAGACCTGCTAAAGCCAAAAAGAGTGTCAGTTCATCAATGCACTCGGGTTCTGGGGAAAATGGTGGCAACTTACGAGGCCATTCCCTTCGGCAGGTTCCATGCAAGGACGTTTCAATGGGATCTTCTGGCCAAATAGTCCGGGTCCCATCTACAATTATCAAAAAAAAAAAAAAAATAACACTGTCCCCCAGGGCCAGGGTGTCTCTTCTATGGTGGCTGC
The DNA here is from genome assembly GCF_028390025.1 of Pseudophryne corroboree. Taxonomy (NCBI): domain Eukaryota; kingdom Metazoa; phylum Chordata; class Amphibia; order Anura; family Myobatrachidae; genus Pseudophryne; species Pseudophryne corroboree. The sequence continues at coordinate 74,695,437 of NC_086444.1, forward strand.
AAAGTGCTCACCTTCTAAAGGGTCGCATGTTCGGCATTCAGGACTGGATCCTGGTAACCACGGACGCGAGCCTCCGAGGATGGGGAGCAGTAACCCAAGGAAGAAACTTTCAGGGACTGTGGTCAGACCAGGAGTCCTGTCTACACATCAACGTGTTGGAACTAAGGGCCATATACAACGGCCTTCGACAAGCGGAGAGTCTTCATCGCAACCTACCGGTTCTGATTAAATCGGACAATGTCACAGCAGTGTGAACCGCCAAGGCGGGACAAAAAGCACAGTCGCAATGGCAGAAGCCACCAGGATTCTTCGCTGGGCGGAAAATCACGTAAGCGCTCTGTCAGCAGTCTTCATTCCGGGAGTGGACATCTGGGAAGCAGAGAGTGAAGACTTCATCAAGAAGTCTTTGCAGAGATAACGAGTCTCGGGGGAGTTCCTCAAATAGACATGATGGCGTCACGCCTCAACAAGAAGCTGCGGAGGTATTCTGCCAGGTCCCGAGACCCTCAGGCAATAGCAGTAGACGCTCTGGTAACACCATGGGTATTCCAGTTGGTCTATGTGTTTCCTCCTCTTCCTCTCATCAAAAAAGTGTTGAGGATCATAAGACGAAAAAGAGTACAGACAATTCTCATTGTTCCAGACTGGCCTCGAAGGGCCTGGTACTTAGATCTTCAGGAGATGCTCACAGAAGATCCTGGGCCTCTTCCTCTGAGAGAGGACCTGTTACAGCAGGGGCCCTGTCTGTTCTAAGACTTGCCGCGGTTACGTTTTACGGCATGGCGGTTGAACGCCGGATCCAAGCTGAGAAGGGTATTCCGGGGGAGGTCATACCTACTCTAATAAAGGCTAGGAAGGAGGTGACGGCAAAACATTATCACCGTATCTGGCGGAAATATGCCTCTTGGTGTGAAACTAAGAATGCTCCTACGGAAGATTTCCATCTGGGTCGTTTTTCTCCACTTTCTACAGACAGGAGTGGATATGGGCCTAAAGTTAGGCTCTGCTAAAGTACAGATTTCGGCCCTGTTGATATTCTTTCAGAAGGAATTGGCTTCTCGTCCAGAAGTCCAGATTTTTGTAAAGGCAGTGCTACACATTCTGCCTCCTTTTGTGCCCCCAGTGGCACCATGGGACCTGAACGTGGTGTTACAGTTCCTTAGATCACACTAGTTGAACCCCTTCAAACGGTGGAGTTGAAGTTTCTCACCTGGAAGGTGGTCATGTTGTTAGCCTTGGCATCTGCAAGGCGTGTGTCAGAATTGGCGGCCTTGTCTCACAAGAGCCCTTACTTGATTTTTCATGTGGATAGAGCAGAAGTGAGGACTCGTCCTCAATTTTTACCTAAGGTGGTGTCTTCATTTCATATGAAACAACCTATAGTGGTGCCTGGGGCTACGAGTGACTTGGAGGATTCCAGGTCCCTGGATGTAGGCAGGGCCTTAAAGATTTATGTAGCCAGGATGGCTAGAATTCGGAAAACAGAAGCATTGTTTGTCCTGTATGCTGCCAACAAGCTTGGCACGCCTGCTTCGAAGCAGACTATTGCGCGCTGGATCTGTGACACGATTCAGCAGGCTTATGTTACGGCTGGATTGCCGTTACCGCATTCAGTAAAGGCCCATTCCACTAGGAAGGTGGGCTCTTCTTGGGCGGCTGCCCTGGGCGTCTCGGCTTACAGCTTTGCCGAGCAGCGACTTGGTCGGGTTCAAACACTTTTGCTAAATTCTACATGTTTGATGCCCTGGCTGATGAGGTCCTAGCATTTGCTCAGTCGGTGCTTCAGAGTCATCCGCACTCTCCCGCCCGATTGGGAGCTTTGGTATAAACCCCATGGTCCTTACGGAGTCCCCAGCATCCTCTAGGACGTAAGAGAAAATAAGATTTTAAACCTACCGGTAAATCTTTTTCTCCTAGTCCGTAGAGGATGCTGGGCACCTGTCCCAGTGCGGAAACTCTGCATGACTTGTATATAGTTATTGCTTACATAAGGGTTATGTTACAGTTAGAATCGGTCTTGGACCGATACTGTCGTTTGTTCATACTGTTAACTGGTTATGTGTATTCCAGGTTATATGGTATGATTGGTGTGGGCTGGTATGAATCTTGCCCTTAGATTAACAAAATCCTTTCCTCGTATTGTCCATCTCCTCTGGGCACAGTTCTCTAACTGAGGTCTGGAGGAGGGGCATAGAGGGAGGAGCCAGTGCACACCATAATAGAAAGTTCTTTTAGGTGCCCATGTCTCCTGCGGAGCCCGTTTATACCCCATGGTCCTTACGGAGTCCCCAGCATCCTCTACGGACTAGGAGAAAAAGATTTACCGGTAGGTTTAAAATCTTATTTTTTCAAATCCAGCCTGTGACATGGCAGTTAGGAGCTGATTGGCTGGTACTTTATCTCCATCCAAAGGGGGACATTTACTAAGCAGTGATAAGAGTGGAGAAGTTGCCCCATCAACCAATCAGCAGCTCTGTATACTTTTATAGTATGCAAATTATAGATGTTACTTCAGTACTGATTGGTTGCCATGGGCAACTTCTCCACTGGCTCACTTCTCTGCTCTTATCACTGCTTAGCAAATGTCCCCCTTAGGTATGTAGACCCCTTAATCTCTCTCCAAAGCTTAGTACATCTGCTCCAGTGTCTCCAATGTCTCCCATGCCATAAGCAACATGGGATATGGACATATACACTGACACAGAGATTTCGGATAATATTCAATTTGCAGGATTATGTCTCTTATCAGAAATGCACATGTCTGTGGCTTATAAACTGAACCCCAGGATTGTTCATTGTGTTTAGGGTTAGTTGCTAAATAAAGTCTTTATTACATCCTTGTCAGGCCAATTAGCTTTCATTATACAGTGTGCTTCTGTTGCTGACTGAGTTGTACAAGCGACAGCCATTTATCTGGAGACTGAAAAATACACAGAGACCTACAGTATGTAAAAAAAACTCAGTCACTACGGCTTCAGGATTGGAGACAAACTGATGAGTACAACTCATCACTAAGGGGGGATTCAATTAGCAGCAGGGTTTCCCCTGTGCGAGTCCTTGGGGATGGACTGAACCTCGCAGCTCATGGAGCTGCAAGGAAAAGTCAGCGTTAAAAACAAAACAAAATCATGTTGTGCGTGAGGAAAAAAAACTGATTCCGCAGATTGCGCGGAATTAGTGGTTTTCCGCACATGAATCCTGCTTTTTGGGTGCGGGAAAAAGTCTATTTAATTAAATAGCCTTTGAGGATTTTTGCCGGCAATTAGACTCTGGGTAAACCCCCGAAGTGGTCAGTCAAGGAAAAAACTGTTATTGTAGGGGCAGGGTGCTGATCACTGAGGTGGGAATATTTTAATTTTGAAGGGCAACATTGGACATCTAAAATTTTGCACATGCACAGTGAAAGACCATACGACACCTTTTTTATGTGAATGGGATAACAGCAGTCTGCAACTAATCAAATTACCTGAATGCTCACTGATACCCCTTTCAGACCGCCACCACTGAACACGAGTTATTGGCACATGAGCGCGCATAACCCGTGTTCATGTGCGGTCTGAAAGGTGCAAGGGTTGAAATACCGGGTTGAGTGACCCAGTATTTCAACCCTGGTCGTGAGCAGGGTTGAACACGTCTTCAACCCGGCTTGCTGTGCGGTGTGAACGGGAGCCGGGTCAATGCAACCCATGTCCCTTCACTCTCTGTGTACGGGCGGCGTTTGGAGATCATGTGATCTCCAAGCGCTACCCCCACCGTGTCACCGCTGACGTAACCAAACCGGCAATATGCTGAGTTGCAGTCAGCGGCGGCGGGGAGCCTAAGGTGGGTCGCACCCTGGGAGCTCCCGTGTCAAGCTCCCGAGTCGCCTCAGGCAGTCTGAAAGAGGAATGAATGTTTATAAGATTGTATGCTTGCGAGCAAGGCCCTCCAACCTCTGTGTGTCTGTTATTACCCAGTTGTAAAGCACAACAGAATATGCTGCACTATACAAGAAACTCATAATAAATAATAATAAAAGCACAAAATGGCCCATAAGACGGACCATCTCCGTGCATCCACAAAGCATCTGCCCAGGAATGCTCATTACAATTTGTAAAATATTTAGACAGTGCTACTCCATTGTAATCTCGACTGTTTCTGGATGCGAGGAAGAAAGAAATCGACGAACTGCGTCCCACATCGACTTTTCCAACTCCTACTCGGGCCCATCAGACAATGACTGTGCTGATCTTGTGGAGTCCGTTCAGTCCTGTCCTCTGATCTGATTATATTAGTTCAGGTCTGCGTGAGTCGGGGGTGAGGTTAGAAGAGGGGGCTTGAGGGGGATGTAGTTATGTGACCTCTCAATACCGCCCCCTGCATCCCGCCCCCTGACAATCCCGACGGTCGGCATGCCAACTAGCAGGGATTATTCCCGCTCGTGGGTGTCGTCGACATCCATAGATTGGGAAAAGAACCTGTGCTCGTCACTGTGCCTGCAGCGAGGTGAGCCCGCACTCACCCCCACCGCCGGCATTCTACTGACCGCCGGGATCCCGGCCGCCGGTTACGCGGCTCCAACCCTGTTATTAGTGTAAATGTGCCATCATACGCCACAGAGTGCATAGTCCACCTTGTTCCTTGTGCTGTCGGTGTGATGGGGCTGTACATTGGCGCAAAGTTCCCCTGAGTCTGCACATTTTTATTTTGGAATTAAGGCTCCACAGGGCGGTGTTGGTTTATATACAGAGCAGATGGTGGCTCAGGGCGGCATTGGTTTATATACAGAGCAGATGGTGGCTCAGGGCGGCGTTGGTTTATATACAGAGCAGATGGTGGCTCAGGGCGGCATTGGTTTATATACAGAGCAGATGGTGGCTCAGGGCGGCGTTGGTTTATATACGGAGCAGATGGTGGCTCAGGGCGGCGTTGGTTTATATACAGAGCAGATGGTGGCTCAGGGCGGCATTGGTTTATATATGGAGCAGATGGTGGCTCAGGGCGGCATTGGTTTATATACGGAGCAGATGGTGGCTCAGGGCGGCATTGGTTTATATACGGAGCAGATGGTGGCTCAGGGCGGCATTGGTTTATATACGGAGCAGATGGTGGCTCAGGGCGGCATTGATTTATATACAGAGCAGATGGTGGCTCAGGGCGGCATTGGTTTATATATACGGAGCAGGTGGTGGTGGCTCAGGGCGGCATTGGTTTATATACGGCGCAGATGGTGGCTCAGGGCGGCATTGGTTTATATATACGGAGCAGGTGGTGGTGGCTCAGGGCGGCATTGGTTTATATACAGAGCAGACGGTGGCTCAGGGCGGCATTGGTTTATATACAGAGCAGATGGTGGCTCAGGGCGGCATTGGTTTATATACAGAGCAGATGGTGGCTCAGGGCGGCATTGGTTTATATACAGAGCAGATGGTGGCTCAGGGCGGCATTGGTTTATATACGGAGCAGATGGTGGCTCAGGGCGGCATTGGTTTATATACAGAGCAGATGGTGGCTCAGGGCGGCATTGGTTTATATATGGAGCAGATGGTGGCTCAGGGCGGCATTGGTTTATATACAGAGCAGATGGTGGCTCAGGGCGGCATTGGTTTATATATGGAGCAGATGGTGGCTCAGGGCGGCATTGGTTTATATACGGAGCAGATGGTGGCTCAGGGCGGCATTGGTTTATATACGGAGCAGATGGTGGCTCAGGGCGGCATTGGTTTATATACGGAGCAGATGGTGGCTCAGGGCGGCATTGATTTATATACAGAGCAGATGGTGGCTCAGGGCGGCATTGGTTTATATATACGGAGCAGGTGGTGGTGGCTCAGGGCGGCATTGGTTTATATACGGCGCAGATGGTGGCTCAGGGCGGCATTGGTTTATATATACGGAGCAGGTGGTGGTGGCTCAGGGCGGCATTGGTTTATATACAGAGCAGATGGTGGCTCAGGGCGGCATTGGTTTATATATACGGAGCAGGTGGTGGTGGCTCAGGGCGGCATTGGTTTATATATACGGAGCAGATGGTGGCTCAGGGCGGCATTGGTTTATATACAGAGCAGATGGTGGCTCAGGGCGGCATTGGTTTATATACGGAGCAGATGGTGGCTCAGGGCGGCATTGGTTTATATATACGGAGCAGATGGTGGCTCATGGCGGCATTGGTTTATATACGGAGCAGATGGTGGCTCAGGGCGGCATTGGTTTATATACGGAGCAGATGGTGGCTCAGGGCGGCATTGGTTTATATACGGAACAGATGGTGGCTCAGGGCGGCATTGGTTTATATACAGAGCAGATGGTGGCTCGGGGCGGCATTGGTCTATATATACGGAGCAGATGGTGGCTCAGGGCGGCATTGGTTTATATACGGAGCAGATGGTGGCTCAGGGCGGCATTGGCTTATATACAGAGCAGATGGTGGCTCAGGGCGGCATTGGTTTATATACGGAGCAGATGGTGGCTCAGGGCGGCATTGGTTTATATACGGAGCAGATGGTGGCTCAGGGCGGCATTGGTTTATATACGGAACAGATGGTGGCTCAGGACGGCATTGGTTTATATACAGAGCAGATGGTGGCTCGGGGCGGCATTGGTCTATATATACGGAGCAGATGGTGGCTCAGGGCGGCATTGGTTTATATACGGAGCAGATGGTGGCTCAGGGCGGCATTGGCTTATATACAGAGCAGATGGTGGCTCAGGGTGGCATTGGTTTATATACAGAGCAGATGGTGGCTCGGGGCGGCATTGGTTTATATATACGGAGCAAATGGTGGCTCAGGGCGGCATTGGTTTATATACAGAGCAGATGGTGGCTCAGGGCGGCATTGGTTTATATATACGGAGCAGATGGTGGCTCAGGGCAGCATTGGTTTATATATGGAGCAGATGGTGGCTCAGGGCGGCATTGGTTTATATACGGAGCAGATGGTGGCTCAGGGCGGCATTGGTTTCTATACAGAGCAGATGGTGGTACGGAGCAGATGGTGACTCAGGGCGGCATTGGTTTATATACGGAGCAGATGGTGGCTCAGGGCAGCATTGGTTTATATATGGAGCAGATGGTGGCTCAGGGCGGCATCGGTTTATATACGGAGCAGATGGCGGCTCAGGGCGGCATTGGTTTCTATACAGAGCAGATGGTGGTGAAGTGGATGTGACTGCTGCTGCATTAACACATCTGTTTAGAAGCTATCCAATAAGTTGTGTTCCTGATGACGTGTTGTTTTGTGAGAGAATAAACTTGTGGGTTTCAGTTAGGAAATAAAAAGATATATATTTGCCTTATCTATAGCTTTTAATAACCCCATACAAAACATTGGTTTGCTGTTTGGATGGGATAAAACCCAGATGTTCCACTGAGTGACTTTATCACCCCTGTGTTATTTCATGGCAGTTCTTACTGGTATTATTTGATTGATCATTTTCCCCTCCAGGAAGCTGTTTCTCCTGTTAGGCTCCATTGCTGTGAAGTCCAGTGGCAGACCTTCATTCCTGGTGGTACCAACATAATTGCCTTGTAGGGCAGTAAAAACTGTACTGAACCCCAGAAGCTGCTATTATCTTGTTAAATAGATGAGTTTCTACAGTACTTTCAGAGTCACGTGGAAGCTTTGTATGTGCCTGGATCTGAGGGCCTAATTCAGACCTGGTTGCAGTTTCTCAGACATGCGGGTGGATGCCCAGCACAGGGCTAGTCCGCCCTGCATGTCTGGCTCCGCCCCCGCATGGGTGTGAAAGCATTGCACAGCGGCAATGCCTTCGCACCCGACGAGTAGCTCCCTGCCTGCACAGCTAGTGTACATTTTACCTGCCGCGTCCCGGTCGCAGCGGCGGTTTGTGACATTCACGCATCTGCCACGGTACGGACACAACTGTGTTGTCCGGACCATGCCCTGTCAAGGGTGTTCTAACACCATTGGCACGCCCCCTACCGCCCCGCGACCGCCTGACAATCAGGCAGAAGCAATTTCAGCCCTGAGATGCTGTTAGCGTCTCACTGAGCTCCTGGGGTGCGTACTCCACATAGGGCTTCCGACCACAATCTAGTCTGAATTAGGGCCCAAGCTCATCCCCTACCGCTTTGTGTAGCTGATATTTAATACTTTGCATTTTATTTCTTCACTGGCTGTCACTAGTTATCATACACAAAGGACTGAACTACATCCTAACCCTCTTTACTGAAAAGTTACAGGGCCCTTACCTGGCATGTCATTTGCAGACCATTTCTCCCACCTTATGTGGTATCTAGTGATCACAGTCATTAATATCTACTATGTGTTCAAAGACTAAAGATGAGATTTATCAGACCTTCTAAAAATGACAATTGGATCGGTTGCACACAGTAACCAATCATATTCTAGCTACCAATGATCTAGTGCACCCTCTAAAATTAACTCTAGTATCTCATTGGTTTCTGTGGGCAACCCATCAACGTACATAGGGGGTAATTCAGAGTTGATCGCAGCAGCAAATTTGTTAGCAGTTGGGCAAAACCACGTGCACTGCAGGGGGGGGGGGGGGGTCAGATAGAACATGTGCAGTGAGAGTTAGATTTGGGTAGGGTGCGTTCATACTGAAATCTAAATTGCAGTATCAAAATAAAGCAGCCAGTATTTACCCTGCACAGAAACAATATAACCCACCCAAATCTAACTCTCTCTGCACATGTTATATCTACCCGCCCTGCAGTGCACATGGGGGCTAATTCAGACATGATTGCTGCTGTGTGTTTTCGCACAGTAGCAATCAGGTCTGAACTGCGCATGCGCCGGCGCCACAGTGCGCTGGCACGGCAGTGCACCGGCACATGCCAGACAGCCGACGGCGATTGCCTCTACCTGATTGACAGGCAGAGGCGGTCACTGGGCGGGCCAGAGGCTGCCTTTTAGGGGGCGCGGTCCGGGCAATGCATGCGTGCCTGGACTGTTGGGGGGCGGGCGGCTGCGTGACGTCACACGCAGCTGCTGTGACTCAGGCAGCAACGAGTAGTTCCCTGCCAGCCCGCAGGTGCTGCGCTGGTGCGGAGCTACTCTTCAAGTACAAAAGCATCGCCGCCGTGCGATGCTTTTGCACTTGTGCGATGGGGCAGAGCCTGACAAGCGGGGCGGACTATCCCTGTGCTGGGTTTCCCCCCGCACATCAGGGAAGCCGATCGTAGTTGTGCTAAATTTAGCACATCTACGATCAGGTCTGAATCACCCCCCATGGTTTTGCCCAACTGCTAACAAATTTGCTGCTGCGATCAACTCTGAATTACCCCCATAGTACATAGAATTTGACGGCAGATAATATCCTCTTGGCCCATCAGATTGCTTAGATTTTAAAAAACGGATCTCTCCGTGTGTACTCCCCCTTTACTCTAATCTGCTTCCAATCTAATTTACCTATCACAGTCCATTAAGTCAATAGCAATTAACCTATTGTAATTACACACCTACCGAGAACCGGAAAACCCACCGCAGATAGTGACTTCGTCAGATCCAGTAAAATAATGCAGCAGTACCAACCACTGTGCCACTGTTCTATTCCTTAGTCCTCATACCCACTGATGTTAATTAAATGTATTTCTCTTACGTCCTAGAGGATGCTGGGTCCACATTAGTACCATGGGGTATAGACGGGTCCACTAGGAGCCACTGGCAGTTTAAGAAGTTAATAGTGTGGGCTGGCTCCTCCCTCTATGCCCCTCCTACCAGACTCAGTTTAGAAAATTTGCCTGGTAGAGTCACAGCTAGGGGAGCTCCATAGGAGTTTTTCTAGTTTTTCTTATTTCTATTAGAGTTAGGCACAGGGAGGTTGCTGGCAACAGCCTCCATGCTTCGTGGTACTTAGGGGGGGGAGTAGTATCCAACCCTCTGAGGTTATTGGCCACTGTCTCCGCTGACAGGACGTTAAGCTCCTGAGGGTGATGATCGTTAACCCCCAAGGTGACCGCTCACTCCCGCAGCATGCCGCCACCCCCTAACAGAGCCAGAAGTTTGCGGTGGTGAGTAAGTCACCGGTGACCCGACAAGCAGGGAGCCGGTGTGAATGGCGGCAACAGGGTGGGAGCACAGTACTGAAGCTGCGCTCCAGAGGCTCAGCGGTACTACAGTGCGGCGCTGTGAGGGGCGCCCCAGATTTCTACTAGGATAGCTCATTATGAGACTGAAGCACAGGTTTTAAAACAATCTGTTGAGGTTTTGTCTGGTTCTGTTCCCACTACCTCAAAATCCTCTTGTATATACCCAAAGAAACATGCGCTTGCTTAGATTATGCAAGTCGACATGGATACCGACTCTGACATGGCGGACGTTGTGATGCGGATATGCGGGGGGGGGGGGGGGAGGTGAGGCTTCCCTGGCCAGAGGGATGCAGCTCATGATTGAGGCCATTAGGGATGTGATACACATTACTGACAAACCTCCTGAGCAGGTAGAGGAGGCCTACTTTACAGACAATAAGAAAGCCTCCCTGATTTTCCCTGCATCTAAAGAATTAAACGCATTATATTAAAATCCCCGAAAAGAAATTCCAGATCTCAAAAAGGGTTCTCGATGCTTTTCCTTTCCCTGAGGATGATAGGAAAAAGTGTGAAAACTCACCTATAGTAGACGCTTCGGTTACAAGCAGAAATTGTGGACGCATCGTAATTTCTGCTTGTTAGCAGAAACTGAGGATGGCTTCTGCCTGCACTCGCAGGAGGTCCGCTGACGTTCCCGTGTGACATCACGCAGCTGTCATGATCACGCCCCCATTTCGCCGCCTCTGCCCCCACTTGCGCCACACCGCTCCATCTCCGCCCTGGAAACGGAGCGTTGCTGCCCCTCCCGCCCCGCTACCGCCTCTGCCAGAGGCGATCGCATTTTCTGCACCCCCCCCCCCCTCCGTAGAGAGTGCGGGTGCATACGCCTGCGGGGTGATCGTCATAATTCCGGTTTGATCACGATTTGCAATCCAACCTGAATTAGCCCCTATATAAATAAATGGTAATAAATAATAAATAACCAATGTCCATATAGTTTTACATTGGGCACCTGTAATGTGGGAGCCTACAGCGAGATCCAAATGCTAGTTAAAACCCAAGTGAAAAACGGTTATTATGTATGTGCATTTAAAATATAAAAAGTTGTTTTGTACCTGGCTGTAGTTTTTCCCCCACTAAATAGATTAAGAAAAAAAAAGTTCTGCTGATGTTTAAGACCAGGCAGGGGTATGGCTCGGATTTATACTAAATAATAAATAGAGGTTTTTCTAGATCAGTTATTTAGGGGTAACATTTTCAGACCAGAAATAATTCCTCCTGTCTGAGACGCTTCTCTGTACACCGCTGCTGCTGAGAGTCTGATGTGAAGCAGTGAGAGCACGGCCGGGAGTCTGTAACACCATCTGCTTGGTACAGGTGACCTTACTGCTGCGGAAAGCCGGGGAAGCTTCATAAAAAATAGATCTTCATGTGTTACAGCAGATCTGTATAATATAAGCAAAATCAGGCCGGGATTACCATGGGGGCCTATAGAGCTGAGGCTTCTCCTGAACACAGGCCCCCAAGTAACCTGTATTCTTCAGTTTAATGAGGTTTTATTTTAATATTCACGTTTATCTGTGGGACTTTAATACAATGGATTTCTATTACAGACCTGTAGCCCTCATTGAGTTTCAGTTTCAGTTACTGTATGCAATTTTTGCAAAACTGCAACTGGCTGCGAACGCATGCTGGGGGGCAACCCAGCACAGGGCAAAGACGTCCAGCATGCAAAATACCCAGCCGCATCGCTGATTTGTGGATGCCCCCTGCCTTCGCAGCCTGGCAGTGCTGCCATTTGCTACGATGCAGCGGCCGCGTCTGATGTCACACGGCCGTCCTGAACCCGCCACCGTTTCACATACCACTCCCGCCCATCACCGCTCCCTGCAATGCTGCGTCGCCGCCCTGTGAAACGCAGGCAGAGGCGGTTGCATAACAGGTTCTGTGCGTGCGCACTGAGCGGGAGAGCGGGGGGATGCGATCACATCTCAGTAGTGACTGCTACTGAATACCCCCCTATACTGTATAATATGTGTACAAATCCAGTGTATGTCTGTACCACAAACTCCCTGTAAAGTAGCTCATTTCATGCTGCACAGTAGTAATAATATAAAATGTAAAACATTTTATCCCAAAGCAACACAAATAAACAACTCTGAAAGTTACGCAGCATTGTATAAGCAGAAACCGGAGCTATGAGCACTGAGTAATAATTGCCCGAGGGAATGTAAAGGCCAATAAAACAATCTGAGGGCGGGAAAGTGCTTTTATAGGTGGCATATGTAATAAAAACCGTATGACAGAAATATGCGTTTTACCGGCGGTCTTTCCTGTATACTTGTACTGTTGATCATTTATATATAAACATATAAGCCTGTGTTAGTTTACAATAACTTTTTTTTATTCCTTATTCTAAACAAAGGACCTTATAATGTTTTTCTTGAGGACACTCACAGGGTTACTGACAACATTGTAAAATTCAGTAGTTTTTATTCATGTTCTTCATATACTATATAGCCAATTAGCTTGGTACCTTTTTGCATTGAGTGCCACCAGCACTAACACACACACCACCACTCACATTCACACTCACTCACTCACTCTCCCTCCCCCTCTCTCTCTCTCTCTCCCCCCCCCCCCCCCCTCTCTCTCTCTCTCTATATATATATATATATATATATATATATATATATATATATATATATATATATATATATATATATATATTTCAAAAACTGTATGGGGAATGGGAAAACTGAATACTCCAATAAGGTATGGGTGAGGTGGGCTATCTTTTAGGGTATGTACTGAACACTGGTGCCATCTTGAATCTAAGTCAGTTTTCCCATTCCCTGCACAGTTTTTGAAACAAATGGTGTACTGTGACTTTTGAATCACACACATATATATATTCGCAATGAGCTACGATTCCAGTGTATAGGTCGAACTCGTGGTCGACTTGCATTTTGTCGTCATGGTCAAAAGGTTGGCAAGTAAACGGTACACCGTGCTTAAGGTCGACAGGTACGGATGTGTCCTCATACCTTCACGGGCTAAAAGTCGCGGTATGGCGTGTCTATGTGGGATCATGCATACGTGGACTACGACTGGGAATAGTAACCGGTGGCAAGCGCCTTGGTAGTGGACCGAGACCCCTTGCCTACAATCGTGGCGAACGAAGTGAGCGCATGAGGGTACACGTTTCCACGGTTTGTGTATAGCTATGGTTAAACATACAAAATGACACCAAAAAACAGGGGGGGGGGGATCAACCTTTGACCCTGTTGACCTAATGCATGTTGGTCATATGGGATGTCTATCTAGACAGTGTAGAACTTCTAGATATTCTTTACCACCCACCTGATACACTTCAGTGGCTGTTTCAGAGTGTCTGTACGTTACCCCTAATCTCTGTAATAAATTAGAACCCTACATGTAACCCAAGAAAGAGCCGCCCATCTGTAATAATGTTAGCATACAGTTGGTCTGGGGACAGCAGGTGAAGACTGAGAAGACCAACAGTAATAGATCGAACGCACATTGTATCCATGTAATAACTACTTAGTTACAACTAGATCTATATCAGAATGGATCTATTAGTAATGTCTTGCTTGCCTTCCGTCAGGTCCCTGCTACCCCGAGCCAGGGCCCTGGAGGAGATACCTACTGACATCACATGGTGACATCACTGGGATTTCCTTTAGTAATGCCATGCCACCTAAGTGCTATATCATTGTACAAGCCAGCGTTCAGACTTGAACTCTGTTGTGCTAAGCACATGGATAGGGAAAAAGAAAAAAGGTTGCAGCCCCATCACTGCTAATGACACCTGTCGGGAAACAGAGGGCCCCACAGGAGTGTACCATCTCCTAGATGACAATGACGTCTGTCTGTCATGTATGAAGTTGTCATTTTGAAGTAAGAGGTGAATGAGGTTGTATAAGAGTGTGGCAGAAGTATCTACAGTACTTTGTTCTGATATTTATTGTCTCTGTGCAGAGTTTATTACAGTTTATTACGCTATTAATGTCTGGAACACACAGAATTGTTCTATTGATGGTGCCTATTGTCTGCGTTGCTGCTACAGTACTTTAAATACCTATTGTTCTCGATGTACGATTATAAAACATCTTCAGTAGTGACTGTGGCTTTGATTTAATTCAGAACAGTCACTGCCTGCTCTTCATGTGCGGTTACGTGTTAGCTACTTGTTTTATGGGCCTGTTTGCCAAAACACAGACAACAAAGCCATTCATTTTATTGCAGATTACATACTTCACTCAGCCTAGATCTCACCTGTCTGGGAAACCTATGAGCTAACTATAAGCCTGCAATACAATACAAAAGAATTTAATGTATACATCTAAAGGATTCAGGTAATTTTAATACAGATGTAATAAGATGTTTCTAGGGGGATGTTGTACGTTATATAGAAACATTAGAGTTCTGTCAGATAGTCCCCATTTTTATTGGGCTGCCATAATTTTGGCCCCAGGTAACGGCTTAGAAATGTGTAAGTGTGGCATTCGTACCTATAGGTGTGGATTAGGTGGATCCGGAGTATGCTGAATAGTTTCCTGATTATTTTTTCTCATACGTCCTAGAGGATGCTGGGGATGCTTCAAGAACCATGGGGTATAGACGGGATCCGCAGGAGACATAGGCACACTATAAGACTTTGAATGGGTGTGAACTGGCTCCTCCCTCTATGCCCCTCCTCCAGACTCCAGTTAGAATCTGTGCCCAGTGAGACTGGATGCACACTGAGGAGCTCTCCTGAGTTTCTCTGAAAAGACTTTGTTAGGTTTATTATTTTCAGGGAGACCTGCTGGCAATAGGCTCCCTGCATCGTGGGACTGAGGGGAGAGAAGTAGACCTACTTCTGTGAGTTCAAAGGCTCTGCTTCTTAGGCTACTGGACACCATGAGCTCCAGAGGGTCCGATCACTTGGTACGCCTAGCTGCTCGTTCCCGGAGCCGCGCCGTCACCCCCCTTGCAGAGTGGGGAAAAAAACGAGTCTGTTGTTGAAATTCCTTTTGGCAGTGGAGCAGGAAGCAACATCAGTGGCGGAACTAGCGAGCGGTGGGCCTAGGTGCGACAAAATGCTTTGGGCCCCCCATCCCATCCAAGTCCACCCCCTCACCCCTGGAGAGGATCTGGTGAGGGGGACCTGCTCAGGGCCAGAGAAATGGATACCTAGCAACAGTGCTGTAACTAGACATTTTAGCACTGTGTGCAAGAAACGGCATCGGAGCCCCACCTCTGCATGCAAAACAGGGGCAGTGCGCGCCGTAGGCTTTCGCAAAAATACAAAGTGGCGTGGCTTCGTGGGGAAGGGATGTGGCCACAAAATAATACAAATTCTTAAAACGGTGCACCGTAGTCTCCATTATTCAAATTACGCCGCACAGTAGCACCACTACACCAGGTAGAGACCCTTTTACACCTTACGGCGGAGAGATTCCTCTTGTTACACATTACAACAGACAGTGTCCCCTTTTTACACATAACGGCAGACAGCGTGCCCTTTTTACACATAGCGGCAGACAGCATGCACTTTTTGCACTTAACGGCAGACAGCGTCCCCTTTTTGCACTTAACGGCAGACAGCGTCCCCTTGTTACACATAGCGGCAGACAGCGTACACTTTTTACACATAACGGCAGATAGCGTGCCCTTGTTAAACATAGCGGCAGACAGCGTACACTTTTTACACATAACGGCAGACAGCGTGCCCCTTTTCTCTGACGTCCTAGTGGATGCTGGGACTTCCGTAAGGACCATGGGGAATAGCGGCTCCGCAGGAGACTGGGCACAAAAGTAAAAGCTTTAGACTAGCTGGTGTGCACTGGCTCCTCCCCCTATGACCCTCCTCCAAGCCTCAGTTAGATTTTTGTGCCCGAACGAGAAGGGTGCATGCTAGGTGGCTCTCCTGAGCTGCTTAGAAGTAAAAGTTTAAATAGGTTTTATATTTTCAGTGAGTACTGCTGGCAACAGGCTCACTGCATCGTGGGACTAAGGGGAGAAGAAGCGAACTCACCTGCGTGCAGAGTGGATTGGGCTTCTTGGCTACTGGACATTAGCTCCAGAGGGACGATCACAGGTTCAGCCTGGATGGGTCCCGGAGCCGCGCCGCCGGCCCCCTTACAGAGCCAGAAGAGCGAAGAGGTCCGGAGAAAGCGGCGGCAGAAGACGTTCCTGTCTTCAAATAAGGTAGCGCACAGCACTGCAGCTGTGCGCCATTGCTCTCAGCACACTTCACACTCCGGTCACTGAGGGTGCAGGGCGCTGGGGGGGAGCGCCCTGAGACGCAATAAAACACTATAAAAACCTTATATGGCTAAAGAAATGCATCACATATAGCTCCTGGGCTATATGGATGCATTTAACCCCTGCCAGTTTTCCTGAAAAAAGCGGGAGAAAAGGCCGCCGAGAAGGGGGCGGAGCCTATCTCCTCAGCACACGAGCGCCATTTTCCCTCACAGTTCCGCTGGAAGGAAGGCTCCCTGACTCTCCCCTGCAGTCCTGCTACAAGAATCAGGGTAAAACAAGAGAGGGGGGGGCACTATTGGCAGCTAATATATAATACAGCAGCTATAACAGCGAGTAACACTTATATAAGGTTATCCCTGCATATATATAGCGCTCTGGTGTGTGCTGGCAAACTCTCCCTCTGTCTCCCCAAGGGGCTAGTGGGGTCCTGTCCTCTATCAGAGCATTCCCTGTGTGTGTGCTGGGTGTCGGTACGATTGTGTCGACATGTATGAGGAGGAAAATGATGTGGAAGCAGAGCAATTGCCTGTGTTAGTGATGTCACCCCCTAGGGAGTCGACACCTGACTGGATGGTCGTATTTAAAGAATTACGTGACAATGTCAGCACTTTGCAAAAAACTGTTGACGACATGAGACAGCCGGCAAATCAGTTAGTGCCTGTTCAGGCGTCTCAGACACCGTCAGGGGCGCTAAAACGCCCGTTACCTCAGATGGTCGACACAGACCCAGACACGGATACTGAATCCAGTGTCGACGGTGAGGAGACAAACGTAATGTCCAGTAGGGCCACACGTTACATGATCACGGCAATGAAGGAGGCATTGAACATTTCTGACACTACAAGTACCACAAAAAAGGGTATTATGTGGGGTGTGAAAAAAAACTACCAGTAGTTTTTCCTGAATCAGAGGAATTAAATGAGGTGTGTGATAAAGCGTGGGTTTCCCCCGAGAAAAAACTGCTGATTTCTAACAAATTATTGGCACTATACCCTTTCCCGCCAGAGGTTAGGGCACGTTGGGAAACACCCCCTAGGGTAGATAAGGCGCTCACACGCTTATCAAAACAAGTGGCGTTACCGTCTCCTGATACGGCCGCCCTCAAGGAACCAGCTGATAGAAGGCTGGAAAATATCCTAAAAGGTATATACACACATACTGGTGTTATACTGCGACCAGCAATCGCCTCAGCCTGGATGTGCAGCGCTGGAGTGGCTTGGTCGGATTCCCTGACTGAAAATATTGATACCCTGGATAGGGACAGTATTTTATTAACTATAGAGCATTTAAAGGATGCATTACTATATATGCGTGATGCACAGAGGGATATTTGCACCCTGGCATCAAGAGTAAGTGCGATGTCCATTTCTGCCAGAAGGGCGTTATGGACGCGACAGTGGTCAGGTGATGCAGATTCCAAACGACATATGGAAGTATTGCCGTATAAAGGGGAGGAGTTATTTGGGGTCGGTCTATCAGACCTGGTGGCCACGGCAACGGCTGGAAAGTCCACCTTTTTACCACAGGTCACCTCTCAGCAGAAAAAGACACCGTCTTTTCAAACTCAGTCCTTTCGTTCCTATAAGAACAAGCGAGCAAAAGGCCACTCATTTCTGCCCCGGGGCAGAGGAAGAGGAAAAAGACTGCACCAGGCAGCCTCTTCCCAGGAGCAGAAGCCCTCCCCCGCTTCTGCCAAGTCTTCAGCATGACGCTGGGGCTATACAAGCGGACTCAGGCACGGTGGGGGCCCGTCTCAAAAATTTCAACGCGCAGTGGGCTCACTCGCAAGTGGACCCCTGGATCCTGCAGGTAGTATCACAGGGGTACAAATTGGAATTCGAGACGTCTCCCCCTCGCCGATTCCTGAAGTCTGCTCTTCCAACGCCTCCCTCCGACAGGGAGGCTGTATTGGAAGCTATTCACAAGCTGTATTCCCAGCAGGTGATAATCAAGGTACCCCTCCTACAACAGGGAAAGGGGTATTATTCCACGCTGTTTGTGGTACCGAAGCCGGACGGCTCGGTGAGACCAATTTTAAATCTGAAATCCTTGAACACTTACATAAAAAGGTTCAAATTCAAGATGGAATCACTCAGAGCAGTGATAGCGAACCTGGAAGAAGGGGACTATATGGTATCTCTGGACATCAAAGATGCTTATCTCCATGTCGTCCCAATCTTCCCTTCTCACCAGGGGTACCTCAGGTTTGTGGTTCAAAACTGTCATTATCGGTTTCAGACGCTGCCGTTTGGATTGTCCACGGCACCCCGGGTCTTTACCAAGGTAATGGCCGAAATGATGATTCTTCTTCGAAGAGAAGGCGTCTTAATTATCCCTTACTTGGACGATCTCCTGATAAGGGCAAGATGCAGGGAACAGTAGAGTTCGGAGTAGCACTGTCTCAGGTAGTGCTACGTCAGCACGGGTGGATTCTAAATATCCCAAAATCAGTGTCAGTGCATCAATGCACGAGAGTCCTGGGAAAAATGGTGGCTTCTTACGAAGCAATTCCATTCGGAAGATTCCATGCAAGAACTTTTCAGTGGGATCTGCTGGACAAATGGTCCGGATCGCATCTTCAGATGCATCAGCGGATAACCCTATCTCCAAGGACAAGGGTGTCTCTCCTGTGGTGGTTACAGAGTGCTCATCTTCTAGAGGGCCACAGATTCGGCATTCAGGATTGGATGCTGGTGACCACGGATGCCAGTCTGAGAGGCTGGGGAGCAGTCACACAGGGAAGACATTTCCAGGGCTTGTGGTCAAGCATGGAAACGTCTCTTCACATAAATATCCTGGAACTAAGGGCCATTTACAATGCCCTAAGTCAAGCAAGGCCTCTGCTTCAGGGTCAGTCGGTATTGATCCAATCGGACAACATCACGGCAGTCGCCCACGTCAACAGACAGGGCGGCACAAGAAGCAGGAGGGCAATGGCAGAAGCTGCAAGGATTCTCCGCTGGGCGGAAAATCATGTGGTAGCACTGTCAGCAGTGTTCATTCCGGGAGTGGACAACTGGGAAGCAGACTTCCTCAGCAGACACGACCTCCACCCGGGGGAGTGGGGACTTCACCCAGAAGTCTTCCAAGTGATTGTAAACCGTTGGGAAAAACCAAAGGTGGACATGATGGCGTCCCGTCTCAACAAAAAACTGGACAGATATTGCGCCAGGTCAAGGGACCCTCAGGCAATAGCGGTGGACGCTCTGGTAACACCGTGGGTGTACCAGTCGGTGTATGTGTTCCCTCCTCTGCCTCTCATACCCAAAGTACTGAGAATCATAAGAAGGAGAGGAGTAAGAACTATATTCGTGGCTCCGGATTGGCCAAGAAGAACTTGGTACCCGGAACTGCAAGAGATGCTCACGGAGGACCCGTGGCCTCTACCTCTCAGAAAGGACCTGCTCCAGCAGGGACCTTGTCTGTTTCAAGACTTACCGCGGCTGCGTTTGACGGCATGGAGGTTGAACGCCGGATCCTGAAGGAAAAAGGCATTCCAGATGAAGTCATCCCTACCCTGGTCAAGGCCAGAAAGGATGTAACCGCAAAACATTATCACCGCATTTGGCGGAAATATGTTGCGTGGTGTGAGGCCAAGAAGGCCCCTACAGAGGAATTTCAACTGGGTCGTTTCCTGCATTTCCTGCAAACAGGACTATCTATGGGCCTAAAATTAGGGTCCATTAAGGTTCAAATTTCGGCCCTGTCAATCTTCTTCCAAAAAGAACTGGCTTCAGTGCCTGAAGTTCAGACGTTTGTCAAAGGGGTACTGCATATACAGCCTCCTTTTGTGCCTCCATTGGCACCTTGGGATCTCAATGTAGTGTTGAGTCTCCTAAAATCACATTGGTTTGAACCACTCACCACTGTGGAATTGAAATATCTCACATGGAAAGTGGTCATGCTGTTAGCCCTGGCTTCAGCCAGGCGTGTCTCTGAATTGGCGGCTTTATCATATAAAAGCCCTTACCTAATTTTTCATTCAGACAGGGCAGAACTGAGGACTCGCCCTCAATTTCTCCCTAAGGTGGTTTCAGCGTTTCACATGAACCAGCCTATTGTGGTGCCTGCGGCTACTAGGGACTTGGAGGACTCCAAGTTGCTGGACGTAGTCAGGGCCCTGAAAATATATGTTTCCAGGACGGCTGGAGTCAGAAAATCTGACTCGCTGTTTATCCTGTATGCACCCAACAAGCTGGGTGCTCCTGCTTCTAAGCAGACGATTGCTCGTTGGATTTGTAGTACAATTCAGCTTGCACATTCTGTGGCAGGCCTGCCACAGCCAAAATCTGTAAAAGCCCATTCCACAAGGAAGGTGGGCTCATCTTGGGCGGCTGCCCGAGGGGTCTCGGCTTTACAACTTTGCCGAGCAGCTACTTGGTCAGGGGCAAACACGTTTGCTAAATTCTACAAATTTGATACCCTGGCTAAGGAGGACCTGGAGTTCTCTCATTCGGTGCTGCAGAGTCATCCGCACTCTCCCGCCCGTTTGGGAGCTTTGGTATAATCCCCATGGTCCTTACGGAAGTCCCAGCATCCACTAGGACGTCAGAGAAAATAAGAATTTACTTACCGATAATTCTATTTCTCGTAGTCCGTAGTGGATGCTGGGCGCCCATCCCAAGTGCGGATTGTCTGCAATACTTGTATATAGTTATTGTTACAAAAAAATCGGGTTGTTTATTGTTGTGAGCCATCTTTTCAGAGACTCCTACGTTTATCATACTGTTAACTGGGTTCAGATCACAGGTTGTACGGTGTGATTGGTGTGGCTGGTATGAGTCTTACCCGGGATTCAAAATCCTTCCTTATTATGTACGCTCGTCCGGGCACAGTATCCTAACTGAGGCTTGGAGGAGGGTCATAGGGGGAGGAGCCAGTGCACACCAGCTAGTCTAAAGCTTTTACTTTTGTGCCCAGTCTCCTGCGGAGCCGCTATTCCCCATGGTCCTTACGGAAGTCCCAGCATCCACTACGGACTACGAGAAATAGAATTATCGGTAAGTAAATTCTTATTTTACACATTACGGCAGGCAGCATCCCCCTTTTTACACATTACGGCAGGCAGATTCCCCCTTTTTACACTTTGCTGCAGACAGTGTCCCCTTTTTACACATTACAGCAGACAGCATGCCCTTGTTACACATTACGGCAGACAGCGTGCCCTTGTTACACATTACGGCAGACAGCGTACACCCTTTTTACACATAACGGCAGACAGCGTGCCCTTGTTAAACATAGCGGCAGACAGCGTGCCCTTTTTACACATAACGGCAGACAGCGTGCCCTTTTTACACATAACGGCAGACAGCGTCCCCTTTTTACACATAACGGCAGACAGCGTCCCCTTTTTGCACATAACGGCAGACAGCGTCCCCTTTTTGCACATAACGGCAGACAGCGTCCCCTTTTTGCACATAACGGCAGACAGCGTCCCCTTTTTGCACATAACGGCAGACAGCGTCCCCTTTTGGACATAACGGCAGACAGCGTCCCCTTTTTGCACATAACGGCAGACAGCGTCCCCTTTTTGCACATAACGGCAGACAGCGTCCCCTTTTTGCACATAACGGCAGACAGCGTCCCCTTTTTACACATAACGGCAGACAGCGTCCCCTTTTTGCACATAACGGCAGACAGCGTCCCCTTTTTGCACATAACGGCAGACAGCGTCCCCTTTTTGCACATAACGGCAGACAGCGTCCCCTTTTTGCACATAACGGCAGACAGCGTCCCCTTTTTGCACATAACGGCAGACAGCGTCCCCTTTTTGCACATAACGGCAGACAGCGTCCCCTTTTTGCACATAACGGCAGACAGCGTCCCCTTTTTGCACATAACGGCAGACAGCGTCCCCTTTTTACACATTACGGCAGACAGTGTGCCCTTCTTACACATCACAGCAGACAGATTCCCCCTTTTTACACATCACGTCAGGTAGATTCCCCCTTTTTACACATTACGGCAGGCAGATTCCCCCTTTTTACACATTACGGCAGGCAGATTCCCCCTTTTTACACATTACGGCAGGCAGATTCCCCCTTTTTACACCTTGCGGCAGGCAGATTCCCCCTTTTTACACATTGCGGCAGGCAGATTCCCCCTTTTTACACCTTGCGGCAGGCAGATTCCCCCTTTTTACACATTGCGGCAAGCAGATACCCCCTTTTTACACATTGCGGCAGGCAGTCCCCCGTTTTGTACATAGAAAGAAAGAAAGAAAGAAAGAAAAAGAAGGAAGGAAGAATTATACTTACCCTCTCCGCTGGATCAGGCTCCTCGGTGCAGCTTCTGGTCACGATTCCCAGGCAGGAGAGAAGGAGGTGGAGGAGGGAGCCGCAGCAGCGCTGTGTTATTGGTGGAGGCGCTGCTGCCCCTCTGCTTCACTATAGGCTAGGGGTGGGCAACATGCGGCCCGCGGGCCGGATGCGGCCCGCGGACCGATCCTGCCTGGCCCGCTGTGCCCCATCAGAGTGTAATGACACGCGGCCCGACAGGCAGAGCCGCTTGTCATTGCGCTACCCTGCTCCCAGACGCGGCGCCGCTGAGGAAATCCCGGTCACGTCACAGGGTCAGCTGACCGGGATTTCCTCTGTTATGCGCTGGGCGGCACGGGGGAACAGGCAGTGAGCAGGAGCGGCGGCCAGGCCCCAAGCGCCAAGGTACAGCGGCGGCAGCAGCAAGGCATAGATTGAAAAAATTGTATAGGTCAGGCCCGTGGTCGCCCCTCACTTCCCCCAGCTGAGAGCTCAGCCTCAGGTCAGTGTGTGGAGGGGGTGTTGGATGCCGGCTGCTGTGTGTATAGGGGGGTGTCGGATACCGGCTGCTGTGTGTGGAGTGGGGGAGGGGGTGTCGGATGCTGGCTGTTGTATGTGGAGTGAGAGAGGGGGCTGTCAAATGCAGTGGGTGGGGGGGTCTCTCTGGCTGCAGCTATACTGAAAGGGGGTATCTCTTTGGCCACTGTTATGTACTGGAGGGATGATGGATTGGGGTGCTGGATGCTGCCTGTTGTGTGCTGTGGGGGAGAGGAAGGGGGGTGTATTGTGATTGTGACTCCAGCCACTGCTCTGTACTGGAGGGGGAGGTAATGTTGGCCACTGCTGTGAGTTTGGAAGACGGGGGTTGTGTAGGATGGCTGCTGTGTGTGATGGTGGGGTGTGCTTACCGCTAAGGTTGGGGATCAAGGGTAAGGGGGGGTATGACACGGGGGGCCCCCAGAGATATCAGTGTATCGGGCCCCAATACTTCTGTTGCCAGCCCTGGCGGCGGTCAGTGACTGAGGAGAAGAGCGCACTGGGGAGAAGGAGGAGGGAGGGGGAGCCGCAGCAGCACTGTGTAATTGGTGGAGGCGCTGCTGCTGCTGCTGTCCCTCTGCTTCACCATAGGCTGCCCTCCGCCGCTGTAAATGCTGGGAAGCGTATCCCAGCATTCGCAGCGGTGGAGAACAGCCTATGGTGAAGCAGAGGGACAGCAGCAGCAGCGCCTCCACCAATTACACAGCGCTGCTGCGGCTCCCTCCTCCCCTTCCCTCCTTGCCCGGGATCTCTGCAGAAGCTGCACCGAGGAGCCTGAACCAGCGAATAGAGTAAGTATAATTCTTTCTTTCTTTCTTTCTTTCTTTCTTTCTTTCTTTCTTTCTTTCTTTCTTGTCTGCCGTAATGTGTAAAAAGGGCACGCTGTCTGCCGTAATGTGTAAAAAAGGGCACGCTGTCTGCCGTAATGTGTAAAAAAGGGGACGCTGTCTGCCGTAATGTGTAAAAAGGGGGACGCTGTCTGCCGTAATGTGTAAAAAGGGGGACGCTGTCTGCCGTAATGTGTAAAAAGGGGACGCTGTCTGCCGTAATGTGTAAAAAGGGGACGCTGTATGCCGTAATGTGTAAAAAGGGGGACGCTGTATGCCGTAATGTGTATTTTTTTGTGTATTTTGTGTGTGGCCCTCGAATATTCGCTGGAAGTGTTAAGCGGCCCCCCAGCTGAAATAATTGCCCACCCCTGCTATAGGCTGTTCTCGGAAGACAGCCTATAGTGAAGCAGAGGGACAGCAGCAGCAGCGCTTCAACCAGTAGTAAAGCGCTGCTGCGGCTCCCTCCTCCACCTCCCTCCTCCTCCTTCTCCCCCGTACCGCTGCGCTCCTCTCCTCTCTGTCCGGGCGGCTGTGTGCTGCGGGCAGCGGTTGCCCACAGCACACAGCGGCATGTAATGAGTCAGTTTGACTCATTACATGCTTTGGGCCCCTGGACAGTGGCGGGCCCCAGTGCAACGCACTGGTTGCACTGGCGGTAGTTCCGCCTCTGAGCAATATGGCATCTCCTACTGATGTTATAGAAGGTCTCCAGTCATCTGTAAGTGTTTTGCTTAATGTTTAAAGAGCCTGGCTGAATGAATGGACAAATCTTGGTCAGTTGTAACTTTACCTGTGACACAACATCCTGTCTCTGCGATCTACATAATATATTAAATGATGCCCTGTATGTGGTGGGGTATTTCACTTTCTCAGTCCTGTGTTCAAGGGTAGGGAGGACTAGGTAAAAAAAAAAAAAGATTGGCTGGAGTGCTTGCATCATAAATACACACAGGCGAAGATTTATCAAGCCTTGGAGAGTGATAAATTGCATTGTGATAAAGTACCAGCAAATCAGCTCCTAACTTCCATAACACAGGCTGTTTTTGAAAAATGGCAGTTAGGAGCTGATTGGCTGGTATTTTATCTCCATCCAGTTTATCACTCTCCAAGGTTTGAGCAATTTGGGCTTACAGTATGTCTTATAACAATAAGCTAGACACAAATGTGCTTTATTGGACATCTATATAAAATAATGATTTTCAATATTAATATTAATTATAGCCTTTAAAGAGCAATAGAAGTCACTTAGAGGGCAAGAATATATACTTCATGGGGTATTGCAGTTGCTGTATACTGTAGGCAATATTTATTTCTCTTACGTCCTAGAGGATGCTGGGGACTCCGTAAGGACCATGGGGTATAGACGGGCTCCGCAGGAGACATGGGCACTCTAAGACTTTAGAATGGGTGTGCACTGGCTCCTCCCTCTATGCCCCTCCTCCAGACCTCAGTTAGATCCTGTGCCCAGAGGAGACTGGATGCACTGCAAGGGAGCTCTACTGAGTTTCTCTGAAAAGACTTTTGTTAGGTTTTTTATTTTCAGGGAGCACTGCTGGCAACAGGCTCCCTGCATCGTGGCACTGAGGAGAGTGAAGCAGACCTACTTAAATGATAGGCACTGCTTCTTAGGCTACTGGACACCATTAGCTCCAGAGGATCGGAACACAGGTGTCGTCCTCGCTGTTCGTCCCGGAGCCGCGCCGCCGTCCTCCTCACAGAGCCGGAAGATAGAAGCCGGGTGAGTATAAGAAGAAAGAAGACTTCACAGGCGGCAGAAGACTTCAGATCTTCACTGAGGTACCGCGCAGCGGTCACGCTGTGCGCCATTGCTCCCACACTCACACACACATAAGGCACAGTAAGGGTACAGGGCGCAGGGGGGGCGCCCTGGGCAGCAATTATTACCTCAAGGGACACTGGCACGAATAATAGGTACTGCGGAGGCAGTATATTACAAAACCCCCGTCAGTATAAAGAATTTGAGCGGGACCGAAGCCCGCCATCGAGGGGGCGGAGCTTGATCCTCCAGCACTAACCAGCGCCATTTTCTCCACAGCAAGCTGCAGAGAAGCTGTTCCCGGACTCTCCCCTGCTGAACACAAGTACAGAGGGCAAAAACGAGGGGGGGGGGGGGGGGGGGCACATTTATTTGGCGCAGAAAGTGTATAATATATCTATAAAAGCGCTGTACAGACTGGGACTTGTTTCCAGTGTCCAGTGGCGCTGGGTGTGTGCTGGCATACTCTCTCTCTCTGTCTCTCCAAAGGGCCTTATTGGGGGGCTGTCCTCATATTTGTATATCCCAGTGTGTGTGGGGGTGTCAGTACATGTGTGTCGGCATGTCTGAAGCGGAAGGCTCGTCTAGGGAAGAGGCAGAGCAGATGATTGTAGTGTCTCCGTCGGCACCGCCGACACCTGATTGGTTGGATATGTGGAATGTTTTAAATGCAAATGTGAATTTATTACATAAAAGATTGGACAAAGCAGAGTCCAGAGAAAAAGCAGGGAGTCAATCCATGGCTTTGACTGTGTCACAGGGCCCTTCGGGGTCTCATAAACGTCCCCTTTCCCAGATAGCTGACACTGATACCGACACGGATTCTGACTCCAGTGTCGACTATGATGATGCAAGGTTACACCCAAGGGTGTCCAAGAGTATTCATTATATGATTATTGCAATAAAAGATGTTTTGCATATCACAGAGGACCCCGCTGTACCTGACACGAGGGTATGTATGTTTAAGGAAAAGAAACCTGAGGTATCGTTTCCCCCATCTCATGAGCTGAACGCTTTATTTGAAAAAGCTTGGGAAACTCCAGACAAGAAACTGCAGATTCCCAAGAGAATTATTATGGCGTATCCTTTCCCCTCACAGGACAGGTTACGGTGGGAATCCTCGCCCACGGTGGACAAGGCTTTGACGCGCTTGTCCAAAAAGGTGGCGCTACCGTCTCCAGACACGGCAGCAATCAAGGATCCTGCTGATCGCAGACAGGAAACTACCTTAAAATCAATTTATACACATACGGGTGCCCTGCTCAGACCGGCAGTAGCGTCGGCATGGGTGGGTAGCGCAAATGCAGCATGGGCAGATAACTTGCCATCTGACATTGACACCCTAGATAAAGATAGCATTTTGTTGATCTTGGGTCACAATAAAGATGCAGCGTTATATATGAGAGAGGCTGCGAGAGACATTGGGCTGTTGGGTTCAAGAGCCAATGCCATGGCAGTTTCTGCTAGACTGTCCCTGTGGACCCGCCAATGGACGGGTGATGCCGATTCAAAGAGACTTATGGAAACTTTACCTTACGAGGGTGAGGTTTTATTTGGGGAGGGACTCGCGGACCTATTTGCCACAGCTACCGCTGGTAAGTCTTCCTTTTTGCCTTATGTCCCCCCACAGCAAATGAAAACGCCTCAATATCAGATGCAGTCCTTTCGGTCGCATAAGTTCAGAAAGGGTCGGGGCTCTTCCTTCCTCGCCAGAGGTAAAGGTAGAGGGAAAAGAACGCCTGCTACAGCTAGTTCCCTGGAACAAAAGTCCTCCCCGGCCTCTACAAAATCCACCGCATGACGCTGGGGCTCCGCTGAGGGAGTCCGCACCGGTGGGGGCACGTCTTCGACTATTCAGCCAGGTCTGGGTTCAGTCGGATTTGGATCCTTGGGCGATCGAAATTGTATCCCAAGGCTACAAACTGGAGTTCGAAGAAGTGCCTCCTCGACGATTTTTCAAATCGGCTTTGCCAGCTTCTCCCCCAGAGAGGGAAATAGTTTCAGCTGCCATACAAAAGCTGTGTCAACAGCAAGTGATTATCAAGGTTCCCCTAATGCAACAGGGGAAGGGGTATTATTCAACCCTATTTGTGGTCCCGAAGCCGGATGACTCGGTCAGACCCATTCTGAATCTAAAATCCCTGAACCTGTATTTGAAAAGGTTCAAATTCAAGATGGAATCTCCCCGGGCAGTGATCTCCAGCCTGGAAGGGGGGGATGTTATGGTATCGCTAGACATAAAGGATGCATACCTTCATGTCCCTATTTATCCCCCTCATCAGGCGTACCTGAGATTCGCTGTACAGGATTGTCATTACCAGTTTCAGACGTTGCCGTTTGGGCTTTCCACGGCCCCGAGGATTTTCACCAAGGTAATGGCGAAAATGATGGTGCTCCTGCGCAGGCAAGGAGTCACAATTATCCGGTACTTGGACGATCTCCTGATAAAAGCGAGATCGAGAGATCAGTTACTGAAAAGCGCGTCGCTCTCCCTGAAAGTGCTGCAGCAACACGGCTGGATTCTAAATCTACCAAAGTCGCAGTTGATTCCGACGACTTGGCTATCGTTTTTGGGCATGATTCTGGACACGGAAAAGAAGAGGGTTTTTCTCCCAACGGAAAAAGCCCAGGAACTCCAGAACATGGTCAGGGACCTGCTAAAACCAAAAAGAGTGTCCGTTCATCAATGCACTCGAGTATTGGGAAAAATGGTGGCGGCCTACGAGGCCATCCCCTTCGGCAGGTATTATGCGAGGATGTTTCAGTGGGACCTTCTGGACAAGTGGTCGGGGTCCCATCTACAAATACATAAAAAAATAAGCCTGTCCCCTAGGGCCAGGGTATCTCTCCTGTTGTGGCTTCAGAGTGCTCACCTTCTAGAGGGTCGCAGGTTCGGCATTCAAGACTGGATTCTTGTGACCACGGACGCGAGCCTCCGAGGATGGGGAGCAGTCACACAAGGAAGACATTTTCAGGGACTATGGTCAAGCCAGGAGGCTTGTCTACACATCAACGTGCTGGAATTAAGGGCCATATACAACGGCCTACGACAAGCGGAGAATCTTCTTCGCGACCTACCCGTTCTGATTCAGTCAGACAATGTCACAGCCGTGGCGCATGTAAACCGCCAAGGTGGGACAAGGAGCAGAGTGGCAATGGCGGAAGCCACCAGGATTCTTCGCTGGGCGGAAAATCACGTAAGCGCTCTGTCGGCAGTCTTCATTCCGGGAGTGGACAACTGGGAAGCAGACTTCCTCAGCAGACACGATCTCCATCCAGGAGAGTGGGGACTTCATCAAGAAGTTTTTGCAGAGATAACAAGTCGTTGGGGACTTCCTCAAATAGACATGATGGCGTCACGTCTCAACAAGAAGCTTCGGACGTATTGTTCCAGGTCGAGGGACCCTCAGGCAGTAGCGGTGGACGCCCTGGTGACACCATGGGTGTTTCAGTCGGTCTATGTGTTCCCTCCACTTCCGCTCATCTCAAAAATATTGAGAATCATAAGACGAAAAAGGGTGCAGGCAATACTCATTGTTTCAGATTGGCCTCGAAGAGCCTGGTATTCAGATCTTCAAGAAATGCTCACAGAAGATCCGTGGCCTCTTCCTCCCAGGGAGGACCTGTTGCAACAGGGGCCCTGTGTGTTCCAAGACTTACCACGGTTACGTTTGTCGGCATGGCGGTTGAACACCAAATCCTAGCTAGGAAAGGTATTCCGGGGGAAGTCATCCCTACTTGATCAAAGCTAAGAAGGAAGTGACGGCGAAGCATTATCACCGTATCTGGAGGAAATATGTATCTTGGTGTAAAGCCAAGAATGCTCCTACGGAAGATTTCCACTTGGGCTGTTTTTTCCACTTTCTACAGACAGGAGTGGATATGGGCCTAAAGTTAGGCTCCATTAAGGTGCAGATTTCGGCCCTATCTATATTCTTTCAGAAGGAATTGGCTTCTCTTCCAGAAGACCAGACTTTTGTAAAGGGAGTGCTGCACATCCAGCCTCCTTTTGTGCCCCCAGTGGCACCGTGGGACCTTAACGTGGTGTTACAGTTCCTTAAATCTCACTGGTTTGAACCTCTTCAAACGGTTGAATTAAAATTTCTCACTTGGAAAGTGGTTATGTTGCTGGCCTTGGCATCTGCAAGGCGGGTGTCCGAATTGGCGGCTTTGTCTCACAAGAGCCCCTATCTGATTTTCCATGTGGATCGAGCAGAGTTGAGAACTCGTCCTCAATTTCTGCCTAAGGTGGTTTCGTCGTTTCATATGAACCAACCTATTGTGGTGCCGGTGGCTACAGGGGACTTGGAGGATTCCAAGTCCCTTGATGTAGTCAGGGCCTTAAAAATGTATGTAGCCAGGACGGCTCGAGTTCGGAAAACAGAGGCACTGTTTGTCCTGTATGCGGCCAACAAGGTTGGCGCTCCTGCTTCTAAGCAGACTATTGCTCGCTGGATCTGTAACACGATTCAGCAGGCTCATTCTACGGTTGGATTGCCGTTACCTAATTCGGTAAAAGCCCATTCCACGAGGAAGGTGGGCTCTTCTTGGGCGGCTGTCAGGGGCGTCTCGGCTTTACAGCTTTGCTGGGCAGCTACTTGGTCGGGTTCAAACACGCTTGCTAAATTATACAAGTTTGATACCCTGGCTGATGAGGACCTCATGTTTGCTCAATCGGTGCTGCAGAGTCATCCGCACTCTCCCGCCCGGTCTGGAGTTTTGGTATAATCCCCATGGTCCTTACGGAGTCCCCAGCATCCTCTAGGACGTAAGAGAAAATACAATTTTAAACCTACCTTTAAATCTTTTTCTCCTAGTCCGTAGAGGATGCTGGGCGCCCGTCCCAGTGCGGACTAATTTCTGCAAGGCTTGTATATAGTTGTTGCTTACATAAGGGTTATGTTACGGTTTAGATCAGTCTCTGGCTGATGCTGTTTTTTTTCATACTGGTCTTGTATATTCCATGTTGTACGGTGTGGTTGGTGTGGGCTGGTATGTATCTTGCCCTTAGATTAACAAAAATCCTTTCCTTGTACTGTCCGTCTCCTCTGGGCACAGTTCTTTAACTGAGGTCTGGAGGAGGGGCATAGAGGGAGGAGCCAGTTCACACCCATCTAAAGTCTTAGAGTGCCCATGTCTCCTGCGGAGCCAGTCTATACCCCATGGTCCTTACAGAGTCCCCAGCATCCTCTACAGACTAGGAGAAAAAGATTTACCGGTAGGTTTAAAATCTTATTTTGGTTATGGTCTGCAGAATGGAGAAAAACTCCAGATAGTAAATGAGTTTGTCAGACCTCAATGATATCTTCCCATAGTGGCAGCTGAGTAGTGTAGTATTATTTTGGGGGGGGGCGCAATCTTATATTCATGCCATTAGCTGGATATTGAAAAAGTTAATATGAAATAGTTTATTCAGAGCAGAGTGCAGTGTTAAGACTGACGCGTTTCATAATGATTAAATGTGGTTTCATCAGAGGAAAGTGAAACGTTTCTAGCTTCACAGACACTTTTGTGGTTATTGGCTAGCTTAGAGTAACTGTACATATCCTGTGTTCTTCTATACATGGACCAGATGTACTAATCCTTGGGGAGTGATAAAGTGGAGAGAGATAACCAGCTCCTATCACTCATTTTTCAAACACAGCCTGTAACATGGCACTTAGGAGCTGATTGGCTGGGACTTTCGCTCTCTCTGCTCTGTAACTCCCGAAGGCTTAGTACATCTCCCACTAGTGTCATGCTCACAGTGGGAATCAGAGCCAGAATGGTTATTGCCCGTGTTTGGTGGCAGCTGCTGCCATTGAGTAGAGAGTGGGGATCACCAAAGGAGGACCAGAGATGGCAACAGTAATGACAGTTGAGCTCAGGGAGTGGCAGCCGACAGAGGCCCAGATTTATCAATCCTTGGAGAGGCTCCTGTCATTTTTCAAACACCAGTGCCAGTTAGATGCCGGTTGGCTGGTACTTTATCTCCGTGCAATGTATCGCTCGCCAAGGCTTGATAAATCTGGGCAATAGTATGCTGCATCTCTTCTAAAGCACCCTGTACCTGGTGTGATGGTATTTCCTTGGCACTACCATGTCATATTATTCATGAGAGGACAGATATACCCACCTGCACTTGCTTTTGTGACTATTTTTAGCATTTTGTGGACATTGACTGATTTTTATTTTATTTTTTTTACTTGTGTTGAGATTAAGGTTAATGAAGCATCCTCCTCATAGCCAACGTGTTTCACCCGCTTTGCTTGTGCAGAAATACAGCATTACTAATTGGAAATGGCTACCAGAGTCAAAGTTTTAGGATCTACATGCATCGCAGGCCTCCAACTACAAGTGCAAGAATTCATACTGTATGCAACTGGCAGGGCATGTGGGACTTGTAGTTCCACAAAATCAATGGGGTCGATTCAATTCGGCAACTTATGAATAGCGCCGGGAATTAGCTCCCGACGCTATTCAATTCAGCTGCTAGTTACCCGCAATTGTCGGGAATTCTTCTCTCATCCCCGGGGGGTGAGAGAAGAAAACCGACAAAAGTGCTGCCGCGAGGCTGATTCTGTCGGGAATCAGCATCGCCGCGGGTAATTAAGTCAGAAAATGCCCGTTCTCCCGACAAAACTACCTGTTAAGTCGGCGAGAACGGGCATTCGCCGACTTAACTTTAGCTGAATTGAATAGCGTCGGGAGCTAATTCCCGGCGCTATTCATAAATTGCCGAATTGAATCGACCCCAATGTCTCCTGATTTTCACCTTGCCAGTATCCTTTCCTAGGAAATGTCTACATCCCAACAGTTCACAGATATTACTGTCACATCTACAAGACCAGGGGTACCACTCGTATACTGCCACCATGTAGTCTCACATCCTTCCAAATTCCATTCAGCTATTCTATATGCTGACACCATTACTTACCACAGACCGCTAGAGACCTTTCCCCAGATTTGTCCCTGGATAATCTACAGTAAACAAGCGAGAGTCCCTGGAGATTAATTTATGGCCAGTATGCTGATAGACATCAGGACTTGTGCTTCCCATGTATGGTAAAGTCAGATTAGGCCGTCAGCCTGTCAGTGACAAAGTGCCTGCAAGTTCTCAACATCCAGCCAACCAAACACAAACAGTGCATCAAGTTCAACATCAATTTAGCACCCAAGGGACTCTCTAAAAGTTTGGATGTGACCACAGTAATGATTTAGAGCTATTTCACTGTTATTTCTGGAATTCTGACCCGTTTTCAAATTAGACCACTAGAAGTCATTAGAAAAAATGCCTTTGCTAGCACATACCTTGGCTGATTGCCATCGGCCACAAGGGATGTAAAGCTGTCACTTTCCTTTCCAAATGAAACAGAAGAACAATTCTAAAACCCTATTTTGAGGTGTAATATAATGTACGGTATGCGGAGGTGTCTGAGGGAAAAAGATGACTTCTGCCGCCATCGCGGATCTGATTGCTGCGCCCTTAGACTGTGCAGAACGGGTCCTGCATTTCAGGCTGAGGGGGCACTGTGCGGGAGTCGTGTGCATGTGCTGGCACACCGCCATCGGAGACGTTCGGTTACGTACATCTCGGAATTAGGCCATTAGTTCGCTTGTAGTGTAATTAAGAATTAGGATTTAATTTTTGTTGCAAAGGAATTGGCATAAAGTCACAGATAACGCATAATGCTGCATGCCGCAGGTCACTAGCATTAGACCGGTCTTTTGACATTTTACCCTAGACAAGGCCTGCCCAACCTGTGACTCTTCAGCTGTTGAGAGACTGCAAGTCCCAGCATGCTTTACTAGTTAACTAGTGGTACGGTATGCTGGGGCTTGTAGTTTCACAATAGCTGGAGATCCACAGGTTGGCCAGGTGTGCCAGAGACTGGACTTTTTCCTGAATTTTTCATTTTAGTTCACTTACGGTCTACTAGGGTTAGTGTTATGGCGCAGAGTCCGTAGTAAACATCTGTAAGGCAAACAGTACAATTACAATGCTCCCTCCTTATTCTGCTAGTTTACAGGCATGGCCAAGTGGCATTATAGTGACATACCTCACAGTTTTCAGTTCCTTGAGGTCGGGGCCGTCACGTGGCGCACGTGACTTGGATAGGGGCGTGGATTTGGCAAGTGAGCGTGGCCTCACAACACAGACCTATTTACTCCAACTTGGGGGCATGCCCAGTGCTCCCCAGCAGCTGGGCAGACCAGGCTCACCTCCCGGCACTACATGGATATCATCTACTCAGAGATCATGTTTCGAGAGCAGCGGATGATCAAAGGCTCCCACAACCACCCCCCTCTTCCCGCCTGCGGGACACAGTGGCCCGCGGGTAGGACAGTGGGACAGTGTCTGCTGGAATCGGGACATTTGGGAGGTGTGTAGTGATGGTGGTGTTATGAAAGGGGGATTTATAATAGAATTAATAACTTTTCTCTATCGTCCTAGTGGATGCTGGGGTTCCTGAAAGGACCATGGGGAATAGCGGCTCCGCAGGAGACAGGGCACAAAAAGTAAAGCTTTTCCAGATCAGGTGGTGTGCACTGGCTCCTCCCCCTATGACCCTCCTCCAGACTCCAGTTAGATTTTTGTGCCCGGCCGAGAAGGGTGCAATCTAGGTGGCTCTCCTAAAGAGCTGCTTAGAGAAAGTTTAGCTAGGTTTTTTATTTTACAGTGATTCCTGCTGGCAACAGGATCACTGCAGCGAGGGACTGAGGGGAGAAGGAGTCAACTCACCTGCGTGCAGGATGGATTGGCTTCTTGGCTACTGGACATCAAGCTCCAGAGGGACGATCACAGGTACAGCCTGGATGGTCACCGGAGCCTCGCCGCCGGCCCCCTTGCAGATGCTGAAGTCAGAAGAGGTCCAGAATCGGCGGCTGAAGACTCCTGCAGTCTTCTAAAGGTAGCGCACAGCACTGCAGCTGTGCGCCATTTTCCTCTCAGCACACTTCACACGCGGTCACTGAGGGTGCAGGGCGCTGGGGGGGGGCGCCCTGGGAGGCAAATGTAACCTATATAAAGGCTAAAAATACCTCACATATAGCCCCCAGAGGCTATATGGAGATATTTAACCCCTGCCTGATTTCTCTAAATAGCGGGAGACGAGCCCGCCGGAAAAGGGGCGGGGCCTATCTCCTCAGCACACGGCGCCATTTCCTCTCACAGCTCCGCTGGTCAGGACGGCTCCCAGGTCTCTCCCCTGCACTGCACTACAGATACAGGGTAAAACAGAGAGGGGGGGCAAATTTATGGCGTTATTTTGATATAACAAAGCAGCTATAAGGGAGCACTTATTATAAGGCTATCCCTGATATATATATAGCGCTTTTGGTGTGTGCTGGCAAACTCTCCCTCTGTCTCCCCAAAGGGCTAGTGGGTCCTGTCTTCGTTAGGAGCATTCCCTGTGTGTCTGCTGTGTGTCGGTACGTGTGTCGACATGTATGAGGACGATATTGGTGTGGAGGCGGAGCAATTGCCAAATATGAGGATGTCACCCCCTAGGGAGTCGACACCAGAATGGATGCCTTTATTTATGGAACTACGGGATAGTGTCAACACGCTAAAGCAGTCGTTTGACGACATGAGGCGGCCGGACAATCAATTAGTGCCTGTCCAGGCGACTCAAACACCGTCAGGGGCTGTGAAACGCCCTTTGCCTCAGTCGGTCGACACAGACCCAGACACAGGCACTGACTCCAGTGGTGACGGTGACGAATCAACCGTATTTTCCAGTAGGGCCACACGTTATATGATTTTGGCAATGAAGGAGGCGTTACATTTAGCTGATACTACAGGTACCACTAAACAGGGTATTATGTGGGGTGTGAAAAAACTACCTATAGTTTTTCCTGAATCAGAAGAATTAAATGACGTGTGTAATGAAGCGTGGGTTGCCCCTGATAAAAAGCTGATAATTTCAAAGAAATTATTGGCATTATACCCTTTCCCGCCAGAGGTTAGGGAGCGCTGGGAAACACCTCCTAGGGTGGACAAGGCGCTAACACGCTTATCTAAACAAGTGGCGTTACCCTCTCCTGAGACGGCCGCACTTAAAGATCCATCAGATAGGAGGATGGAAAATATCCAAAAAAGTATATACACACATGCAGGTGTTATACTACGACCAGCTGTAGCGACTGCCTGGATGTGCAGTGCTGGGGTAGTTTGGTCAGAGTCCCTGATTGAAAATATTGATACCCTGGACAGGGACAATATTTTACTGTCGTTAGAACAAATAAAGGATGCATTTCTTTATATGCGTGATGCACAGAGGGATATCTGCACACTGGCATCACGGGTAAGTGCTATGTCCATTTCGGCCTGAAGAGCTTTATGGACGCGACAGTGGACAGGCGATGCGGATTCAAAACGGCATATGGAAGTTTTGCCATATAAAGGGGAGGAGTTATTTGGAGTCGGTCTATCAGATTTGGTGGCCACGGCTACAGCCGGGAAATCCACCTTTCTACCTCAAGTCACTCCCCAACAGAAAAAGGCACCGACTTTTCAACCGCAGCCCTTTCGTTCCTTTAAAAATAAGAGAGCAAAGGGCTATTCATATCTGCCACGAGGCAGAGGTCGAGGGAAGAGACAGCAACACGCAGCTCCTTCCCAGGAACAGAAGCCCTCCCCGGCTTCTACAAAAGCCTCAGCATGACGCTGGGGCTTCTCAAGCGGACTCGGGGACGGTGGGCGGTCGTCTCAAAAATTACAGCGCGCAGTGGGCTCACTCGCAGGTAGATCCCTGGATCCTGCAGATAATATCTCAAGGGTACAGGTTGGAATTAGAGACAGATCCACCTCGCCGTTTCCTGAAGTCTGCTTTACCAACGTCCCCCTCCGAAAGGGAGACGGTTTTGGAAGCCATTCACAAGCTGTACTCTCAGCAGGTGATAGTCAAGGTACCTCTTCTACAACAAGGGAAGGGGTATTATTCCACTCTTTTTGTGGTACCGAAGCCGGATGGCTCGGTAAGGCCTATTCTAAATCTGAAGTCCTTGAACCTGTACATAAAGAAGTTCAAGTTCAAGATGGAGTCACTCAGAGCAGTGATAGCGAACCTGGAAGAGGGGGACTTTATGGTATCCTTGGACATCAAGGATGCGTATCTCCACGTTCCAATTTACCCCTCACACCAGGGGTACCTCAGGTTCGTTGTACAAAACTGTCACTATCAGTTTCAGACGCTGCCGTTCGGATTGTCCACGGCACCTCGGGTCTTTACAAAGGTAATGGCCGAGATGATGACTTCGAAGAAAAGGCATATTAATTATCCCATACTTGGACGATCTCCTAATAAGGGCAAGGTCCAGAGAACAGCTAGAGATGGGATTAGCACTGTCTCAAGAAGTGCTAAAACAGCACGGGTGGATTCTGAATATTCCAAAATCCCAGTTAATGCCGACAACTCGTCTGCTGTTCCTAGGGATGATTCTGGACACGGTTCAGAAAAAGGTTTTTCTCCCGGAGGAAAAAGCCAAGGAGTTATCCGAGCTTGTCAGGAACCTCCTAAAACCAGGAAAGGTGTCTGTACATCAATGCACAAGAGTCCTGGGAAAAATGGTGGCTTCTTACGAAGCAATTCCATTCGGCAGATTCCACGCAAGAATTTTCCAAAGGGATCTGTTGGACAAATGGTCAGGGTCGCATCTTCAGATGCACCTACGGATAACCCTGTCTCCAAGGACAAGGGTGTCTCTTCTGTGGTGGTTGCAGAGTCCTCATCTATTGGAGGGCCGCAGATTCGGCATACAGGATTGGATCCTGGTGACCACGGACGCCAGCCTGAGAGGCTGGGGAGCAGTCACACAAGGAAGAAACTTCCAGGGAGTATGGACGAGCCTGGAAACGTCTCTTCACATAAACATTCTGGAACTAAGAGCAATATACAATGCTCTAAGCCAGGCAGAACCTCTGCTTCAGGGAAAATCGGTGTTGATCCAGTCGGACAACATCACGGCAGTCGCCCATGTGAACAGACAGGGCGGCACAAGAAGCAGGAGTGCAATGGCAGAAGCTGCAAGGATTCTTCGCTGGGCAGAGAATCATGTGATAGCACTGTCAGCAGTGTTCATCCCGGGAGTGGACAACTGGGAAGCAGACTTCCTCAGCAGACACGATCTTCACCCGGGAGAGTGGGGACTTCATCCAGAAGTCTTCCACATGCTGGTAACCCGTTGGGAAAGACCAATGGTGGACATGATGGCGTCTCGCCTCAACAAAAAACTGGACAGGTATTGCGCCAGGTCAAGAGATCCGCAGGCAATAGCTGTGGACGCGCTGGTAACGCCTTGGGTGTACCAGTCGGTGTATGTGTTTCCTCCTCTGCCTCTCATACCAAAAGTATTGAGAATTATACGGCAAAGAGGCGTAAGAACGATACTAGTGGTTCCGGATTGGCCAAGAAGGACTTGGTACCCGGAACTTCAAGAGATGATCACGGAAGATCCGTGGCCTCTACCTCTAAGGAGGGACTTGCTTCAGCAGGGTCCCTGTCTGTTTCAAGACTTACCGCGGCTGCGTTTGACGGCATGGCGGTTGAACGCCAGATCCTAAAGGAAAAAGGCATGCCGGAAGAAGTCATTCCTACTTTGATTAAAGCAAGGAAGGAAGTAACCGTGCAACATTATCACCGAATTTGGCGAAAATATGTTGCGTGGTGCGAAGATCGGAGTGCTCCGACGGAGGAATTTCAACTGGGTCGATTCCTACATTTCCTGCAATCAGGATTGTCTATGGGTCTCAAATTGGGATCTATTAAGGTTCAAATTTCGGCCCTGTCGATTTTCTTTCAAAAAGAATTGGCTTCAGTCCCTGAAGTCCAGACCTTTGTTAAGGGAGTGCTGCATATACAGCCTCCTGTGGTGCCTCCAGTGGCACCGTGGGATCTCAATGTGGTTTTGGACTTTCTAAAATCTCATTGGTTTGAACCACTAAAAAAGGTGGATTTGAAATATCTCACTTGGAAAGTGACCATGCTTCTAGCCCTGGCTTCTGCCAGGAGAGTATCAGAATTGGCAGCTTTATCTTACAAAAGCCCATATCTGATTTTCCATTCGGACAGGGCAGAACTGCGGACTCGTCCGCATTTTCTCCCTAAGGTGGTGTCAGCATTTCATCTGAACCAGCCTATTGTAGTGCCTGCGGCTACAAGTGACTTGGAGGACTCCAAGTTACTGGACGTTGTCAGAGCATTAAAAATATATATTGCAAGGACAGCTGGAGTCAGAAAATCTGACTCGTTGTTTATATTGTATGCACCCAACAAGATGGGTGCTCCTGCGTCTAAGCAGACGATTGCTCGTTGGATCTGTAGCACAATCCAACTTGCACATTCTGTGGCAGGCCTGCCACAGCCTAAATCTGTAAAGGCCCACTCCACAAGGAAGGTGGGCTCATCTTGGGCGGCTGCCCGAGGGGTCTCGGCATTACAACTTTGCCGAGCAGCTACGTGGTCAGGGGAGAACACGTTTGTAAAATTTTACAAATTTGATACTCTGGCTAAGGAGGACCTGGAGTTCTCTCATTCGGTGCTGCAGAGTCATCCGCACTCTCCCGCCCGTTTGGGAGCTTTGGTATAATCCCCATGGTCCTTTCAGGAACCCCAGCATCCACTAGGACGATAGAGAAAATAAGATTTTACTTACCGATAAATCTATTTCTCGGAGTCCGTAGTGGATGCTGGGCGCCCATCCCAAGTGCGGATTATCTGCATAAATTGTACATAGTTATTGTTAACTAATTCGGGTTATTGTTGAAGGAAGCCATCTTTCAGAGGCTCCGCTGTTATCATACTGTTAACTGGGTTTAGATCACAGGTTGTACGGTGTGATTGGTGTGGCTGGTATGAGTCTTACCCGGGATTCAAAATCCTCCCTTATTGTGTACGCTCGTCCGGGCACAGTACCTAACTGGAGTCTGGAGGAGGGTCATAGGGGGAGGAGCCAGTGCACACCACCTGATCTGGAAAAGCTTTACTTTTTGTGCCCTGTCTCCTGCGGCGCCGCTATTCCCCATGGTCCTTTCAGGAACCCCAGCATCCACTACGGACTCCGAGAAATAGATTTATCGGTAAGTAAAATCTTATTTTAATACATATTTAGTGGTAGCACTAATGAAGAAGTGACACTGGACGATATATGGAATGCTTTCATTAGATGCAATGCTATTGGAACAGTACCTCCATATTACTGTTCACTAGAAAACTTGCCACCTGCATACTGGGAGCCTATACTGCATGGAACTGTGATATGAAGGGTAATGACTTTTCTTTATTGTTTTGCTGTTAAGCTCTGCAAACAGCGCACTAAACAAAGTCTGCAGAGTCACTTAATCTTTGTTCTATATTCAGATTTATATTGATGTGTTTAAAATTCCTCTGGCCTTAGTCACTGCCACAAAACAGTGCGTGACTCCTGTAATCCTGAGTGTGCCCTTTCGTTTTCACCTATAGCAATCACATTCTGTAGAAGCCGGGTTGTTTCCAGCAGAGGAATAATGGTGATTAAAAGGATTTTTATTTTTATTTTACCCTTATGGAGATGGCTACTTTTCGGCTTTACAGGCAGCACGGATGGTGTAATGGTTAGCATTACTGCCTCACAGCACTGAGGTCATGGGTTCAATTCCCACCATGGCCCTAACTGTGTAGAGTTTGTATATTCTCCCTGTACTTGCGTGAGTTTCCTCCGGGTACTCCGGTTTCCTCCCACAGTCCAAAAATATACAGGTAGGTTAATTAGATTCCAACAAAATTAACCCTAGTGTGAATGTGTCTGTATGTACATGTGATAGGGAATATAGGCCCTCATTCCGAGTTGTTCGCTCGCAAGCTGCTTTTAGCAGCTTTGCACACGCTAAGCCGCCGCCTACTGGGAGTGAATCTTAGCATAGTAAAATAGCTAACGAAAGTTTAGCAGAATTGCGAATAGACACTTCTTAGCAGTTTCTGAGTAGCTCCACACTTACTCGGCAACTGCGATTTGTTCAGTCAGTTTCGTTCCTGGTTTGACGTCACAAACACACCCAGCGTTCGCCCAGACACTCCTCCGTTTCTCCAGCCACTCCCGCGTTTTTCCCAGAAACGGTAGCGTTTTTTCACACACTCCCATAAAACGGACAGTTTCCGCCCAGAAACACCCACTTCCTGTCAATCACATTACGATCACCAGAACGATGAAAAAACCTCGTAATGCCGTGAGTAAAATACCAAACTGCATAGCAAATTTACTTGGCGCAGTCGCACTGCGGACATTGCGCATGCGCATTAGCGACTAATCGCTCCGTTGCGAAAAAAAAATAACGAGCGATCAACTCGGAATGACCCCCATAGATTGTAAGCTCCACTGGGGCAGGGACTGATGTGAATGGCCAAATATTCTCTCTGTAAAGCGCTGCGGAATATGTGTGCGCTATATAAATAACTGGTAATAAATACATTTTCAGGCTCCTACTGTAGTAGTTATTGGGATCAGCTCCCGGCTGAAGAAGGCTACACCCAGTTGTCAGGGTGAGTGTTGTCTCGGCTATGTATTTGTCTGTCTTGTTACCCATCCATTGTGCCATTCACTTGATTAAAAGTAGTGTTCTTTAAAAGATCTCTATTCTGGCTAACATGGCGGCACAGTGGTTAGCATCTCTGCCTCACAGCTATAGGTGGTGGGTTTGTAAGGTACTCCCATTGTTAGCTTGGGTCTAATCTGGGTGCTTTGGTAATCTCCCACACCCCAAAAATATACTGGTAGGTTAATTGGCTTCTGACAAAAAAAAAAAAAGATTAACCCTAGTGAATGTGTGTATATCCCTGTGATAGGGGATATGGACTGTAAGCTCCACTGGTGCAGGGACTGATGTGAATGAGTGATTATTCTGTGTAAAGCGCTGCGGAATATGTGAGCTGTATAGAGTTAGTAATTGTTAATAAATTGCGTAGGTAAGGCCAGAGCTACAGTCAGCAACAGTAATATGTATACGGGCGTCCCTAATGCCTTGCATAACTCTGGCACTCCTCCAGATCACTATCCTGCAACATTGTATGCACAACGCTAATATCTGTCAAGGGACAAAACAACTCTGCCATAAAACCCTCAGTGTATCTGCAGCGAAGGACACTTGTGGTCCCGTATCTGCAGCGAAGGACACTTGTGGTCCTGTATCTGCAGCGAAGGACACTTGTGGTCCTGTATCTGCAGCGAAGGACACTTGTGGTCCCGTATCTGCAGCGAAGGACACTTGTGGTCCCGTATCTGCAGCGAAGGACACTTGTGGTCCTGTATCTGCGGCGAAGGACACTTGTGGTCCTGTATCTGCAGCGAAGGACAGTTGTGGTCCTGTATATGCAGCGGAGGACACTTGTGGTCCCGTATCTGCAGCGAAGGACACTTGTGGTCCCGTATCTGCAGCGAAGGACACTTGTGGTCCCGTATCTGCAGCGAAGGACACTTGTGGTCCCGTATCTGCAGCGAAGGACACTTGTGGTCCTGTATCTGCGGCGAAGGACACTTGTGGTCCTGTATCTGCGGCGAAGGACACTTGTGGTCCTGTATCTGCGGCGAAGGACACTTGTGGTCCTGTATCTGCAGCGAAGGACACTTGTGGTCCTGTATCTGCAGCGAAGGACAGTTGTGGTCCTGTATATGCAGCGGAGGACACTTGTGGTCCCGTATCTGCAGCGAAGGACAGTTGTGGTCCTGTATCTGCGGCGAAGGACACTTGTGGTCCTGTATCTGCAGCGAAGGACAGTTGTGGTCCCGTATCTGCAGCGAAGGACAGTTGTGGTCCTGTATCTGCAGCGAAGGACACTTGTGGTCCTGTATCTGCAGCGAAGGACACTTGTGGTCCCGTATCTGCAGCGAAGGACAGTTGTGGTCCTGTATCTGCAGCGAAGGACAGTTGTGGTCCCGTATCTGCAGCGAAGGACAGTTGTGGTCCTGTATCTGCGGCGAAGGACACTTGTGGTCCCGTATCTGCAGCGAAGGACACTTGTGATCCCGTATCTGCAGCGAAGGATACTTGTGGTCCCGTATATGCAGCGGAGGACACTTGTGGTCCCGTATATGCAGCGGAGGACACTTGTGGTCCCGTATATGCAGCGGAGGACACTTGTGGTCCTGTATCTGCAGCGAAGGACACTTGTGGTCCCGTATCTGCAGCGAAGGACACTTGTGGTCCCGTATCTGCAGCGAAGGACACTTGTGGTCCCGTATCTGCGGCGAAGGACACTTGTGGTCCTGTATCTGCAGCGAAGGACACTTGTGTTCCTGTATCTGCAGCGAAGGACACTTGTGGTCCTGTATCTGCTGCGAAGGACACTTGTGGTCCTGTATCTGCAGCGAAGGACACTTGTGATCGCGTATCTGCAGCGAAGGACACTTGTGATCCCGTATCTGCGGCGAAGGACACTTGTGATCCCGTATCTGCAGCGAAGGACACTTGTGGTCCTGTATCTGCTGCGAAGGACACTTGTGGTCCTGTATCTGCAGCGAAGGACACTTGTGATCGCGTATCTGCAGCGAAGGACACTTGTGATCCCGTATCTGCGGCGAAGGACACTTGTGATCCCGTATCTGCAGCGAAGGACACTTGTGATCCCGTATCTGCAGCGAAGGACACTTGTGTTCCTGTGTCTGCGGCGAAGGACACTTGTGGTCCCGTATCTGCAGCGAAGGACAGACCACTGCGTCAAAGGACACTTGTGATTGGCTAAGGACACTTGTGATCCTGCTTCTTGAAAGGAAGTAGGTGCCCAGTCCTAGTTACTTTGAGAGGCTAGAGGATGTCTTGTGGGGGGTTGGGTACGAAATTCTGTCCATTGGTATCGCAACAGCCAGAAGACCATCAGTGTAATCCTGACGGACAGATTCCCAGTAAGTATTTTAACCCTAACGCTACCCCTGATC
Organism: Pseudophryne corroboree; assembly: GCF_028390025.1. Taxonomy (NCBI): domain Eukaryota; kingdom Metazoa; phylum Chordata; class Amphibia; order Anura; family Myobatrachidae; genus Pseudophryne; species Pseudophryne corroboree. Next base: position 74,738,994 of record NC_086444.1, read on the forward strand.
CTAACCATAACCCACCCCTCCCGCAACATAACCCTAACCTCCCCCTCCCGCAGCCTATCTCTAACTGTCCACTTCCGCAGCCTAACCCAAACGTCTCCCACCACGAAGATTATTCTAACCCTCCCCCTAGTGCCTAACCCTAACCTCAGTACTTACCTCTGGGATCCGTCTGGGTTCTGTCCATCTGTCTTCTGACTAACAGGATCCAAAACTTCCAAGATCCTGACCGCATCCCCTTGTGTGAATCGCCAAACTCCTGATATTACCTGGCTAATGCAATTTATAGTACCGGTGTTAGAGGATGGCCTGGAAAGCAATCGCTAACCGCTGGTCATGAGGCGTTATAGTCGTACCCAATGATAATTACTTTCTAGCCACCTCTGATTGGCTGATCTTGTAGTGCAATTTTATATGAAATCGAGGCCGCCTATCAGAATCACTTGGGCCCTCATTCCGAGTTGATCGGTCGCAAGGCGAATTTAGCAGAGTTACACACGCTAAGCCGCCGCCTACTGGGAGTGAATCTTAGCTTCTTAAAATTGCGACCGATGTATTCGCAATATTGCGATTACTAACTACTTAGCAGTTTCAGAGTAGCTCCAGACTTACTCTGCCTGTGCGATCAGTTCAGTGCTTGTCGTTCCTGGTTGACGTCACAAACACACCCAGCGTTCGCCCAGGCACTCCCACCGTTTCTCCGGCCACTCCTGCGTTTTTTCCGGAAACGGTAGCGTTTTCAGCCACACGCCCCTGAAACGCCGTGTTTCCGCCCAGTAACACCCATTTCCTGTCAATCACATTACGATCGCCGGAGCGAAGAAAAAGCCGTGAGTAAAAATACTTTCTTCATAGTAAAGTTACTTGGCGCAGTCGCAGTGCGAACTTTGCGCATGCGTACTAAGCGGATTTTCACTGCGATGCGATGAAAAAGAACGAGCGAACAACTCGGAATGAGGGCCTTAATTGACATCTCCATTACTGCAGGAAACAAGATTGACATTTCATTTCCAATACATATTTTATTTATTTAGAAAAAGTACATATGGTAAATTATTATGGCCCAGATTTATCAAGGCTTAGAGTGACACAATGAAAAAGTACCAACCAATCAGCTTCTAACTGCCATGTTACAGGTTGTGTTGGAAAAATGACCATTAGGAGCTGATTGGTTGGTTCTTCATAACCGTGCAAATTTTCAATCTCCAAGGCTTGATAAATCTCGGCCTATGGGTGGGATGTATTAAGATACATCGCCGACCCTCGCCGCTTACCGCAGCTACATATGCTAACATATGCGCTCAATATCGCAATGCGGTGACGGAGGCCCCCCGTGATACCTGTGGTGTGGTCTGCGGAGGGTCTCCGTCACCTCCCTGTGCTCTCTTAGGACTTTATCTCCGTCCACTTTATCTCCATCCAAGGCTTAGTAAATAGACCCCTCTAAAGGCCCCCATACACTTGTCCGATATGGCCAAATTTCACCCGATTCCGAAGGATCGGACTGAGAAATCGGGTGAAAAATTGCCAAATTGGATGTTTTTGACATCTGATCCGATCTATAATCTGTATGTGATGTGGTCAAAATTCCGACAACAATTGACCGACGGTCAAAATACCAACATTTAAAATGCCGACTAGGTCAAAAAGACCACATGAGTTTTTTCCATGATTTTTTTCATTGAATCTGTAACCAACTTGTTCATACTTTACCATCCCAGTGGACATGGAGGGGGAATATAATAGTGTCATGCAAGGGGACGTGGCACACTTATACGGTGTCCATGTCAATTTATGTCGGCATACACACCTAAAAAACAATTAAAAACTTGTGACGATTTTTTGACCTGTTGACATCTTAAATGTCGGTATTTTGATCCTGTCGGGATTTGGACCGTCTGTATTATGATTGTAGGTATTTCATACTAAACCCATCTGTATGTATACTCTTTGCTTTGCATTGCTTCCTACTGTAAGCGCTTTCTGCTAGTCACACACCGGACTCTCAGTCCCAGGGGGAGATGTTTTCTGCCTACAGTAGGAAGCTAGGAAGCTGCCACTGCTTGTATGTGTCTAATTTACTGTCTTTGGTGGAAAAACAAAATTCCTTTGAAATGTGAAGGTGGAAACTTTGCACCATGGGGAAAAAATGTAGTGCAACACTGGCAGAGGGAGGGGAATAACTTCTAGGGTAACATTTTCAGAACATTCTGTAATAGAGGTAGGCAGTGAGCAGCTGTGGAACTGCACATCCCAGCATGCCCTGCCACAGATTTGTTGTCAGGGCATGTTAGAACTGTCAGGGCATGCTGGGATGTGTAGTTCCAAGGCAGCTGGCGTGCTGGATGTTGCTTACTCTGTCTCAGAATGAACCAGATAAATGAAAGCTAGAATCTGATTGGTTGTTATGGCAACACCTTCATTTTGAAGTTTTTTTTTTTCATAAATCTTCTTTTCTTCTAAGCTGACATCACAGTATACGATATATCGGACAATGTTACGATCAGTGGCTGATTGGAACGACCATAGTATATTGTGCACCCTAACAGACACCCAATTCATCAAATGATTGCATTGTCCCACTTGATGTTCTGCACGTCCAATGGCGCAATTTCATGGGTGATGCTGTGGTGTTACATGTAGTATGTGACATTTTGCCATCGTACGGCGTACCCTGCAGTGTATACAGCGGTTCCATGCATCGTTACGTCGTCTTGTTAGGTCAGGTGTGCACCCAGCTTTATACTTTTCATCTGAAGAATCTATCTGGAGATAATCACAGCATGACAGTTGGGAGCTGATTGGCTGGAGCACCAGTTATCATGCGCAACAATTTTATCATTCACAATGAGTTTTATCACTTGTTGATAAATGGGCCCCATAGTTTAATTAAAAAGGTAATTTTAAAGTGGCGGAAGTTACACTTTTGTGTGAAAATTACGCTTTTGCGCTACCATCTTCTAGGACCATTATAACAAGAGATTGCCCTCACCCAGCCGCACGCTATATTGTCGAGGGATAAACTGTGAGAGCCGCACGTGTGTGGTCAGTGTTAAATGAGTTATCAGGGAAGACGAACGTTGCAGCAACATAATCATAACATAAACACAATGGGCTAGATGCATCATCGCTTGGAAAGTGATAAAATGGAGAGTGGAAAGTACCAGCCAATCAGGTCCTAACTACCATGTCACAGGCTGTGTTTGAAAAATGTCAGTTAGGAGCTGATTGGCTGGCACTTTTTCACTCTCCATTTTATCACTTTCCAAGCGGTGATGCATCTGGCCAACTATCTCTGTTTCTATAATGAAATACATTACAGAGCTGAAGTGTACGTCTGTTAGACAACTTAAAAGCACTTTGACTGACTATAGCTGTTAGCATAGGTCTTGTACGGTGACGGGCGAGGATATTTTCCCTCACAAAGTGGCGGACCGTTCCTTTCCTGCTACATTAAGCTGGTAGCTGTAGCTGAAGAATGTGAGTGAGGGTAGAGATTGTGCCTGCCTCATTGTCCATATGCTGATGCCTCTTAAAGGCTTCAGTGAGGCGAACCCTCTGGAGATGTCTTTAGGGATGATGTCTTTGGCTACAAGATTGGATCTTCTGGTTTGCTTTAGAAAAGGAAGCCGTTCTTCCCACAGCTCTGCCGAAGACATTCCACATTCTTCCTTTATTCTCCAAATAGTATGTGTAGACACAGGCTGGGGAACATTTCCATGTCAATGAAAAGGGGAGGCCGGCCAGATTGCGGGAAGGCTCAAGTTTATCTCCATCTTTATATCATTTATTTTATGTGACAATGGAGTTATTAGTTTACTAGCATGTACTTGGCCTGTCCTCGCCGTGCACACAGGCTCCATAGCAGAGGGACGTTAAAGGGGCGACGGAGAAGATAAAGAGGGGAACATGCACAGTTCATGAACATTTAATTCCAACTTTAAACAAGAAGCACTTTTTATGCAGTCTTAAACCGTATCCTTTTACATTAGGACAATGTGCGCTACAGAAGACACTTTTACCACCGACACTGGTTTATATATTCTAGTTTGTGAAATAATAAGTTCTCATACCGTTTCTTTTGTTCTGTGAATAACGTGCTCAGGAATGTACAGTATTTAGATTTTATTTGCTTTTTTAAAGGATCATTTACAGTTGAACGTTAATGTTTGACTGAGCTGTTCCTTAGCGCAGCCCCGAGAATTGCACGCCAAAGCAGTTCTTCCCAGTGTGCCGAATATGTTTCAGGATGTAACCCCCATGGACCAGTAGGAAGCCACAATCTCTGTCACCTTCACAAGCAGCTCCACTAAAGCCCCAGGAAATAGGGATTGAATACACCTCTATATACGCTTGGGCCCAGTCACCGTATTGGCATGTTTATGGCCATTTGAAGTCCGATTTATGGAGGGCGTTGTCTCGTGGGTTCAGTTTGGTATACACAAATGAAAATGAGTCTTAAATAAGTGAAACTATACAAATGCTATACGTTCAGGATCACGGCTGTCGGGATCCCAGCAGCTGAAATACCAACCCCAGAATCCCGACAGCTGAAGAACACCTACAGCGGTATCCCGACCAGGTCAGCAACTGACAGTCAGGATCCCAAATACACAGGAGGGTTAGGGTTTGGCTGGGGGGTGGATGAGTACTAGGGGATGCTAGGTTTAGGCGTCAGGGTGGGGGGGTGTTAGGGTTAGGCTGCGGGTATGGGGGGGGAGGGGGGGTAAGCACCACCAGGGGGAAAGGGGGCAGGAGGGGTTAGGTTTAGGCACTAAGGGGGGTGGGTTATGCTTGGGCTGCGGAAAGGGGGGTAGGCACTAATGGGGGAGGTTAGGGTGAGGCTGCGGTAAGAGAGGATTAGGGGAGTAGGGAGTGGGTGTGTGAAATACTTATCTCACCCCTGTCGGGATCTTGAACATTGGGATGCCGACATTGGCATTCTGACCACCACTATCCCATCCGCCGGGATCACATACCGGTCCCATACAAATGTCAGGCTACTAAGTTACTGCTTAGTCCAAATCAGGGCCTACAGTATATATACATAGGAGTATCTGTAATGGGTGCACACCCTGCATCCATACATAAAACTTATATCTCAAGCATCAGCACCACAGAAATCATCAGAAAAATGTCACAGCCGCCGTTTTCTTAAAGATCTGAGCTTGAGCATGAGAGAAATCACTGGGTACTTGGCACATATGCCATGTTACTGAAAACCGGTAGATACGCATCAGACTTTGGCACGGTACCAGAGTCTACTCGGCAACTGTTTTAGGAAGAGAGCGGGGCCCTCACAGAGACTGGACATAGGCCCCCTACTCTCTTAAGCCACCCCTGCCTATATAAATTGGATGCAAGAAGAGATGTAATGAGTTTGAGGTGACAACAGGTTCATAATTAGGCAGAAAGTGAGGTGGAGGAAGTCAGTATTGGAAGGAAATAAGAGGTGGGGGGGGGGGGTAGATAGTAGAGTGGGTGGAAATGGGAGGAAAAGTTAATCCATCTCTCCTGTGAAACGCGGGTAGTGGGGAACAATGCGTTTCACTTTGATGCTCTGTTACATAGCCTGGCACTTGAAGTAGTAAATAGTTTCTGCAGCCAGAGATATAATACTTCTGCGGCAGCGGGGAAGAGAGACTGCAGTTACCATGCTGTGCTGTGAATGTGCAAATACACTGATATAATAAACAAGCAATTGTACTTTACAGGCTTGGCCAAAACATCTCAAATTCGGTATGTTTATTACTGCGCTGCCAGTGGTAATAAAGTAATGAAAGAAATATATAACAGCTGACCGTTAGTCTGAAACGAGAGTTGGGAAAAAAACAAAAAACAATGGACTGAATGGTAAAAAAGTTGCAGACAGTGTTTCGTTCTCTGCTCCGTAAGGGCATAATAGTCCTGGACACCTAGTACGTACTACGGGGGGAGCTGGTAATGCTGAGCATGGTAGAAGCGACTGCGTTTTGTGCCCTCAACGACAGTCTGCAGAAGGGCAAGTGCTAGACACACTTAGCGCTATATTTACATCCATGCAACCACAAGTGTAAGCATTTACTGCTGCGTACTGCATTGGTACTAAACAGGTCAGTGCTGCCAGTCACTGAGCTAATGACCGTCTTCTATGAATAGCGCAAAACTGCTCCAACATGAAATCTCATGGGGGTAGTGTAATGCTCCATTGTAAGGCTTTATTACAGTCATCCTTTAAAGTATCGCACAAAAAAAAGAGAAAATGCAGGCGCACACTCTAATCATTAAGAACACTGGCAATACAGAACAATTTATAATAAACTCTGCAATTTAACATGGGGTTCTTAGCATAATTTTGGGCCAATAAATATAAACCCACCTACCATGGCCAGGTGACATCATCAGATAGGTCCCTAACATTCCTAAGATTAAAGTCCAGAGCACAGGACCCCGTGGGCAGAGCCGGCCCTAACCAATATGATGCCCCAGGCAAGATTTTGTCTGGTGCCCCCTAGCACCACCGCTAGTTCTGCAGGAGATGCCTGGCATGAGTCATCTGGCAGCTCTGCTAATGTCTGGCGCCTTTTGTTTCTGAAAATGCATCTTATTTGCATTACTATGTGGCTAGGATGCACAAGCAGCTTCTGCTGATTAAAATAATATGCAGCATGCCTATATTCTGTGTGCGACTGTGGCTTTATCTGCATACGAAATACTACATTACAGTGATTTCCAGGAATACACTGCAATGTAGTATTTCGTATGCAGATACAGCCGCAGTCACACACAGAATATAGGCATGCCGCATATCATTTTAATCAGCAGAAGCTGCTGGTGCCCCGAAGCATACCAAATGCCCTAGGCATTTGCCTAGTTTGCCTATGCCTAAGGCCGGCTCTGCCCGTGGGCCAGCACAACCCAAACAACCTCCCTACCATATACCCTTTAAAAGTATACTGCATATGCACAACACGGATAGCCAGCCTATGTGCAGTAGTTATGTGGTAACTACCGATATTAGCGGACTGACATGAGAAATCTATCCTTAGTAAATTGATTTAAACAGTGATGGTGCCTTTCCCCCTTGTCTGAGCACAAATTGCAGTGTGTGAGCCCATGCCAATTTATGCCTTTTTGCATCTTACGTGCGATGGGGACATTTTCCAAGTTAAGTGAGGGCATGTTCATGCAAATGCATCCTGAAAAGAGATGGCAATCTGCACGCAATAGATAGATCATGTGCAGGGGGGAAGCCAGCAGGTGTAACTACTGGACGATAGTGGTGACCGTTGCTGGATACTGCCAGTCACCTGTGATTGGCTGCTCATGAATGCCCCATTGACGCTGATTGGTGCTACTGTCACCGTGGTACAGAATATACATCTGTGAGCTTTTGTGATTGTATTTCAGAAATTATATATTTTTTCTTCTTGTAGGCATCTTAGTAAAACAGCAGTAATGTCCCCTGAGGTTTTCGCAGTTGTAACGATGTGCATTAGCAAATCTGATTGTTCCACATAAAGGACACCGTCAGAAACATGGATAAAAAGGACATGGATTTGAGTTATAGGGGGAGGTGTATCAAACCTCCTGAAGAGAAAAAGCGGAGAAGTTGCTCGTAGCGGCCAATCAGCTGTTATTTTATAGATTATAATCGCTAGAATCTGATTGGTTGCTATCAGCTACTTCTCCATTTTTCTACTTTAGAAGGTTTGATACATCTCCCCCCCATAGTCACTTAGGGATTTTGCACCTTCACTCTCCACTGTTGATGCAGAAGGAACATTTTTCCCACAGCTCTATTCTTCCAGAAAATTCAAATGTGTAAGCCTCCAGGGGTGTAATTAAGGTAATTGTTCTGGTCTGAGGGGAGGAGATCCCACCTGATTACAGCCCCCTCCCGTCCAAGTAGAACTCTCAAGGGAAAGCATCCAAAGGGAGGTATTCCCTTTCATAGATAAAAAGTTGTAGATCACTTGCTGCTACTAATCAACATAACATTCTCATTACATTGGACTCCGTCATTGATGAAGACAGAAGAATGACCTTGTTTATGTGGGCACAAGCAGACCGCAAAGACATTGGTAGTTGTGTTGTGTTTTTTGTTATTATAAATCTCCTTAGTTGTTAGATAAGCGAGAACAGGTTTATATTCGCAGTGAAATCACACACTGTTCTAGTCTGTTACATTTCGCTGGTTTGATTTGGCAAAGAGACGGGTTGATTATGAATTTTGTGTTTGCTTTTGCAGGTTTTGAAGAACAATAAAGCTGTGAAAAGTTGAATGGAAAAAACATGAAAAGTTTAAAAGCAAAGTTTCGGAAAAGTGATGTAAGTAGCAAATGCTCGCTGCACAGCCGGGCGCAGCCTGTGTGTGGTTACACCGCTGTTGTTCCCTTGTATCTTAGCACTATAGATTGCTGCAGTGTTATGCAAGTGACTACATGGTCTCATTATGAAGGCAATAAAAATAATATAGATTTACGTTTATATGTAAGCCACTTTTGATGAGGTGTGGTATAATAGATCTACACATATTAGATAGTCAATAGGTCAACTACATACAGTATGTGGTCGATAGGTAAATGGCTGACTGTGTGCAAGGTCAACATGTACGAAAGTTCGACAAGGTTAAAACTTGGGTCTACATGGAAATTGCTTGCCGGCAATGGTCTTTACTTGGTAGATTTCTAGTGTGTGCCTATCTTATACCTGATAGAAGATCGGATGTATTTGTTGTGATAGTTTTTTTTTTTCCTAAGAAATATGCATACAGATGCGTCCTCGTATGCTTGGCGTCTATGCACCACATGACGAGAGATGCCCGGTGTATCTGAGCTGCTCCGAAAGGTGTACATTACCATCTTTGGGATCTATTTACTAAGCCTTGGAATGGAGATAAAGTGGACGGAGATAAAGTACCAGCCAATCAGCTCCTAACTACCATGTCACAGGCTGGGTTTGAAAAATAACAGTTTAGAGCTGGTTGGCTGGTACTTTCTCTATCGTCCTAGTGGATGCTGGGGTTCCTGAAAGGACCATGGGGAATAGCGGCTCCGCAGGAGACAGGGCACAAAAAGTAAAGCTTTTTCCGATCAGGTGGTGTGCACTGGCTCCTCCCCCTATGACCCTCCTCCAGACTCCAGTTAGATTTTTGTGCCCGGCCGAGAAGGGTACAATCTAGGTGGCTCTCCTAAAGAGCTGCTTAGAGAAAGTTTAGCTAGGTTTTTTATTTTACAGTGATTCCTGCTGGCAACAGGATCACTGCAGCGAGGGACTGAGGGGAGAAGGAGTCAACTCACCTGCGTGCAGGATGGATTGGTTTCTTGGCTACTGGACATCAAGCTCCAGAGGGACGATCACAGGTACAGCCTGGATGGTCACCGGAGCCACGCCGCCGGCCCCCTTGCAGATGCTGAAATCAGAAGAGGTCCAGAATCGGCGGCTGAAGACTCCTGCAGTCTTCTAAAGGTAGCGCACAGCACTGCAGCTGTGCGCCATTTTCCTCTCAGCACACTTCACACGGCAGTCACTGAGGGTGCAGGGCGCTGGGAGGGGGGCGCCCTGGGAGGCAAATGAGTACCTATAAAGGCTAAAAATACCTCACATATAGCCCTAGAGGCTATATGGAGATATTTAACCCCTGCCTAATTTTTCTAAATAGCGGGAGACGAGCCCGCCGGAAAAGGGGCGGGGCCTATCTCCTCAGCACACGGCGCCATTTCCTCTCACAGCTCCGCTGGTCAGGACGGCTCCCAAGTCTCTCCCCTGCACTGCACTACAGAAACAGGGTAAAACAGAGAGGGGGGGGCACATTTATGGCGATATTTTGATATAACAAAGCAGCTATAAGGGAGCACTTATTATAAGGCTATCCCTGATATATATATAGCGCTTTTGGTGTGTGCTGGCAAACTCTCCCTCTGTCTCCCCAAAGGGCTAGTGGGTCCTGTCTTCGTTAGGAGCATTCCCTGTGTGTCTGCTGTGTGTCGGTACGTGTGTGTCGACATGTATGAGGACGATATTGGTGTGGAGGCGGAGCAATTGCCAAATATGAGGATGTCACCCCCTAGGGAGTCGACACCAGAATGGATGCCTTTATTTATGGAACTACGGGATAGTGTCAACACGCTAAAGCAGTCGTTTGACGACATGAGACGGCCGGACAATCAATTAGTGCCTGTCCAGGCGACTCAAACACCGTCAGGGGCTGTGAAACGCCTTTTGCCTCAGTCGGTCGACACAGACCCAGACACAGGCGATGACTCCAGTGGTGACGGTGACGAATCAACCGTATTTTCCAGTAGGGCCACACGTTATATGATTTTGGCAATGAAGGAGGCGTTACATTTAGCTGATACTACAGGTACCACTAAACAGGGTATTATGTGGGGTATGAAAAAACTACCTATAGTTTTTCCTGAATCAGAAGAACTAAATGACGTGTGTAATGAAGCGTGGGTTGCCCCTGATAAAAAGCTGATAATTTCAAAGAAATTATTGGCATTATACCCTTTCCCGCCAGAGGTTAGGGAGCGCTGGGAAACACCTCCTAGGGTGGACAAGGCGCTAACACGCTTATCTAAACAAGTGGCGTTACCCTCTCCTGAGACGGCCGCACTTAAAGATCCATCAGATAGGAGGATGGAAAATATCCAAAAAAGTATATACACACATGCAGGTGTTATACTACGACCAGCTGTAGCGACTGCCTGGATGGGCAGTGCGGGGGTAGTTTGGTCAGAATCCCTGATTGAAAATATTGATACCCTGGACAGGGACAATATTTTACTGTCGTTAGAACAAATAAAGGATGCATTTCTTTATATGCGTGATGCACAGAGGGATATATGCACACTGGCATCACGGGTAAGTGCTATGTCCATTTCGGCCAGAAGAGCTTTATGGACGCGACAGTGGACAGGCGATGCGGATTCAAAACGGCATATGGAAGTTTTGCCGTATAAAGGGGAGGAGTTATTTGGAGTCGGTCTATCAGATTTGGTGGCCACGGCTACAGCCGGGAAATCCACCTTTCTACCTCAAGTCACTCCCCAACAGAAAAAGGCACCGACTTTTCAACCGCAGCCCTTTCGTTCCTTTAAAAATAAGAGAGCAAAGGGCTATTCATATCTGCCACGAGGCAAAGGTCGAGGGAAGAGACAGCAACACGCAGCTCCTTCCCAGGATCAGAAGCCCTCCCCGGCTTCTACAAAAGCCTCAGCATGACGCTGGGGCTTCTCAAGCGGACTCGGGGACGGTGGGGGGTCGTCTCAAAAATTACAGCGCGCAGTGGGCTCACTCGCAAGTAGATCCCTGGATCCTGCAGATAATATCTCAGGGATACAGGTTGGAATTAGAGACAGATCCACCTCGCCGTTTCCTGAAGTCTGCTTTACCAACGTCCCCCTCCGAAAGGGAGACGGTTTTGGAAGCCATTCACAAGCTGTACTCTCAGCAGGTGATAGTCAAGGTACCTCTTCTGCAACAAGGGAAGGGGTATTATTCCACTCTTTTTGTGGTACCGAAGCCGGATGGCTCGGTAAGGCCTATTCTAAATCTGAAGTCCTTGAACCTGTACATAAAGAAGTTCAAGTTCAAAATGGAGTCACTCAGAGCAGTGATAGCGAACCTGGAAGAGGGGGACTTTATGGTATCCTTGGACATCAAGGATGCGTATCTCCACGTTCCAATTTACCCCTCACACCAGGGGTACCTCAGGTTCGTTGTACAAAACTGTCACTATCAGTTTCAGACGCTGCCGTTCGGATTGTCCACGGCACCTCGGATCTTTACAAAGGTAATGGCCGAGATGATGATTCTTCTTCGAAGAAAAGGCGTATTAATTATCCCATACTTGGACGATCTCCTAATAAGGGCGAGGTCCAGAGAACAGCTAGAGATGGGATTAGCACTGTCTCAAGAAGTGCTAAAACAGCACGGGTGGATTCTGAATATTCCAAAATCCCAGTTAATGCCGACAACTCGTCTGCTGTTCCTAGGGATGATTCTGGACACGGTTCAGAAAAAGGTTTTTCTCCCGGAGGAAAAAGCCAAGGAGTTATCCGAGCTTGTCAGGAACCTCCTAAAACCAGGAAAGGTGTCTGTACATCAATGCACAAGAGTCCTGGGAAAAATGGTGGCTTCTTACGAAGCAATTCCATTCGGCAGATTCCACGCGAGAATTTTCCAAAGGGATCTGTTGAACAAATGGTCAGGGTCGCATCTTCAGATGCACCTGCGGATAACCCTGTCTCCAAGGACAAGGGTGTCTCTTCTGTGGTGGTTGCAGAGTGCTCATCTATTGGAGGGCCGCAGATTCGGCATACAGGATTGGATCCTGGTGACCACGGACGCCAGCCTGAGAGGCTGGGGAGCAGTCACACAAGGAAGAAACTTCCAGGGAGTATGGACGAGCCTGGAAACGTCTCTTCACATAAACATTCTGGAACTAAGAGCAATATACAATGCTCTAAGCCAGGCAGAACCTCTGCTTCAGGGAAAACCGGTGTTGATCCAGTCGGACAACATCACGGCAGTCGCCCATGTGAACAGACAGGGCGGCACAAGAAGCAGGAGTGCAATGGCAGAAGCTGCAAGGATTCTTCGCTGGGCAGAGAATCATGTGATAGCACTGTCAGCAGTGTTCATCCCGGGAGTGGACAACTGGGAAGCAGACTTCCTCAGCAGACACGATCTTCACCCGGGAGAGTGGGGACTTCATCCAGAAGTCTTCCACATGCTGGTAACCCGTTGGGAAAGACCAATGGTGGACATGATGGCGTCTCGCCTCAACAAAAAACTGGACAGGTATTGCGCCAGGTCAAGAGATCCGCAGGCAATAGCTGTGGACGCGCTGGTAACGCCTTGGGTGTACCAGTCGGTGTATGTGTTTCCTCCTCTGCCTCTCATACCAAAAGTATTGAGAATTATACGGCAAAGAGGCGTAAGAACGATACTAGTGGTTCCGGATTGGCCAAGAAGGACTTGGTACCCGGAACTTCAAGAGATGATCACGGAAGATCCGTGGCCTCTACCTCTAAGGAGGGACTTGCTTCAGCAGGGTCCCTGTCTGTTTCAAGACTTACCGCGGCTGCGTTTGACGGCATGGCGGTTGAACGCCGGATCCTAAAGGAAAAAGGCATGCCGGAAGAAGTCATTCCTACTTTGATTAAAGCAAGGAAGGAAGTAACCGTGCAACATTATCACCGAATTTGGCGAAAATATGTTGCGTGGTGCGAAGATCGGAGTGCTCCGACGGAGGAATTTCAACTGGGTCGATTCCTACATTTCCTGCAATCAGGATTGTCAATGGGTCTCAAATTGGGATCTATTAAGGTTCAAATTTCGGCCCTGTCGATTTTCTTTCAAAAAGAATTGGCTTCAGTCCCTGAAGTCCAGACCTTTGTTAAGGGAGTGCTGCATATACAGCCTCCTGTGGTGCCTCCAGTGGCACCGTGGGATCTCAATGTGGTTTTGGATTTCCTAAAATCTCATTGGTTTGAACCACTAAAAAAGGTGGATTTGAAATATCTCACATGGAAAGTGACCATGCTTCTAGCCCTGGCTTCTGCCAGGAGAGTGTCAGAATTGGCAGCTTTATCTTACAAAAGCCCATATCTGATTTTCCATTCGGACAGGGCAGAACTGCGGACTCGTCCGCATTTTCTCCCTAAGGTGGTGTCAGCATTTCATCTGAACCAGCCTATTGTAGTGCCTGCGGCTACAAGTGACTTGGAGGACTCCAAGTTACTGGACGTTGTCAGAGCATTAAAAATATATATTGCAAGGACAGCTGGAGTCAGAAAATCTGACTCGTTGTTTATATTGTATGCACCCAACAAGATGGGTGCTCCGGCGTCTAAGCAGACGATTGCTCGTTGGATCTGTAGCACAATCCAACTTGCACATTCTGTGGCAGGCCTGCCACAGCCTAAATCTGTAAAGGCCCACTCCACAAGGAAGGTGGGCTCATCTTGGGCGGCTGCCCGAGGGGTCTCGGCATTACAACTTTGCCGAGCAGCTACGTGGTCAGGGGAGAACACGTTTGTAAAATTTTACAAATTTGATACTCTGGCTAAGGAGGACCTGGAGTTCTCTCATTCGGTGCTGCAGAGTCATCCGCACTCTCCCGCCCGTTTGGGAGCTTTGGTATAATCCCCATGGTCCTTTCAGGAACCCCAGCATCCACTAGGACGATAGAGAAAATAAGATTTTACTTACCGATAAATCTATTTCTCGGAGTCCGTAGTGGATGCTGGGCGCCCATCCCAAGTGCGGATTATCTGCATAAATTGTACATAGTTATTGTTAACTAATTCGGGTTATTGTTGAAGGAAGCCATCTTTCAGAGGCTCCGCTGTTATCATACTGTTAACTGGGTTTAGATCACAAGTTGTACGGTGTGATTGGTGTGGCTGGTATGAGTCTTACCCGGGATTCAAAATCCTCCCTTATTGTGTACGCTCGTCCGGGCACAGTACCTAACTGGAGTCTGGAGGAGGGTCATAGGGGGAGGAGCCAGTGCACACCACCTGATCGGAAAAAGCTTTACTTTTTGTGCCCTGTCTCCTGCGGAGCCGCTATTCCCCATGGTCCTTTCAGGAACCCCAGCATCCACTACGGACTCCGAGAAATAGATTTATCGGTAAGTAAAATCTTATTTTATCTCCAGCAACTTTATCTCCATCCAAGGCTTAGTAAATAGACCCCTTTATCTTTTCTTTGCATTGTACTTGCATAACAGACGCAGTGACAGTCCAAAATTCAAATAGTGGAGCCACACCAACTGCCAGTGAGTCCCGGACGGTGGTGTTTGGCGTGGCAGTTGGTGTGGCTCCCCTGTTTGAATTTAGGACTGTGCTGCAGCCTCACCTCTGCAACTGCCACCTATTATGTACAATAATACAGTTTATGCACAGTTGTCTGCAGCTAAATGTGATATCTGGGCAGGGGATAATTATCATGCACTGGGCACAAGGCCTGATGGGACATGTTCACTTCTCTGCTTGGTCCTACTTGCATCTTTGGTTCTTCTCTGGCCAGAAGGTAAATGCAGGGCACGTGGAAGAACATCTCCATCATACTGGCAGTGTTTGTTAAGTTACAACTGGGGAACCACAGCTGAAGCAGTGTGGAGAATATGTACCATACACCCAACAGTTTTGGTTTTCATGGTAGAACCTCTGTCTTACCACAGTAGGACGGTGCAGACCTTATTTGAAGGCAAGTACAGGCCAGATTGGGAACGCGGGCAGAATTAAGTACTGGTCTAGGCAGATCACAAATTTGTCCCGATATGCCCTTCATTTCTAAAGCTCTGCCTACTGTCTTCTGTAGTCCGACACACACTGGATGGCCAAGATTGCCCGGCAGGGCCTCCTGTTACTGTGTTCGCCAGTTATGTCTTCCACTCACCGATGTGTTTAATGATTGAGCAGATTTACGGACCTGTCAATGACATCCATACACAATCTTATTAAAATGAACTGATTGATTGTGGCCCACAGACTGGATCATTGGGCAGATGTATAATACCAGGAGAAGTGATAAAGCAGTGATAAGTGGAAGGTGATAACGCACCAGCCAATCAGCTCCTAACTGACAGTTTACATGTTGGGACTGATTGGCTGGTGAATTATCACCTTACACTTATCACTGCTTTATCACTTCTCCAGGCTTAATACATCTGCCCATGTTGGATGTCAGATACAACCAAATCAGAATGTATTAGCTGGAATGTGGTGCAGCTCTGAGAGCCCCATGATCTTCATATTGATACTCTAGCCATAGTACCATTAAGTAGCTTGTGTAGCTACTAATACCACTTTCAGACTGACAAGAGCCGGGTCGCAACCGGGAATGTGTACGCGGGTGCTTCCCAGGTGAGACCCCTTTAGACTTGCGGCCCGACCTGGCATATTGCCGGGTTGGTGATGTCACAGCTGACGTTACTGGAGGCTGTGCTTGGAGATAATCATCTCCAAGCAGCGCCTTCTCCTATGCAGAGAACGGGTGCCGGGTCACCTTGACCCAGCATACCCGTTCACACTGCACCACTTCCCGGGACAATCCCGGATTCAACCCTGATCGAGACCTGGGATATTGTTCCTGTACCCTTTCACACTGAGCAATTTTCCGGGTTGATGCGTGTTCATGTGCAATAACCCGGGAAATTTTTGTCAGTCTGAAAGGGGTATAACTCTTCCTCACAGAAACAGCACCTCACATCTTCAGCTGGACAGATGACCACACTCCAGTAACCAGGGGGGAAGGTCCATCATTCTCCCAGTCTGCATACAAGATGAAGTCCTGGGGGTACAGGAGTGGAGGTGTTGGCCATAGCAACCAATCAGGTTCTAGCTATTATATTCTAGAAGGTGCTAGATAAATGATAAGTCAGGCATTCCCGACCGCGGTCCTCAAGGCACACCAACAGTGCAGGTTTTAGTGATATCCAGGCTTCAGCACAGATGGTTAAATCAAAATAACTGAGGTACTAATTAAGTCACCTGTTTTCAAGCCTGGATAGCACTAAAATCAGGACTGTTAGTGTGCCTTGAGGACCGTGGTTGGGAAACACTGTGATGAGTAGAATATGATCGGTTGCTATGGGCAACATCTCCACTTCTGTAAACCCGCACTTCAGTAAATATACCCCCTAGAGCAGAGATTTTCAACCTTTTACAACTCGCGGCACACTGAACAAGATCTAAATATTGTCAAGGCACACTCAAATAAATATAATGGTGATGCATGGTGCAGTTGCGTGTCCTAGGATGTCATGTCGCAGCTTCTCCATAGGTAACGCCTGAGCCACATCTGAGAAAGCCAGAAGAGCCCAACACTGCCCAGCCCAGAATTAGAACTGGCTGCAGCCACTAAACCCACCAGTATTGATCGTTCCAGGACCTCAGTAGCGGCAAAACACTGACGGGCCTGTCTCTGCTTCTATGGCGGCACACCTGGAGACTGCTCAGGGCACACTAGTGTGCCAAGGCACAGTGGTTGAAAAACACTGCCCTAGAGTGACTGCCGCACACTACTCGGCACAGACGCTATTGCCTACATTTAAAAAATAAAAATATCCAAAATGCTTTGCAGGTTTTCCAAACTTTATAAAAAGATATTTTAGCTAAGCGGGTGATTATTTGTAGAGCTGGGTAATCAGGTGGAATTATCTCTCATGCATGGGGCACCGCACGGTTACACACATTAATAAATCAGACTGGGGTGTCCCGATAGCCTGCTGCGTGCAAATGTGTTTTCCATCATCTGTGTTTTATTCTCAAAAGAAGAAAATATGAAAATAACAGATGTTAAGCGAAGATATCACAAACTAGAAGACTAACCCGCGTCTTATTTATTTAATTTACGTGTTTTATCGAGGTTTTTTCCTTTTCCGGCGCAGCAGAGACAGAATGGATCATTAGACTGATCATTCAGGCATGTTACGCTTTATGATGAGGAGGCGGGCATCTGGTCACCAGATTGTCATGTAGGATAGGTGTATGTCATCAATAAATACTGGAGCAGTCCCTAAGATCAGAGTCACACTGTGCAGTGATGAACTTTGAACTCACGATATACAGATTGTAAAAATATGTTCAGAATATCCACATACATTTTACTTCCGAATCCATGAATCAGAATGACTTATTTTGCAATCAGTACAGGTATGGGATAAATTACCCAGCAGGCTTGGGGCTTTTGGCTTCATTTGTAGCATTGTGCCGTTTAAATATACAGTATATAAATGATATTTAAAAGGAACTTTTGTTCTTTCCCCTCCAGCAGTGATCCTCACAGTGATGGTAGACTGATCACATCTCTGTATTATTATTATTATTATTATTATCCTTTATTTATATGATGCCACAAGAGGTCTATATGGCGCCTTACAAAGAATAGAAACTGAAACAGTATGAACAAAACAAGAAAACAGCGACTTACAGTGCAGAGCATTGCATGACATGGACAAGGGTTATATACATTGCTGCATTAGCAGTAATGGGGGGGTATTCAGTTGATGTTGGATCTTTTCCGACGGAAAGGATCCAACATTTCAGTATTCAATTAGCGTATAATGTCAATCCGATTTCTTTAAAGTCGGATTGACATTGTCGGATTTGGCCGCGAATCCGACAAAACACGTGGATCCGTGTCTAATCCGCCGATCCACGGGTTTTCCGACAAGTCGGAATTGCCGACCTGTCGAAAAAACGAACACTATCCGACCGACCTAAAAAAGTCAGAAACTGCCGTCTTTCCGACAAGACAGCAGTTCCGACTTGAATTGAATACCCCCCCCCCCCCCCCCCCCCCATAGTACCCAAATAAGCAGCAGGGCGGCAGAATGATTGTAAGCAGTGGGGAGGAGATAAAGATATAAGTAAGGAAAGAGGGCCCTGCTCGTGAGAACTTACATTCTATAGGGGAGGGTGTATGTGACATTTGCCGAAAATATTTCTTCTATTTTTTTTTAAACGTTTTTTGGAACTTTACAATTGCGTAGTACTAACATACAGTACATTTATACCTTGAAACAGTTATTGCTTTGCAACGGGAAGCATATATTCATATTATTTTGATTAACTTGTTCGGTGGTGTCGCTACTCCACATGTGCTGATGACATCATATATTACCTCTGGCCAGTTTTGACTTCTTCATTCTGATTCCATGTGCACTGTTGACGCAGTGGATAGCATTACTGCCTCACAGCAATAAGGTCTTGGGTCCGATTCTCACAAAGGTCCCATCTGTGTGGAGTTTGTATGATCTCCCCATTTTTCTGTGGGTTTTACCAGATGCTCTGGTTTTCTCCCATAATCCAAATATATACTTGTAGGTTAACTGACTTCTAAAATAAAAAAAATAAAAACAACAAAATAAATTAACCCTAGTGTCTGTGTGTGTGCGTCTGTCTGTCTGTGTATACGTGTGTATTTGGTAGGGAATACTTGGGCAGATGTATTAAGCCTGGAGAAGTGATAAAGCAGTGATAAGTGCAAGGTGATAACGCACCAGCCAATCAGATCCAATATGTAAATTGACAGTTGTGAGCTGATTGGCTGGTGCACTTGCACTTATCACTGCTTTATTACTTCATGCCTTCTCCAGGTAGCTGGCAGTGAGAAGGGAGAGACCCAGAATCCTTCCTCAGGCTGGGTGGCTCCGTGAAGGGAGCATTTGTCCTCCTTTGGGCGCCCTATGCACCAGCATCACCGGAGTATATGCCGAGCCAGCTTTGACCGTGGAGATTGGATATAGGGGGAGATTTATTAAAGCTTGGTTAGAGATGAAGTGGAGAGAGATAATGTGCTATCCAGTCTGCTTTTAAATGTCATTTATTTGCATTGCATGTTTTTGCCCATCAGAGGGAACCTTTAAGCTACTGGGTAAATAAACTATTTCCCTGATGACAATAGCAAAAGTATCATCTGCAGTATGTAATTAAAAGAGAAGATTAAATACAAAAAATATAATATAGTCATTGGGGGTTTTGTTGCAGTAAATGTATA
This sequence comes from Pseudophryne corroboree, assembly GCF_028390025.1. NCBI lineage: Eukaryota > Metazoa > Chordata > Amphibia > Anura > Myobatrachidae > Pseudophryne > Pseudophryne corroboree. The sequence continues at coordinate 74,758,491 of NC_086444.1, forward strand.
GGTTTGTTATTTATTATACATTCTGTATGAAACTTTGTAATGTTGTTTTTGTCCATATGACAATATCGTTCCTGTATTGTATATAAACAGTGCTTGTTGTAGGGGGGTTTCATAGCTCCAGATATGTCGGCCTGTGGTAAGGGGATCTCTGGCTTTGCAGACACAGACAAAGAAAATCTATTAAAATTTGCATGAGGTTGGAATTTTAGGTAGAGTTACATGTATCTGACATCTCCCGCAATAGGAGGATTCCGTCTTAGCAACTGTGCTTTGTTCCGTGGCTGAGAGTCACTGCCTATAACAGGTCAGTGTCCTTTTCGAGAGGAACTCTGTAACAGACGTGTTTATAAATAACCGTGGTGAGTCGGGTCTGCTTCTTTGTCACCGCGTTACATACTAGATGTGATGAGTATAGATATAATTTCCCTACACAGATACAATATTATGTTATGCAGCCAACATAAATCTACACTGATGTCTTTAGAGCATCAAATAATATGTGTAGATGACTGCTCTTATAAAGAGTTTACTATGGCAGTTAGTCTCTTCCAGCTACCATAATGCCAGCTGTATCCATCCCCTTTGTCTATTGTCTTCTTTGTACATTTGAGTTAGAGACAATGGGCCTCATTCAGGTTGTATTGCAATGTGCGATCCAACAGCAAAAAATCTGAGAAAGATGTGGGCGCATACGCAGCACCCGTCCTGCGCATGCGCCCGCATTTTCTGAGGGTGGGTGGGGGAAGGGTGTGTAGAAAATGCTATTGCCTCTGCCTGTCAATCAGGCAGAGGCGGTCGCGGGGCAGCAACACTCCATTTCCTAACTGAGACGGAGCGTTGCGGGGGCGGCGACGGGGAAACGGTGGGTGTTATGGGGGCGTGATTGTTACGACTGCGTGACATCACACGCAGCCGCCGCGATTGGAAACATGGCGGCGGGACTGAAGCAGGCAGGAGGCAACCTTAATTTCTGCTAACAAGCAGAAATTGCAATGCGATCGCAATTTCTGCTTGTTGAAGGGGGTGAGGCGGCGGTCAGCATGCAAACAAAAGGGTTGCAAATTATGCTAATTAGCAGAATTTGCAGTCCTTACTGAATTAGGCCCAATGGACAGAAAGAGAAGATTAAAAAATAAAACACATCTTGACAGTAATAGGATACAATATGTATGTTTTGCCAATAATGAATGCAGTATGCATGTTCTTGCAATAATAGCATGCTGTATGTATATTCTGGCAGCAATGGGCACAGTAGGTATGTTCTGTCTTTAATGAGTGCAGTATGTATGTTCTGGCAGTAATGGGTTCAATATGTATGCTCTGGCTATAATGGGGTGCAGTATGTATGTGCTGACAGTAATGGGCTGCAGTATGTATGTGCTGGTAGTAATGGGGTGCAGTATGTATGTTCTGGTGGTAATGGGGTGCAGTATGTATGTGCTGGTAGTAATGGGGTGCAGTGTGTAAGTGCTGGTAGTAATGGGGTGCAGTATGTATGTGCTGGTAGTAAAGGGGTGCAGTATGTATGTGCTGGCAGTAATGGGCTGCAGTATGTATGTGCTGGCAGTAATGGGGTGCAGTATGTATGTGCTGGTAGTAATGGGGTGCAGTATGTATGTTCTAGTGGTAATGGGGTGCAGTATGTATGTGCTGGTGGTAATGGGGTGCAGTATGTATGTGCTGGTGGTAATGGGGTGCAGTATGTATGTGCTGGTAGTAATGGGGTGCAGCATGTATGTGCTGGTAGTAATGGGGTGCAGCATGTATGTGCTGGTAGTAATGGGGTACAGTATGTATGTGCTGGTAGTAATGGGGTGCAGTATGAGCTCGATGGGCATTTTGTCTTCAACCTCATTAACTATGTTACTATGTTAACTAAGTAATGCTGTGGTGGTAATGGGGTGCAGTATGTATGTTCTGACAGTAATGGGGTGCAGCATGTATGTTCTGACTGTAATGGGGTGCAGCATGTATGTTCTGATGGTAATGGGGTGCAGCATGTATGTTCTGATGGTAATGGGGTGCAGTATGTATGTTCTGATGGTAATGGGGTGCAGTATGTATGTTCTGATGGTAATGGGGTGCAGTATGTATGTTCTGATGGTAATGGGGTACAGTATGTATGTGCTGGTAGTAATGGGGTGCAGTATGTATGTGCTGGTAGTAATGGGGTGCAGTATGTATGTGCTGGTAGTAATGGGGTGCAGTATGTATGTGCTGGTAGTAATGGGGTACAGTATGTATGTGCTGGTAGTAATGGGGTGCAGTATGAGCTCGATGGGCATTTTGTCTTCAACCTCATTAACTATGTTACTATGTTAACTAAGTAATGCTGTGGCGGTAATGGGGTGCAGTATGTATGTTCTGACAGTAATGGGGTGCAGTATGTATGTTCTGATGTTAATGGGGTGCAGCATGTATGTTCTGATGGTAATGGGGTGCAGCATGTATGTTCTGATGGTAATGGGGTGCAGTATGTATGTTCTGATGGTAATGGGGTGCAGTATGTATGTTCTGATGATAATGGAGTGCAGCATGTATGATCTGTATGAATAATTTTTCTATCGCTGTGATTAGCGACTGTTGAAAATCTGTATTTTGGGGCTATTTTGCTAAATAGGCCCTTGAGAGGCGAACCAAATAAGAAAATAAAACGATTAAACAGAAAGTGCACAAAAATCAGATTACAAATCTCCAAAGCTCCAGTTTCCAACAAGGAGACTAAAACCTCTGAAACCAATAAACAGGATAATTGGGCATTTGCTAGATTATATATAGTCATAATAGTCTAGGCATAATTCTGAAAATATGCACGGTAAAGAAATGAACCCGACTGTAAAGAAATCCCCCTTCCCACCCCAAAACCAAATGAAAATGATATAAATTGTAGGAGTGTTAGACGGAGATGTCGCCCATCTTTGTAATGAAGACCGGTCCTGTCCATGCATCAGTGAAACATGAGGAACCTTTCATCTTCCTGGATCCTTTGTCCAGAATATGCAAATACAGCGGGAAGGAATTTCCTAAACCAGCCAACAGCACGTTTGTCATGTGCGAGCATTCTGCAATGGAACCAGGTCGTTAATGTATTGTTTTGCAGGAAATCCTGTTTAATGTTCTTTTGTGCTGACCTCACATTCAGGAATCCAGGACCATTCACCCTTATATGGAAAGCTGCTGTTTGTTTAATATCACGGAGTGCGGAACATTTTTGCACAATATTATATTTACCATGCCCCGCTATAAAATATTAGAGGGCTTGCAGCTTTTATAGCTGCTCAGTCAGAGCCGTATAACGTGGCAGTTTTGTAGGGTATTTTTAGGCCAGGGCATATTTCCAGTAAAGAAAACCTCAGAAAATATCAGATTTTATTAAATAACAATCTACCAGACCATGCTGCCAGGGTTTTAGTAAGAAAGAGTGGTTTTCTTAAAGTGGCTGTGTTGTGAAGCGTTAGGCATACCTACAGCAAGTGTCTATGTACCTACTCCTGTTTGTTTATATATATATATATATATATATTTGTATAAATGATTAATTACAGTATGTTGTCTGTGATTATAAACAAAACAGTATTGCAGAGTAAAGGTTCTCTTCTTCATTCATGTGCATCAGAATTATCCAGAAATGGTGACTGTACAATCTACATCCTTTATATGGAAAACTATTAAATGCGTCCGCACACCCTCACTGCCTTCAGAGTGGACACACTTCATCAGGAGAGCTCTGCAGCTTCCCTAATACTGGACTCACTCTCATCAGGAGAGCTCTACAGCTTCCCTAATACTGGACACACTCTCATCAGGAGAGCTCTGCAGCTTCCCTAATACTGGACTCACTCTCATCAGGAGAGCTCTGCAGCTTCCCTAATACTGGACTCACTCTCATCAGGAGAGCTCTACAGCTTCCCTAATACTGGACACACGCTCTGCAGCTTCCCTAATACTGGACTCACTCTCATCAGGAGAGCTCTACAGCTTCCCTAATACTGGACACACTCTCATCAGGAGAGCTCTACAGCTTCCCTAATACTGGACTCGCTCTCATCAGGAGAGCTCTGCAGCTTCCCTAATATTGGACACACACTCATTCAGGAGAGCTCTGCAGGTTCCCCAACACAGAACACACACTCAGCAGGAGAGCTCTGCGGTTTCCCGAGCACCGAGCGCACACTCATTCAGGAGAGATCTGCAGGATGTAGACATTTGGAGATCTTCAGGTTCCCTAACACCAGACATAAGCACCGTATCTCACCATGAATAGCTGACACTCATCCCTTGGACATTCTGAGAGCAGTGACCATGTGGTGGCTTTATGTGTTCTTTTCATCCTTAAATAGAAAGATATTCTAGCAGGCTCCCTGTGTATACATATAGAACCGATTACCACAACAGCTATCAGGAGCAGGTCCTCTTCATCATTGGTGCTGAAGCTTTTCCCTTATCTCTGACCCTAAGTGGCAGTGTCATTGTTCTGGGTTCCCATAAGAGGTAACGATAGGCCCTACAACCTAATTCTGGTTCTCTACCTCGGATCTGGACTAGAGGAAGCAAAACTCTGCACAATATCATCCAGCCAGACTCTGATTTATCAAGATCCTCTATATACACTACTGTATATTAACACAAAGAAATAGCTGTATATTCATATTATGTCATTTATTACTGTCTAATTTCCTGTTGGTGATATGCTTTTTGGGGGTTTTTCAGCCCAATGTCTGCACCTTTGTAAATATCATATTAGGGAATATGTCTCATGGTTACACGTCATCCTCGTAAAAAATGTGCACCTTGTCTGGTTGTAGCAGGTGTGGACATGCGGCAGTCGTACGCTGATGTCACATTTCTATCATGCCTGCTGCAGTCAGCTCCGTATAAATGATGCAATAATCCCCTGGAGTGTTTGACTCAGTTACATTCTAAGACTTTTGGACTTTAGCCAGAGGTGACTTTGTGTCATGCACTGAAGATGACTTGCAATTATATTTTCATCATTTAGGTTAACAGGCGACTGGTTGTCAACTTCACATAACTCCCACCCCCCAAATAACCAGCATACAGAAACCTAGGCTGTAACAGTAATCTAAAATGCTATTAAAGGGGTCTTTGATGTTTTGTGAGTTTCCACACCTCCTCTGTCTAGTACATCTGGTATTACTAAATTATTTGAATCTAATTGAAGGGTGTGATAAATGGGGCTCCTTATTATATAAATAAAGATCATTTATGTCTTTATTTAAATAATTTTAAAGCTTTACAGACAGATACCAGTCATTAAGACGATTGATAAATGACTGCAAATCTTCTCCTGTATAATGAGGAAGTACTGTAAGTTATAACAAAACGCGTTGGGTAGTCTCCCTGAATGTGTTTGATGATTAGATATGTTTGCATACACCTAGGGGTTGCAGTCGCCCCTGACATCTCATCGCCGGATAGGGTAACCACCTTTTTATTGGCAAGCATCATAGAACAGACAGCACACAAAGCTTAGATCCGGACATCCCTTGGACATAGCTGCGCACCCCCACTGCACATTTTAGGTACCTTGAAACGCGATGCGCGGATACGCCGGTTGAATATCGCGTCTCAAGATATTATGTGCCGCACATAATATTTCTCGCATCGCAGTGCGATCGCATGTGGTTTTAAACCCACATGAGATATATCGCACTGCGATGTGTGATGGGCACCCGCCGGGAGCGGACGGAGGCTGCTCCCACTCGGCGGTGACGTGCTGATCACGTGATTACCATGCGATCTATCGCATGATCGCATGGTAACCACTTTGGCAGTTTAGGTGCGATTTGATTGCACCTGAACTGCCGGTGCGATGCCCTCCGATGTCGCGGGGCATCGCACAAATGTATGGCCAGCATAACCGTACCTCCGGCGTGGGCCTGCTGAAACATCTTATTCTTTTATATTTTACCAATGTACACAGATTTTATCTAAGTTAAACTGAAAATACTACACTACTGTGGGCTATTCCTGGGTGTGTTTGTGTGTGTGTGTATGGGGGGGGGGGGGGGGGGGGGGTATATTACAGATAAAAGAACCCACATTGAAATAATCAATCTGTTTACCACTGTGAAAAGGACATTTGGAGGACCTATGAGGTTCAGAATGAAAATGAATTCTAAGTAAGAAGATTGCGTTACATTATATAATCTCTGTGTTTAAAGATATTACACTATCCATGCCCTCCTGGTGCCTGTGTATTATATGTGTCTACAGTGGTCGAAGTGGAAATTTAGAAGTTACGGTATGGAATATGATAGATAGTGTACATGCCAGATCTGGGGCAGGGCGCTGCGGTGTTGAGAGGGCATCTCCAACTGTCATTTGTCCAACACAGCCTGTAGCATGGCAGTTTGGAGCTGGTAGGCTGGTACTTTGGGGGTCATCCCGAGTTTATCGCTCACTAGCTGTTTTTAGCAGCCATGCGAACGCGATGCCACCGCCCACAGGGGAGTGTATTTTAGCTTTGCAAGTGTGCGATAGCATGTGCAGCCGAGCAGTACAAAAACATTTTGTGCAGTCTCTGAGTAGGTCTGAACTTACTCAGCCGCTGCGATCACTTCACACTGTCCGGTTCCGGAATTGACGTCAGACACCCGCCCTGCAAACGCTTGGACACGCCTGCCTTTTTCCCAACCACTCCCAGAAAATGGTCAGTTGCCCCCACAAACGCCTTCCTCCTGTCAATCTCCTTGCCATCGGCTGTGCGAATGGATTCTTCGTTAAATCCATTGCACAGCAACGATCCGCTTTGTACCCTTACAACGCGCCTGCACATTGCGGTGCATGCGCAGTAGTGACCTGATCGCTGCGCTGCGAAAAACGGCAGTGTGCGATCAAGTCGGAATGACCCCCTTTATCTCTCTCTCCACAAGCTTTCATAAATCCCTCCTGCCATATTGGGGCATGGCTGTACTTTTGGTAGAGGCCTGAAGATCGAGGCAACCTCTTTATATCCTGGCAGTACGTCCGGGCACGTTGACTTACACCTTTCTGTGAATAGAGTCCCTTCCAGCCCAGTGATGAATGGTACAGATGAGGAAGTCCATGCTTCATAAGTGCAGTGTGAGGAGTAGTACTACACGCAGCTGAAACACATCTGTCACCGGCACTGTATATACTGCTGTAATCCTTGGTGATTAACTATAACAAGGCAGGAAGAATGTGATGCTGCCATGTGTAGCGATCATACCGACCCCATTTAGAAATCAATCCCATTTTTTGCTAGAGGCCACATGTCTGAGTAACCGCACCGCGCTCCCTCAGACAGGAAATGCCCTAGTCACTGACCTCGTCTCCACACACAATCACTGAACCCTGGCCAGCCACATGTATGTCTGAATTGAAAGCAGTGACTGGGTTAGGATTGATGGCGATCTGTATAATGGTATATTTTCTGAGAGCGCATTGTAAAAGTAAATGGAGGGAGTGGAACACTAATTTGATTTTGTGTTTTACATTGTCTTTTCATTGCTTCTTGATTATCTTTTTTAGTTTAAAGGTATATGCCAGAAACGTGTGCTACCACATCATCTTAGACCCCGGCCATAAAGCTCATATTATTTTTATTACCAGGGTCGGACTGGCCCACAGGGGTACAGGGGAAACCACCGGTAGGCCCCACTGCCTGAGGGCCCCACTCCTTCCTCTAGGGATCAGGTTCCAGACTGTGCACTTGTATTATACATGGTAGATATGTTGCATTACACTGCACAAAACTATTGTGCATTTCAAGCCTCTGTGGAGGCTGGCCACACCCTCTTTGTAGGCTGGCCACAACCCTAAGTATGGGCCCCTATCACTGCATTCCCCCGGTGGGCCCTTCATACCCCAGTCAGACACTGGTTATTACTATTATTATCCTTTATTTACATGGCGCCACGAGGGTGTCACAGCGACTTACAAAGTACACACACAAATGAGTTAAACAATAAAGACCGTGACTTACAGTACAAACAATGCAGTACGTGATTTATAGACCTTGCTGCATCAGCGGCCATACCATGCAAATAAGCAACAAGGTGGAAGCAACCAAGGGTCAGGTGCTGTAGTAGGGATATGGAGTAATAAAAGTAAGGGAAGGAGAAGCACATGAAGGATGAGGCCCCTGCTTGTGAGAGCTTACATTTTATAGGAGAGGGGCAGACAGACCAGGGTGACACAGATGACATAGACAGTGAGGAAGGAGCAGTGGGTAAGGAGAAGAGCTGGATGGCATTGATGAACAAGTGGGTCTTGGGAGCCCATTGATGTTTTGAAGAGAGGTGGGGGCGCAGCATTATATTGTCGGTGACTAGCCATACATACCTTCCAACTGTACTGCTTTAGATGGGACTGTACCAAATCACGGACCTCAAAATGAATACCACTTTCAGACAGAAAACCCGGCAAGTACCTGGCATTTCAGTGCCGGGTCGTGTTGCCGGACTCTGCCTGAGCCCCCCTTTCACACAGAGAAGCAAATTACTGGGTCAAGATTTTCCACCCGGTAATTTGCGGATCAGCACACTGGTATTTTGTCTGTGTGGAAGGGTCAACCCGGGTCAAAATTCCCGTGTCTCCAACCCTGGTAAATTCCTGGGTCACAGTCCTGGGGATTTCAACCGGGGTTGTCCCCTTAACACAGAAAAAAGACCCGTGTTTTTCGTGAAATTACTGGGTAGAACTGCTTTACCCGGTAATTTCATTTTCTGTGTGAAAGGGGTATTATAGAGCTCATATGGAAATGGGAGGAGAGCAGGCAATGCAGGTGGGGTGTTGGCAGGAATCTAGGCTCACCGCACAATTCAAGGTGCCATCCCTCCCAATTGTCCCAATTTTAGGTCTTTATCTCGTCATGCCATGAGGCAAGCATTCGGGACATCTTTGCTTCTGGTATGGAAAAGTTGGGAGTGTGCTACAGAGAATGGTCGTTAGGAGGGAAGGGGCTAGTAGGTAACAGTGCTTTCAAATTGTTAGGCATGCCCCTTGTATTAATTGCCTGTGTTCCAAGGTTTGGAGGTATGAGGTGCACATGATTTTGTTTGCACTGTACCTTGGGCTAAGAAGCAGTGTTTAGAACAAAGCTTATAACAGCCAAACCTTTATCGGGTTGTTGTCAGATTGTCTGTTAGCTGCATGTGAGTTACGTGAAAGACAAATACAGGTGTCGTGGGGCAGCAATGTTGCCCTGTGCTGGGCGGCCCTCGGCATGCGATTTTAGTGGTTGCAGATTTTGCTAAGATAGAAAAATCTGCGACCAACTCTGAATAACCCTCATAAAGTGTTTTGGCCCCCAAAATGACACACTTATGATATCCTTATATAGACTTCGCAGTGCAGAATACATTAGTTTAGTAAATTGAACTAAAGGAACAATTATAACAAAGTGTAGATTTAACATTTTTTAGCCAGTTTTTGTTCTTGGCATTCTGCCCATGCAGAGATGTGTCCTTTGCTAGCGACTGGTACTTTGTTTGCGTCTTTTTACCCTGAAATGCTTCTAAGTCACAATGTGCTATGACTAGGATGCACCAGGGAACTGTGCTGATTAATTTGATATGCAACACTTGTATACTGTGTGTGACTGAGTCTGTATACAGTATGTAGCACAACGGAACTTGGAGTGGAAAAAGCCGCGTCCACTGCGTCGCAGTACTTTGTGTGCGGATTCAGACTCACAGATAAACAAGTGTGGAATATCAAATTAATCAGCACAGTCTCCTGGTGCATCCTAGTCACATCACATTGCGTCTAGATACATTAGATTAAAAATATGTAAAAAAATATAGATGCCCCACAACAGAGTCACACGATATCTGGCACGCCGAGAGGGGCTGTTCGGCGCGACTGCAGCAATTTGTGTGAGGACACATCTGTAGTCAATATTTATTTTGGGTCCCGACTATCCCAATAAAACAATATCAAATTTGCTTGGACAGAAAACAAAATTGTCTGTTGGTCTGATCAGGGAGGAGAAAATAGTTCCCGTCATTAGGGGGTTAAATGGAAATACACACAGAAACTACTCCATAAACCAGAATTTCTTTTACCTGTCGCCGCCCGGTAATTATATTACCCATTTTATTAGAGAACGTGACCTGTGGCTAATGAGATCTGAGCACACTAACCAAACAGAATTTCCCAATGTTATCCAGCCCTGGCACACTGGACTTGTGTCTGCTGAAGGTGACTTAATAAAAACTAACTCAGATTCCATTGTTGGCTTTTGTGGCAGGATAAAAGCAGTTGTATATATTTACCACAATAAGGGCATGTATCACCCCCGTCCTGGTTATGTGCTGTGTTGCATTACCAGTTCCTGCAGCTTTAATGAGTCATTCAAACAAATGTACATACTGTAGTACCCAGCATGCTCCAATCTCCGCTCAGACTACTCAGAAATATCCTTAAATAGTAACACCAGACGTTACTCAATAGTTTTTCTTGGATATTCAGAGCAAATGTTTAGCTGTGTTGAAAGACTTTGTAGCATTTTTTTTACTTCATCTATTTCCCTCTCTTCTGCCGCAAAGACCATACGTGTTGTAATATGTTACTTTTCACTGACTGTGTAAATGATGGTACTTATATCATTCTAAAGCCCAGATTTATGAAGCCTTGGAGAGTGGTAAATTGCACAGTGATAAAAGTACCAACCAATCGGCTCATAAGTGTAATTTTCAAACACAACCTGTGACATGGCAATTAGGAGCTGATTGGCTGGTACTTTTATCACTGTACAATTTACCACTGTCCAAGGCTTGATTAATCTAGGTCTAATTCTAGTCAATTGTCTTGACCAGTAATTAGGAATATGGTATTAGGATTACTCGAATCAGTCATTATTCAACATAGGGTCCAATGGACAATGAGTGGTTCGGATTACTCTAAACCGGTTATATACAGTATTTTTTTTCCCCCCTGATAAACCATTATTTTACCTGGGGTCCTGTAGGGTCATAAGCAACTCTGGGCTGAGTGACATGATGAGGAAGTCGCATCTTTCAGGAGAACAGACTTCTTGTAACAACTATGCGATCTCCGCCAAATGGTTAGATTGGTTAGACCTCTAGTAGAGTTTATGTCAATCATTTTTGTGAGCATGGAGCTTGCAGCCCTTTCCCTATTGCACTGCTACGTTACCTGCTCAACATCATAGGCAGATAGTCAAGTCAGAATCGGTACACAACCCGGCAACACATTAGAATTGTTTTTGGCAACAGTTAGCAATCAAGTAGTCTTTTGCACTAGGTCAGAACCCCCCCTCCCCTGCTCAAGGTGTAAGGAGGTTTGCACAAGAGGTTTTGAATGTGTTCCTACTCATTCCTGAGAAGCCGAGGCACCATGCCGGTGAGAATACTTCTGCAGATCAGCAATAAGTTTAAACTTTTTCGGAGTTGGCAACTTTTTCAAAGTAGAAGATCCGTACTGGGAACACGGCATGTTTGACAGTAGACTGGAGGGCACAACCTGGCACAGTATACGGACTGGTAGAGCAGAAGAAGTTATTGCACACTCAGTTGGGTCAATCCAATTAGGTGTGATGAGGACGGCTTGCAGTTGCAACAGCGTAGAAACGTCTGCAACGGCACCACTATTTGCCCGGACTTGTAGACTTTTTTTTGTATGCAGCCCTGCTGACTCTTGTCATTCTTGTCCCTGACATAGGAAGGAAGTTCTTGAGCAGTTTCACTGTTTACAGAGGGGTGGACTTTGACTTATTTTAAAGTGGATAAAAGCCTGAGATGAAAGACGGGAATGATATGTTTTTGGCAATGTCCACATCATCTTAGTAGGAGTGGTAAATACAGTAGTAGTATATTTAAGGTAGTCATCAGAAGTACAAGACTTTTGTCATTGTTGAACTACTGTGTGATAAAGCTTTTGAAGACCATTTGTTTCCTTTGGTGTCCCACAGTTGATGTTGTGGTCGTCGCTGAGAAGAAAGTAGCTGGTGCCACTTGGACAAGCGATGTTGCTAGGATGTGACAAAGATGTAGGGCTACCCGATTAGAACAGGGGACCATAGACACTGGGGAGAGAAGTTGTTGCAGAGAGCTGGAAGTTGTTAAAATTAATTCTGTGGGTGTGCGGATGATTGGCTCAATTACAGTAAGATGTGGTTATAGCATTGGGAAAGATTGCAGGGCAGGGTGTTAAAGAAATCAGAAACTGCACAGAGTTTATAAGTGATCCGGTCTGAAGGTCAACACTGTGTAGGTCGACAATGTTTAGGTAGACCACTATAGGTCGACAGTCACTAGGTCGACAGGGATGGAAGGTCGACATGGTTTCTAGGTCGACATGTGCTAGGTCGACAGGTCAAAAGGTCGACATGAGTTTAAAAAAAAAAAAACTTTTTTTGAACTTTTTCATACTAAACGATCCACGTGGACTACGATTGGAACGGTAATCTGTGCCGAGCGCAGTGGCAGTGGAGCGAGGCACCTTGCCCGAAGTATGGCGAGCGAACACGGTGCACTAATTGGGGTTCCCGGTCACTCTACGAAGAAAACGACACCCAAAAAAAAACCTCATGTGACCTTTTGACCTGTCGACCTACCACATGTCGACATAGAAACCCTGTCGACCTTCCATCCCTGTCGACCTAGTGACTGTCGACCATTAGTGGTGGACGTAAACATTGTCAACCTAGATACTGTCGATTTGATGATCCACACCCAGTTTATAAACCTAGTACAAGTATGCAGAAAAAGGCACATGGGGCTAATGTAGAGCTGGACGCGTTTTACCCCAAAATGGACCCCCCAAAGAAGATACTTTTTGTGCAGGATGCAGAGCTACAGGGGTAACATATGCATCTGTCTTACCCCAGAAGCATACAGTAGAATATGTACCAGGTTGGTAACAATTTTAGTAGTAAAGGTTAAAGTTACAGTGGCCAATTTGTACACAATATATAGTATCTTTAGTGTAGTAATCTAAACATTATACATTATCGGCTGGATGTAATGGCGTCCGAGTATGCCGGAGGTGCGGTATGCCTGCCGAACTTGGTTGTTTTTTTAAAAGCGGCAGTCATTTACAAGGATAAACAATAGATTCCGATGGGTTGTGACCCTTCTTTTTATAAAACTTTTAATTTCAAAAGTCTTGAATGTGAAATGCGTAAGGATTTTTTTTTTTTGTGCAATTTGTGCTCAGATAACAACACATAAGCCCAACAATCTACATTCACTTTGTGTATTGAACTGTAGTGTACTAAAACTATTATGTCATATTCACGTGAAAACTGTTTATACATAGGCCCCAATAACACATAAGCCCCACAATCTACATTCACTTTTTGTATTGAACTGTAGTGTACTAAAACTATTGTTATGTCATATTCACGTGAAAAGTGTTTTGTTTTGTTTTGTATTCACTTTTTAAGGCATTTTTTTTATGTGGATTTGAATATTCTTGTATGTGTTTTCTTTAAGCCTTTTAGGGTACTGTTGTAAATACTTCCAGTAGTATAAAATGCACCTAGATTGATTTCATTTGTCCCAACACAAGTGTCTACTCTGCAAAATGCCTCCGCGAGAACAACAACAAGGGAATAATAACTTCCAGAGCTCATAACGCCAACTTCCCTTGCCAGCGGGTGACCAAGTATGCATTATCATGTATTAATTACCATTGCATACCTCTCTCCTATGTGCAAAGTTTGTTTTATTTCCTTTTAATGTGCCCACAGTTCTTCAGCAAGATATAAACATAGAGGGCCCAGAGGAGAAATCCCAGGCATCTGTTATTCATTTGTATCTGCTTTGTATTTGATATGCCGGGTTCTATCAAAGTGTTTCCTTGCAGCTAAACAGGAATAGACCTCAGTGTGGTTTCTTGTATGTACTCCATATATTTTCCAGGGAGACAGATGCAAAAAAAAAAAAAAAAAAAAAGCTTTTGAATATCTCCGATTACCTGAACCCGCTGTAAAATGTTCTGTGACCCTTCCCCGCAGTGAGGGGCTAAATGGTCTTTGCAAAATGATTTTCAGCCTCAGAAGCTGTAAAGTGGAGGTCAGTATCCGAAGTCCCCCTACCTTCCCCCCCTGCTGAGGTTCATTGCTAACAATACTTGTTTTCTGTCTATTTAGAGAATGTTTCTGGGTCTGGACTATAAGAATGACCCCAGTGGGGATTGCCACGTTCCCCCCTTCCACCCCCCGCGTTATTAATCTCTATGCTCGCTGTTACTTTGTAGGGACGGACTAAAGGGCCCCATACACTACTGCAACATGTCGCAGCGGCAGGAACGCCCAAGATACATCGTATGCTGTCCTTTTGCATACGATGTATCTTGGGCGATCCCAGCCACCCCTGCGGGGTCGGACCAGATGGAATGTGCAGCACATTCAACCTGGAAGATCCGATCCGATGCTCACGGGGCCGCGCATCAGATCGGATCGGATACACAGCCAAAATGCCCGATTTCACCCAATATATCGGACCGAGTGTCCGAAATGGGCTGAAATTGGGCATAATCGTTATTGTGTATGGGGCCCTTCAGTGGGACATGTATCAAGCCATCTGAATAGTGGAAAGAACGTTCTATAAAATGATAGGCACAAGCTCACTTGTCCACTCTTTAGATGGCTTAATACATCCGTGTCTCCCTGTCCTGGTCCTCACGGCCCACTTACAGTCCAGACCTTAGGGATATCCCTGTTTCAGCACAGATGGGTAAATCAAACTGACTGAGGTAATAATTAAGCCACTTGAGCTGAGGCCGGGATATCCTTAATGTCTGGACCATACTTCCCGACTTTTTGGCTGCCAAGTAGGCACAGTACGGGGGGGGTGCCTTCAGTGGGCAGTGTCATGGTAGTGCGGAAGCGTCATCTTGGCCCCGCCCCCCACCATACAATGCCGAGTTTAGCGACATTGTAAAGCAGGGGCGGGGCTATGATGGCACACATCATGTCATTGGCTGTATTTCTTTAATAACTGCATCATATTCTAACCGTTCCCCTTTGAAATGTAAAGGTAGAGGATAAAATGTGACTGGGGAGAAGATAGACAAATGATGGCAGGAAATGATGTCAGGGACAAGTGAAGGTCGGACAAGGCCTCGGGCTAGTACAGTATTTTTGACCATTCATGTCCCGTCTGTGGGGGATGAACAGCAATCGGACCTCACATGTGATAACTGCACATCTGCCAGCTGGCCTTCATTTTTCAGGGTCATCCTGAATTATTTTTACAGTATTTTATCTTGAGACTGGAGTTCCGTCGTATTTCTTCCTGGTAAAATATTTCAGATATAAATTCTGTTTATATGTTTTCCCATAAGGGCACACAATGGAACTGAAAGAAAAGCGGGCGAGGAGATGAAATACGAGTCCCTGGCCAGCTCTCCACACCCTGTATAACTCATGGGATGTGCTGGACACAATGCAAGTGCTAGTTGAGGTGGAGGATGTTGCCTGAGTTTTTCCTATAGGAAAAGGACAATGAAAAATGTCAGGGAGTAGTGACAGTCTTCTAGGGAAGAAGAAGCTGTGAGAGCACAATAGCAGGAAACAGAACTTAGCACGAACTCTCTCTCATGTGATGGTGATCTGAGTGCAAAGGGCCAACATACCAACAAAAAAAACCTGTATGATGTTTGTCACCTTTACCCAAATTTTTTTTTCTTTTTTCTAAAGCTTTATTTGCAAAGAGCGCTGGTCAATGCATATGGCACTACAAGCCTTTCCTTGGTGAGCATCCAAATGTGTCACCGTCCAGGCTTATGGGGGCAGGGGAGGAGGATAAGCATACTTACCCGACCCCTGACTGTATTCTCCGCTTTGGGATACCAGTGTTTGTCATATGACCGCCAGCATTCCAGCCGCTGGGAAATCGCAAGTGTTCCATTTTTGACACCTGGTTTTATTGTATTACATTAATAGTATTTAAAATTGCAAGACCTATGTCTAACCTACACATGAGGTGGGTACACACTTGCCGATATATCGCCCATTCTTTTGAACAGCCGATATATCGCGGGTCCGTCGGCCAGTGTGTACGAGCAAAACGTCTGTGAACTCCGTCGTTCACAGACGTATCGCATCGGCCCCGCAGCACAGCCGACGGCCAATATATCTACCGATATATTGGCGCATCGCTGTGTGTGTCGACCGCCCGTACACATGCTGCGGCAGACGGCGGGGATTGACAGCTGAACTGGGCGGGCCCAGTTCATGACGTCAGTCCCCGACGGATCGGGCAGTGTGTATGCTCAACACACTGCCCGATCCGGCCATAGATATATCTGCCGACCAATTGATCGGCAGATATATCTACCAGTGTGTGTACCCACCTATACTCATGTATGGGCTTCTTAATTTGGATACTTGGACCGCGCTGTCCTAGTTAATAAATAGCAGCACACTGAAGAGGCTGTTGCCATGATGAAGCAAGTTCTCTTCCAGTGCAGAAAATAGATAATGGATAGTTGATTGTCTGCCCTACAATTATATTTTCCCAAAACATGAGACGATTTAATCTGCAGTCATAGCAACGCAGTCAGGAGTTTTATTTTACCAGCCTGTCAACATGACGGAACAACATAACAGTAATGTCGGGCTGTGTGCGCCCCAATGGTACAACACTTGAATTGCTTTGTCAGCCGCCATCTAGTGGCTGCCGGTGTGCTAAACACCTGAATCCCCCCCATAGAGGTGAGGTGCAGCATTCGCCTTTTATCATATAGGAAGTTTCTGTTTGTTTAGTTATCCCCTCAGCTCCTCTCTGGAAGTCCAGCTCCTGAAGTGCAGGCTGTAGCCTTGGAGGAAGCTGATAAGAAAACAGGCCTTTCCTGTCAGGAAATAAATGACTGGATTATCTTAAATTGTTTTAAAAAGCGAAAGAAATGTATATAGTTTCCTTTTCAAAACCGCCAACAGTAGATTAAACCAATAGCCTCAGATCACTCCTTCTGTCAGGGTTCCTGGGAAAGACGTACATCTGTGTTCCAGCCTCACTACACTTCACTTCCTATTATGTTATCTGGAGGCGTAATAAGCGAGTTCTGGTGCACATTGTGGCATAGGACCTCGTGTCTCTGTACTATACAGGAGAAGTGGTGCAGAAAGAAGGAGAAGCGGAGATGGCGCTTGCCGGGAAACCAAGTGTCCAATATTAGGTATAGTGAGCTGTGTATTCTGCACTGAACTCTTATTGGCCGTTGAAGGTCAGTGCAGAACAAGAAACCAAGGTGGATATTTAGCAAACTTCGGAGAGAGCTAAAGTTCCAAACAGTCCACTTTCATTTTTCAAACAGCCTGAAAATGATAAGTAAGAGCTGATTGGTTGGGAGTTTATTTCTCTCCACTTTACCTCTCAGAGTTTTGATAAATATGTCCTCCACCTCCTCCGCCTCGTTCTCAGCGTTTCTCTTCTAGGGGATTCAGTATGATTTACCAATGGCTGGCATGCCGGCTGTCAATAAGGCCTGCAGCAGGGCGAGCGCAAAGGTCCCCTTGCAGGCTCACTACGCTCGCCATACCGCGGGCTCGTTGGCTCACTGCGCTGGCCACAGGATCTATTCCCACTCTATAGGTTTCGTTTACACCCAGGAGTGGGAATAGTCCTGTAGCGTCGGTATTCTGGCCGCCAGGATCCCGACAGCGGGTAAATTAAACGGATCCCCTTCTAGGTAACTACCCCAGATAAACTATGTACATTAGTTTATGGAGCGTACTTTTTCTATTTGGAATATTATGAAATAACTGTAGCCACTGAATAGACATATGTCTTTACAGGGCAGGGGTGGGGAACCTTTTTTCTACCAAGGGCCACTTGGATATTTATAAAATCCTTCGGGGGCCATACAAAAATTATCAACTTAAAAACTAGCCTGCCCCCAGTAGATATGCTCAATTAGATATGACCCCTAGTAGCGCCGCTTGCACACACACATTAAAAGAAAGAAAAGACACAATACTCATCAGCCCCGCTCCTGCTTCCGGACCCTTGTCCTCTGCCTGGCTGCCCGCTCCTCAGAACTATGGGAGAGACGTCATAACATCTCTCCCATAGCACCGCACAGGAACACACGCACACTGTCAGAGCCGGAAGCCGGAGCTCAGGAGTGAGCTCCTGCCTCCGGCTGCTGCTGAAGGGAAGAAGCCGGGCGCCCGCTAATAACAAAATCTCAGTGGGTGCCCGGCATCTCCCTTGGTTAGGTGAGCCTGGGAGGGCCGGATCAAGTGGCTTTGCGGGCCTTATACGGCCCGCGGGCCTGAGGTTCCCCACCCCTGTTATAGGGAAAGCCTTCTCAGAAGCACAAATAGGGCCGGATGAAATGCCGTCAGAGTGGAGTGGTAATCATTTACAATGGAGAACCATGCCTTGTAAATGATCGGCGCTTTTTAAAAAATGTCCGAGTTTGGCCGACATCCCGCACGACGGCCGCCGACCTCTGGCGTCATTACATCCGGATTCTGGACCTAAAACTTGGACATAAAGATAAAGCATATCTGAAACAACTGTATATGGAACATTCACTGTTCCCTAAATGTAATTTGCTTCCTGTTGGTAATGTTGGCTGAACAGTCCTGTTGTTACCAGGATCAGCTGACGAAACCAATTTTGGTTTTAGCCGATACGCTGAAAATAACCTACATATGAAACATTTCTCTCTACATTCCGCTGTACTTCCACATAGGTTATCCATGCACTAGGCTGTAAGTAGGCGTAACAGAAAACATGGCTGGGGAAGTTATTAGCCAGAAGTATGTTGGGAAGTTTCCTGAAATATTAAGTTTCAAAAGCTAAAATTAGATCTTTATCCCATTATATGCCAGAACGGACACCAAGTCTTGCAGCGATGTGCTCTTCAGCGGGTGCTGGTCTTGGACCCTGGGAGTAACGTTTTAAGTGTTTATCCATGTGAGTGTTAGAAAATGTGGAGAGAGAGAGAAGAGAGTTTGGCGCTGAAAATAGATTGTGGGTTAGAAGCAAACAGAGAAAATATGCAGAGACAGCGCAGCCAAGTGCTGGAACGCTCAGGAAATGTATTGCCGGCTGCGTTTCGGAAATGAGGAGAGGATATCCAGTAATCCTAAGGATGGAAACTCCCTTGTATTTATACATATACTGTGCGGGTGTCTATAAACCAGATTACATTGTTTTATTGTGTATTCTTTTACACAGTAAGTAAACTTGTTATTAGAGCTTAGGAGGGTGAGTCTTCTCTGCGTTGCATCACTCCGAATGTTGCTTTCAGCTGTAGACATTATATGGGATGTGTTGTTAGTTACGTTTTACTATTGGGAGAAATATCCAGTGCTGGCCTGATCCCTGTGTGCTTCTGTGTCTGAGAGGTCTCCAGAACTGGGTTACCTTTACTGGGCAGATAGTCAGGCAGCAGAGTGTATATTTATCCCTGCAGAAGTTCTGTCATTAAGTCAGGATGTGGTTCTTTATTTTATTAGAGTTTAACGCAGGAGTAGAATCTAGGAGTTAGTACAACTTTAAAGAGCCAGGGACCTCAACTGAAATAGTTTCCAAAGTTTAGGAAGGAGGAGTCTTTTATGCTTTTTAGCTGCATTGCCTACTAAACTCCTGGGCTTTGCTCAGAAGGAGTAGAAGGAAAGTTCTCGACTGCCTTGTGATGAGTCTGTTGATCGGTACAGTCATCTAGCTGACTGCACAGTCATAGAATGGGACACCTGATCGACTGTGAAAAAACAGTGGGACTATAGTACAAATATGTGTCTGCATCCGAGTAGACAATAAACCAGTAGCTGCTGGGATGAAGCTCATTAGCTCAAATGTATTAAGCCTTAGAAAGTGATAAAGTGGTGATGGGTAAAGAATGGTAAGTGACCAGCCAATCGGCTCTAGGTCATTTTTCACACACAGCCTGTGACATGGCAGTTAGGAAGCTGATTGGCTGGTACTTATCAATTTGTATCCTTATCCACTTTATCACTTTTAAGGCTTAATACATTTGATTTGTGTTCGTGCCGTACCCGATCTTATCCAGGCTGATATGATGCTCTTTTGATGGCATACTTGCTACTACTTCCGAAATACTGGAGACCTCTCCTGGAATTCAGGGAAACTAGACAACCCATCTCACATCCACCGTTGTAATGGAGTTGTCAAGACGCGTGTGGATATGAATAGTAGCACCACGTCCCGCTGTAAAATGCTCCCCGCAGTTGCTCCTGAAACTCCCCCCCCCCCCCCAGGATCTCTCAAGGGGAATCAACGATGGTGATTGATGATTAAAAACAGTTGCTTTGGTGGTGACACTTGACATAATGGATAGGTGAGCTTGGTGGATCAGAATCATATAAATCTTTATGGGCCCTCTTGCTTTTTTCAGTATTCATTTTGTTGGCAGTTTGAATGTCTAAAACTCTAAATGGTCAAAATGTTATAATATTCAGCTTGTCGACATTGACAAAATGTTGACATGGTAACAGAGTTGACAATCGACAGTGCTCCGATGCGGCTGTTGTCGGGGGTAAGTAGCCTAACCCTAACCTGGCGGCTGCAGCTATTTTCCTGCGGCTGCAGCTAATGTCGCAATATTGCGATAGTGGCCATAAGTGTGTTCATAACCCTAAAACTAATGTCGGTATTTCATTTATCGACATTGTGAACAGGTTAACATTTAGCAAATTTCGACATGCTAGCTGTCAACATCTCAACAATGTCGATGTCACAAGATTTATGCTGACCTACCTGTGGAGCGCTAGGGAGCAGGCTGACCTACCTTTGGAGCGCTATGAAGCATAATGACCTACCTGTGGAGCGCTATGGAACATACTGACCTACTTGTGGAGCGCTAGGGAGCATGCTGACCTACCTGTGGAGCGCTAGGGAGCATGCTGACCTACCTGTGGAGCGCTAGGGAGCATACTGGCCTACCTGTGGAGTGTTAGGGAGCATGCTGACCCACCTAGGGAGCATACTGACCTACCTGTGGAGCACTAGGAAGCATGCTGACCACCTACCTGTGGAGTGCTAGGGAGCATACTGACCTACCTGTGGAGTGCTAGGGAGCATGTTGACCTACCTGTGGAGTGTCAGGGTGCATACTGACCTACCTGTGGAGCACTAGGGAGCATTCTGACCTACCTGTGGAGCACTAGGGAGCATTCTGACCTACCTGTGGAGCACTAGGGAGCATACTGACCTACCTGTGGAGCGCCAGAGAGCATGCTGACCTACCTGTGGAGCGCCAGGGAGCATGCTGACCTACCTGTGGAGCGCCAGGGAGCATGCTGACCTACCTGTGGAGCGCCAGGGAGCATGCTGACCTACCTGTGGAGCGCTATGGAGCATGCTGGCCTACCTGTGGAGCGCTATGGAGCATGCTGACCTACCTGTGGAGCCCTATGAAGCATTCTGACCTACCTGTGGAGCGCTAGGGAGCATGCTGACCTACCTGTGGAGCGCCAGGAAGCATGCTGACCTACCTGTGGAGCGCTAGGGAGCATGCTGACCTACCTGTGGAGCGCTAGGGAGCATGTTGACCTACCCGTGGAGTGTCAGGGTGCATACTGACCTACCTGTGGAGCACTAGGGAGCATTCTGACCTACCTGTGGAGCACTAGGGAGCATTCTGACCTACCTGTGGAGCGCCAGAGAGCATGCTGACCTACCTGTGGAGCGCCAGGTAGCATGCTGACCTACCTGTGGAGCGCCAGGTAGCATGCTGACCTACCTGTGGAGCGCCAGGTAGCATGCTGACCTACCTGTGGAGCGCCAGGTAGCATGCTGACCTACCTGTGGAGCGCCAGGGAGCATGCTGACCTACCTGTGGAGCGCCAGGGAGCATGCTGACCTACCTGTGGAGCACCAGAGAGCATGCTGGCCTACCTGTGGAGCGCGATGGAGCATGCTGACCTACCTGTGGAGCGCTATGGAGCATGCTGACCTACCTGTGGAGCCCTATGAAGCATGCTGACCTACCTGTGGAGCACTAGGGAGCATGCTGATCTACCTGTGGAGCGCTAGGGAGCATGCTGACCTACCTGTGGAGTGTCAGGGTGCATACTGACCTATCTGCGGAGCACTAGGGAGCATTCTGACCTACCTGTGGAGCGTTGGGGAGCATGCTGACCTACCTGTGGAGCGCTAGGGAGCATGCTGACCTTCCAGTGGAGCGCTAGGGAGCATGCTGACCTACCTGTGGACCCCTAGGGAGCATGCTGACCTATTTGTGGAGCGCCAGGGAGCATGCTGGCCTACCTGTGGAGTGTTAGGGAGCATGCTGACCCACCTAGGGAGTGCTAGGGAGCATGTTGACCTACCTGTGGAGTGTCAGGGTGCATACTGACCTACCTTTGGAGCACTAGGGAGCATTCTGACCTACCTGTGGAGCACTAGGGAGCATTCTGACCTACCTGTGGAATGCCAGGGAGCATGCTGACCTACCTGTGGAGCGCCAGAGAGCATGCTGACCTACCTGTGGAGTGCCAGGTAGCATGCTGACCTACCTGTGGAGCGCCAGGTAGCATGCTGTCCTACCTGTGGACTGACATACCTGTGGAGCACCAGGGAGCATGCTGACCTACCTGTGGAGCGCCAGGGAGCATGCTGACCTACCTGTGGAGCACCAGAGAGCATGCTGGTCTACCTGTGGAGCGCTATGGAGCATGCTGGCCTACCTGTGGAGCGCTATGGAGCATGCTGACCTACCTGTGGAGCGCTATGGAGCATGCTGACCTACCTGTGGAGCGCTATGGAGCATGCTGACCTACCTGTGGAGCGCTAGGGAGCATGCTGACCTACCTGTGGAGCGCCAGGAAGCATAATGACCTACCTGTGGAGCGCCAGGGAGCATGCTGACCTACCTGTGGAGCGCTAGGGAGCATGCTGACCTACCTGTGGAGCGCTAGGGAGCATGCTGACCTACCTGTGGAGCGCTAGGGAGCATGCTGACCTACCTGTGGAGCGTTAGGGAGCATGCTGACCTACCTGTGGAGCGCTAGGGAGCATGCTGACCTACCAGTGGAGCGCTAGGGAGCATGCTGACCTACCTGTGGACCCCTAGGGAGCATGCTGACCTATTTGTGGAGCGCCAGGGAGCATGCTGGCCTACCTGTGGAGTGTTAGGGAGCATGCTGACCCACCTAGGGAGCATACTGACCTACCTGTGGAGCACTAGGGAGCATGCTGACCACCTACCTGTGGAGTGCCAGGGAGCATACTGACCTACCTGTGGAGTGCTAGGGAGCATGTTGACCTACCTGTGGAGTGTCAGGGTGCATACTGACCTACCTGTGGAGCACTAGGGAGCATTCTGAACTACCTGTGGAACACCAGGGAGCATGCTGACCTACCTGTGGAACACCAGGGAGCATGCTGACCTACCTGTGGAGCTCCAGGGAGCATGCTGACCTACCTGTGGAGCGCCAGAGAGCATACTGACATACCTGTGGAGCGCTAGGGAGCATGCTGACCTACCTGTGGAGCGCTAGGGAGCATGCTGGCCTACCTGTGGAGCGCTATGGAGCATGCTGACCTACCTGTGGAGCGCTATGGAGCAGGCTGACCTACTTGTGGAGCACTAGGGAGCATGCTGGCCTACCTGTGGAGCGCTAGGGAGCATGCTGACCTACCTGTTGAGCGCTAGGGAGCATGCTGACCTACCTGTGGAGCGCTAGGGAGCTTGCTGGCACTACATAAATATATTATATTAACAAATGCATGTTTTGGGATTCAGACGAAAAGTGAATACTTGCAGATGACTATTCTCATTTGCATATTAAAATGAAGTAGAATAACCATAAACCTATGAAGCCTTTCATTTAACGTTAGACCTGAAAAGTGTCCTGAAATCACAGTTATTGGATTCAGGTGACTAATCCGAAACCTTCAGCTGATCCCTAAATTACAGTAAAACCAGCCAAATTCCGTGCGGAATGCTGGTCTCTGTGTATCCATGTCTAGGAGATGCCTCTTCATATTAGCACAAGGCTTGGTGACCTGAAGAACTCTCCAGGATGTGAGCATTCCGCCGCTGACTACTGAATACAGAGGATGGTGTGAGGCCCCCGACTGATCCTGCGTCCAGATTTAATTCCGGATTTAGGAGCGCGTTATCAGCACTTATAACGCGTGTCATGCCTAGTTCACAATTACAGTATTTAATTTACAACAAAAAGGTAATTGTTGCCAACAGTTCTTTTGAAATGTATTTTACTTATTATATCACGCGATTGCTGGAGTTCCTTCTTAACCATCCGCTTCCACTTACAATGGTTTATTGACTATGTAAAGTCAAATAAGGATACGTTCCCAATACGTCTTGAATATTGGGCTGTTTAGTTAGTATTACGCTCCTATCCTTTAATTGCCTGCCAGATGGACTGCGCTGGAGTCTGTGTGTGTCAGCTATATCCAGACCATCCCTTCTCCTCCTGGGAGAACACTACACACATTACATCATATTTCAACATTACAAGAATCAAGATCTAAATGGATCTCGGCCATTTGGTTGAGTCATCTCTTCCATAGCAGATTGCTGATGAGTTTGTGTCGGTGTGAGTGTCCAGCATACCACGAATCGGAGTGTTTACGGAGTGTCTGATTGGAACTTACAGGGTTAACATTATTCTGTTCTATTTTACTTCACTCTGAAAATAAATACATGTTCTCCTAGTTCCGTGTACACCAGGAATATTCAACATGCAGCCCTCCAGCTACTGTGGGACTACACATCCCAACATGCCCTAAGGCTAAGTGCACAGGTTACATCATCATATTCATTACTTAAGTCCCTAGTGGTTTTTTTTTTTTCTGTCCCTTTTCGGGTGTAGTAATAATGGGTAAATCATTTTCAGGTCAGAGATGTTTATATGTCCCCACTTTTTTAAGATGCACAATAATAACGGTGGGAAATACCAAGTACGGCAACATTCTCCAGTACACTATCATGAGAATAATGGGTCAGCAGTCCCAGGCCCACCACACAAAATAGGCCCACTAAATTCTGAACAAAGGAGGATTTGGAGTTTTTAATCACAGGATTGGAAGAAGACGTAATCCACCTACCTGTGTATACTTGATGCAGAAAGTTGGCCGTTCTTCATAGGTGGAATTATTGGGTGTGGTATAAAAAGACATTCATAAAGTCAACATGACGACTTTGACATAATGTCATAATTTCCAAAATGTAGCCATTCACAGTGTCGGCATGTTGATCATTCTGCTTTGCATAGCTAGCTTAACTAGCCCTAAGCCTAACTGCTCCCTAATCCGCAGCCTAAACCTAACCACAGTGAAACCCTAAGTCTAACCCTGACCCTAAGCCTAACCACAGTATAGCCGTCTAACCCTGACCCTAAGCCTAAATCTAACCACAGTCTATCCCTGACCCTAAGTCTAAACCTACTGTAACTACAGTCTGACCCTAAGCCTAACCACAGCCTAGCTATCTAACCCTGACCTTAAGCCTAAATCTAACCACAGTCTAGCCCTGACCCTAAGCCTAAACCTAACCAGTCTAGCCCTGACCTTAAACCTAACCACAGTCTAACCCTGACCCTAAGCCTAACCACAGTATAGCCGTCTAACCCTGACCACAGTATAGCCTAAATCTAACCACAGTCTATCCCTGACCCTAAGTCTAAACCTACTGTAACTACAGTCTGACCCTAAGCCTAACCACAGCCTAGCTATCTAACCCTGACCTTAAGCCTAAATCTAACCACAGTCTAGCCCTGACCCTAAGCCTAAACCTAACCAGTCTAGCCCTGACCTTAAACCTAACCCTAACCACAGTCTAACCCTGACCCTAAGCCTAACCACAGTCTAGTCGTCTAACCCTGACCCTAATATTAAACCTAACCACAGTCTAGCCCTAAACCTAACTACAGTCTAACCCTGACCCTAAGCCTAAACTAAACCACAGTCTAACCCTGACCCTAAACTTAAGTACAATCTAACCCTGACCCTAAGCCTAACCACAGTCTAGCCCCCTGACCCTAAGCCTAAAATCGTCTGTTGACATTGGGACTATTTTAGAGGTGCACACAATGTTGTACGCAATGGAACGATTGTTTTGCCACTGCGATGGTGCATTACAGAGGATTTATTTGCAAAATGAGTGACGGGTACAGTAGTTAGCGGTTGGGGAAGGTAATGGGGAGGGGGGCGTGTAGGGTCCGTTTTCTGGATGTTCCCCAGTCAGCCACTGCAGATTCATTCACAGTTGTAGAGGCCTTGTGTTAGCAGAGCCGCACTGTCCGAGATAGCATGCAGCTACTCAAAGGTCAGATGATTCAACTGACGTACTCCCAATGTTTCCACTTGTATGTCCTAATCTTCCCCATGGACCTGTGGTTTTTGAACGCTGCCTTATGGCTCTGCAAACAAAAATCTGTGAGTCCATCGGTACCCTAAGTGCACATACTGCCACACTTGTAGACACAACTATGTCACGTCTAATTGAATTGACCCCTTAGAAGTTTAAGTAAATCTACCCCGTTGTGTAGAAGGTTTTAGCTAAGGTCAGTTTATGGATTAATAGACCATAACGTTACTTCCAACAGGGGAAGAATCCATGAAGGAGCATGTAGCATGGAACACGTTAAACGTGGCCGACATCTGAACTGTAACGTTTGGCGTCTCTCATCTTCCCTTAGCTGCGTCTAATAACTTGAACGCCACTCTAGAACTCCCTGCTTGTGAATTATGGATCCCCAAAGATTTCCTTCCCATTCACCACCCCCTCCCATTACTGCACATTTGCTACGGATGATTCACAATCCCTGTCTACGGCTGTGAAAGCATCATTTCTGGCCCTATAATTCCCCAGAGACAGAGGATGGAATAACATCAATATGTATTATCACAAAATGTATATAATGCTACACTGCTAGTATGACAGCGATCATTAATGTGCGGCTAAGCCTGAAAATAATATCCTGACATATGGGAAGGGGTGGGTGAGCGCGGTCACCAGTCCCCGGCTATTAGGACTCCTCTGGGAATTATTCAGGAGTTACTCACCAATAAAGTCCAACCCATACAGTTTTTCTTAGCAACCTTTCATCTCACACTTACAAAATAATTAGGATGTTTTTCTACTATCAAAACAAATGTATTTACAGATAAAATAATCCAATAATCTTATTTAATAAATATTTATCTATAAAGGCCAGATGATGATGATAAATGGTAATTGCACGTAAAGGGGAATATCGTTGTGCCGTTGATGAATACAGGGGGTAATTCCAAGTTGATCGCAGCAGGAAATTTTTTAGCAGTTGGGCAAAACCATGTGCACTGCGGGGGAGACAGATATATAATGTGCAGAGAGAGATTGATTTGGGTGGGTTATTTTGTTTCTGTGCAGGGTAAATACTGACTGCTTTATTTTTACACTGCAATTTAGATTGCAAATTGAACTCACCACACCCAAATCTAACTCTCTCTGCACATGTTACATCTGCCTCCCCTGCAGTGCACATGGTTTTGCCCAACTGCTAAAAAAATTCCTGCTGCGATCAACTTGGAATTACCCCCATAGACAATTGGGACTTTAGGGACAGTTGTGGTTTAATAATTACATTGCTCCCGCGCTGTTATTTTGGTTACAGACAGTATCTTTTTATTTCTATAGCATCAGCAGGATTCGGTATGATGTACCGCTGGACGAGATGCCAGGGGTCAGAGGGTGTTACTCAGACTTGCGGGGGGACGCCCAGCACAGGGCTAGTTCCTGATCCCTTCTGTCCTGAAATATAATGATACTACAGCACAGTCCGTTTCTTTTTTTTTTTTTTTTTAATAAATGTTTATTGTTTTATAACAGAATAACAGAAGATGGGAGACCGCAAACAAAATTCGATTAGAGTTACAGGGAAGCACAAACCCATGGTTACGAGCGATGATAGATAAACCCAGTTACTACGGCCATTATTTTAAACTCCATATCTAAATAGATGTAACAAATGCCCAATCAAATCAGACATTGCTGGTATTAAGCTGTCTAAAACAAAGCGTTTCACAACATGTGAATATACAAAGAGAAAAGGAGACAGAAAAAAAATAAAGCAGAATAGAAAGAGAGAATCAGGGGAGGGGAGGGTAAGGGCAATGTGTACCTTTCAATGTCCGCTCGGACCTAAGAACGAAAGTGTCATCTCCTAGCTCTAGTTAAGAATAAGGCAGTTTAAAAATCGGAAATAAGAAATAAAGGTCCCTGTGAAGGGCTCGGGGTCAAGTTATGAGCGTTGGGAATGCTTGTGAGGACTTGAATTCCAACCAAGGGGACCAAATAGATGTGAATCTCCGATGCCCATCCGGTGTCATCCTCGATTCCTCCATAGACATATACCAGTCTATTCTGGTGACCCAGTCCCTCACAGTGGGCGGTTCAGTGGATCACCAGCGAACCGGAATAACCGCTTTTGCGGCGCTATTAAGAAACTTTAGTAAAGAGTTTTTGTAAACCGATAGGGGCCACGTTATGAAATTGAGAAGCCAGAAAGCAGGCTCAGAGGGAACCTCCGAACCAACAATCAATTTCGAGATTGCGATAACTTTGTCCCAGAAGGGACGAAGTGTACTACAGTCCCACCAGATGTGCATCGGGGATCCCGTATCATTGTTACATCTCCAGCATGTATCTGGTACTTCAGGGAACATTTTAGCCAATGTTAGGGGGCACCTGTACCACCGGGATAAGACTTTGAATTGCGTTTCGAGGACTGAATAACTAGATGAACTTGCAGAGGTGGTTTGGAAGCTCTTTACCCAGTCCTCTGACAACTCAATCTGTAAGTCATGGCTCCAGTCTCTGGTATACTTAGGGAGATCAGGGAATTTATTCACGACCAAAAAACTATAACATTTCTCTAACGTCCTAGTGGATGCTGGGGACTCCGTCAGGACCATGGGGAATAGCGGGCTCCGCAGGAGACAGGGCACATCTAAAAAAGCTTTTAGGTCACATGGTGTGTACTGGCTCCTCCCCCTATGACCCTCCTCCAAGCCTCAGTTAGGTTTTTGTGCCCGTCCGAGAAGGGTGCAATCTAGGTGGCTCTCTTAAAGAGCTGTTTAGAAAAGTTTTTTTTTTAGGTTTCATTCAGTGATTCCTGCTGGCAACAGGATCACTGCAACGAGGGACTTAGGGGAGAGATCTCCAACTCACCTGCGTGCAGGATGGATTGGGATCTTAGGCTACTGGACACTGAGCTCCAGAGGGAGTCGGAACACAGGTCAGCCTGGGGTTCGTCCCGGAGCCGCGCCGCCGATCCCCCTTACAGACGCTGAAGAAGACGGCAGAACGGAGGTCCGGAAACAGGCGGCAGAAGACTTCACAGTCTTCATGAAGGTAGCGCACAGCACTGCAGCTGTGCGCCATTGTTGTCACACGGCTCACTGACCTAGTCACGGAGGGTGCAGGGCGCTGCTGGGGGCGCCCTGGGCAGCAATATAAGTACCTTATTGGCAAAATAAATACATCACATATAGCCATTAAGGCTATATGTATGTATTTTAACCCAGGCCAGTTCTTAAAAACCGGGAGAAAAAACCCGCCGAAAAGGGGGCGGAGCTTATTCTCCTCAGCACACAGCGCCATTTTCCCTCACAGAAAGGCTGAGGGGAAGGCTCCCATGCTCTCCCCTGCACTGCACTACA
The DNA here is from genome assembly GCF_028390025.1 of Pseudophryne corroboree. Classification (NCBI taxonomy): domain Eukaryota; kingdom Metazoa; phylum Chordata; class Amphibia; order Anura; family Myobatrachidae; genus Pseudophryne; species Pseudophryne corroboree. The sequence goes on from NC_086444.1 coordinate 74,788,097, forward strand.
GAAACAGGGTTAAAACAGAGAGGGGGGGCACTGATTTGGCGATATAAATATATATTAAATGCTATAAGGGAGGAACACTTTTATAAAGGTTGTCCCTGTATAATTATAGCATTTTGGTGTGTGCTGGCAAACTCTCCCTCTGTCTCCCCAAAGGGCTAGTGGGTCCTGTCCTCTATCAGAGCATTCCCTGTGTGGGTGCTGTATGTCGGTACGTGTGTGTCGACATGTATGAGAAAAATGTTGGTGAGGAGGCGGAGCAAATTGCCTGTAATGGTGATGTCACTCTCTAGGGAGTCGACACCGGAATGGATGGCTTACTTGTGGAAGTACGTGATCATGTCAACACGCTGCGAGCCGGTTGACGACATGAGACGACCGGCAAACAAATTAGTACCTGTCCAGGCGTCTCAGACACCGTCAGGGGCTTGTAAAAACGCCCATTTACCTCACGGACACTGACTCCAGTGTCGACGGTGAAGAAACAAACGTATTTTCCTTTAGGGCCACACGTTACATGTTAAGGGCAATGAAGGAGGTGTTACATATTTCTGATACTACAAGTACCACAAATAAGGGTATTTTGTAGGGTGTGAATAAACTACTTGTAGTTTTGCCTGAATCAGATAAATTAAATGAAGTGTGTGATGATACGTGGGGTTCCTCCGATAGAAAGTTATGGGCGGTATACCCTTTCCCGCCAGAAGTAAGGGCGAGTTGGGAAACACACCTTAGGGTGGATAAGGCGCTCACACGCTTATAAAACAAGTGGCGTTACCGTCTCCAGATACGGCCGCCCTCAAGGAGCCAGCTGATAGGAAGCTGAAAAATAGCCTAAGAAGTATATACACACATACTGGTGTTATACTGCGACCAGCAATCGCCTCAGACTGGATGTGCAGCGCTGAGGGGGCTTGGTCGGATTTCCTGACTGAAAATTTTGATACCCTTGACAGGGACAAGATTTTATTGTCTATAGAGCATTTTAAGGATGCATTTCTATATATGCGTGATGCGCAGAGGGATATTTGCATTCTGGCATCAAGAGTAAATGTGATGTCCATATCTGCCAGACGAAGACACGACAGTGGTCAGGTGAGGCAGATTCCAGACGGCACATGGAAGTATTGCCGTATAAAGGGGCGGTCCATCGGACCTGGTGGCCATGGCAACAGCTGAAAAATCCACCTTTTGTTCCCCGAGTCACATCTCAGCAGAAAAGGACACAGTCTTTTCAGTCTCAGTCCTTTCGTCCCCATACGGGCAGGCGGGCAAAGGCCAGTCATATCTGCCCAGGGGTAGAGGAACGGGAAGAAGACTGCAGCAAGCAGCCCATTCCCAGGAACAGAAGCCCTTCACAGCTTCTGCCAAGTCCGCAGCATGACGCTGGGGCAGTACAAGCGGACTCAGGTGCGGTAGGGGGTCATCTCAAGAGTTTCAGCACGCAGTGGGCTCACTCGCAAGGGGACTCCTGGATCCTACATGTAGTATCCCAGGTGTACATTGGAAATTCGAGACGTCTCCTCCTCACAAGTTCCGGAAGTCTGTTTTACCAACGTCTACCTCCGACAGGGAGGCAGTATTGGAAACAATTCACAGGCTGTATTCCCAGCAGGTGATAATCAAAGTACCCCTCCTACAACAAGGGAGGGGGTATTATTCCACACTATATTGTGGTACTGAAGCCAAACGGCTCGGTGAGATCTGAAATATTTGAACACTTACATACAAGCGTTCAAATCAAGATGGAGTCACTCAGAGCAGTGATAGCGAACCAGGAAGAAGGGGACGAGATGGTGTCACTGGATATCAGGGACATTTACCTACATGTCCAAATTTGCCCTTCTCACCAAGGGTACTTCAGGTTCGTGGTACAGAACTGTCACTATCAGTTCAGACGCTGCCGTTTGGATTGTCCACGGCGCCCCGGGTCTTTACCAAGGTAATGGCCGAAATGATGATTCTTCTTAAAAGAAACTTGGACGCTTTCCTGATAAGGGCAAGGTCCAGAGAACAGTTGGAGGTCGGAGTAGCACTATCTTTAATAGTTCTACGACAGCACGAGTGGATTTTAAATATTCCAAAATCGTAGCTTTTCCGAGGACACGTCTACTGTTCCTAGGGATGATTCTGGACACAGTCCAGAAAAAGGTGTTTCTCCCAGAGGAGAAAGCCAGGGAGTTATCCGAGCTAATCGGGATCCTCCTAAAACCAGGAAAAGTGTCAGTGCATCATTGCACAAGAGTCCTGGTAAAAAATGGTGGCTTATTACGAAGCAATTCCATTCGGCAGATTTCACGCAAGAACTCTTCAGTGGGATCTGCTGGACAAATGGTCCGGATCGCATCTTCAGATGCATCAGCGGATAACCCTATATCCAAGGACAAGGGTGTCTCTCCTGTGGTGATTACAGAGTGCTCATCTTCTAGAGGGCCACAGATTCAGCATTCAGGATTGGATGCTGGTGACCACGGAGGCCAGCCTGAGAGGCTGGGGAGCAGTCACACAGGGAAAAAATTTCCAGGAAAGTGTGATCAAGTCTGGAGAATTCTCTCCACATAGATAGAGCTAAGAGCAAAATTATAAGGCTCTAAACTTAGCAAGACCTCTGCTTCAAGGTCAGCCGGTATTGATCCAGTGGGATAACATCACGGCAGTCGCCCACGTAAACAGAAACGGCGACACAAGAAGCTGGAGGGCAGTGAAAAAACTGCAAGGATTTTTCGCTAGGCGGAAAATCATGTGATAGCACTGTCAGCAGTGTTCTCTCCGGGAGTGGACGACTGGGAAGCAGACTTCCTCAGCAGGCATGACCTCCACCTGGGAGAGTGGGAACTTCATAGGGAAGTTTTTCCGCATGATTGTGAGCCATTGGCAAAGACCAAAGGTGGAAATGATGGCGTCCCGCCCGAACAAAAAACGGGACAGGTATTGCGCCAGGTCATGAGACCTTCAGGCGATAGCTGTGGATGTCCTAGTAACACCGTGGGTGTAACAGTCGGTGTATGTGTTCCCTCCTCTGCTTCTCATAACCAAGGTATTGAGAATTATAAGATATAGAGGAGTATGAACTATACTCGTGACTCCGGATTGGCCAAGAGGGACTTGGTACCCGGAACTTCAAGAGATGCTCACAGAGGACTAAGGGCCTGGGGAGCTAAGAAGGGACTTGCTTCAGCAGGTACCATGTCTATTCCAAGACTTACCGCGGCTGCGTTTGACGGCATGGCGGTTGAATGCCGGATCCTGAAGGAAAAAGGCATTCCATAAGAGGTCATACCTACCCTGGTCAAAGCCAGGAAGGAGGTGACCGCACAACGTCATCACCACAGGTGGTAAAAATATGTTGCGTGGGTGAGGCCAGGAAGGCCCCACGAAGAAAATTCAACTAGGTCGAATTCTACACTTCCTGAAAACAGGAGTGTTTTGAGCCTAAAATTGGGGTTCTTTAAGGTTTTAAGTTTCGGCCCTGTAGAATTTCTTCCGAAAAGAATTGACTTCAGTTCCTGAAGTCCAGATTGTCAAGGGAGTATTGCATATACACCCCTTTTTGTGCCTCTAGTGGCACCGTGGGATCTCAACATAGTGTTGGGATTCCTTAAAATCATATTGGTTTGAACCGCTCAAATCTGTGGATTTGAAATATATCACATGGAAAGTGAACATGCTGTTGACCAATATCTCACATGGACAGTGACCATGCTGTTGGTCCTGGCCTCGGCCAGGCGATTGTCAGAATGGGCGGCTTTGTCTTACAAAAGCCCATATTTAAATTTCCATTCGGACAGGGCAGAACTGGGACTCGTCTCCAGTTTTCTTCCTAAGGGGGTGTCAGGTTTTTCACCTGAAACAACCTATTATGGTGCCTGCGGCTTCTAGGGACTTGGAGGACTCCAGGTTAATAGACGTTGTCAGGACCCTAAAAATATATATATATATATATATATATATATATATATATATATATAGTTTAGGACGGCTGGAGTCAGAAAGTCTGACTTGCTGTTTATATTGTATGCACCCAACAATATGGGTGCTCCTGCGTCTAAACAGACGATTGCACGTTGGATCTGTAGCACAATCCAACTTGCACATTCTGTGGCAGGCGTGCCACAGCCTAAATCTGTAAAGGCCCACTCCACTAGGAAAGTGGGCGCATCTTGGGCGGCTGCCCGAGGGGTCTCGGCATTACAACTTTGCCGAGCAGCTACGTGGTCAGGGGAGAACACGTTTGTAAAATTTTACAAATTTGATACTCTGGCTAAGGAGGACCTGGAGTTCTCTCATTCGGTGCTGCAGAGTCATCCGCACTCTCCCGCCCGTTTGGGAGCTTTGGTATAATCCCCATGGTCCTGACGGAGTCCCCAGCATCCACTAGGACGTTAGAGAAAATAAGAATTTACTTACCGATAATTCTATTTCTCGTAGTCCGTAGTGGATGCTGGGCGCCCATCCCAAGTGCGGATTGTCTGCAATGCTTGTACATAGTTATTGTTACAAAAATCGGGTTATTCTTGTTGTGAGCCATCTTTTCAGAGGCTACTTCGTTTTGTTATCATACTGTTAACTGGGTTCAGATCACAAGTGGTACGGTGTGATTGGTGTGGCTGGTATGAGTCTTACCCGGGATTCAAGATCCTTCCTTATTGTGTACGCTCGTCCGGGCACAGTACCTAACTGAGGCTTGGAGGAGGGTCATAGGGGGAGGAGCCAGTACACACCATGTGACCTAAAAGCTTTTTTAGATGTGCCCTGTCTCCTGCGGAGCCCGCTATTCCCCATGGTCCTGACGGAGTCCCCAGCATCCACTACGGACTACGAGAAATAGAATTATCGGTAAGTAAATTCTTATTTTAGATAGAAAGTGCAATGGGCGAGATGGGTCTGAGCACATAGTCTCAAAAATTGTCAAGGGTCTGGTCAGGTTTGGGCGGACCCTACTCCCTAGGGTGAAGTGTTTCAGCTGGAGGTATTTCCAAATCTTCGATGGAGGGAGATTCCACTTCGCCTGCAATGAAGGGAAAGGCATCATCTCTCCACGCTCCACCAGCTGGCCAACACGCACCGCCCCACCTAATTTCCAGGAGTCAAACCCCCGGCCCGAGATTGCCGGCGGGAAATCTGGGTTGTAAAGCAATGGAGTCAGGGGAGAGAATTTGGAGGAAATGTACGGGTTAACTCTAAGTCTGTTCCAACGTGAGAGTGTAGGGCCAATGGTGGGATGGTGAATGATTGGTACGTTCGAGCGCCACGGGTAGTAAGCAATGGGAGCAGGTAATGCTGCCTCTTCGATATGCACCCATTGTTTTGTGTCGTGAGGGCGGGACCATTCCATAATCCTATGGAGAACAATGGCATCATAATACAAAGTGAAATGTGGTAGTTGAAGTCCGCCCATATGTGTACGGCGGAAAAGTATGGCATGCTGGAAACGAGGTTTCTTGTTCCCCCAAACAAATTCCCTAACCAAATTGTGTAGGTCTCTAAACCAAGTTTTAGGAATGAAGACCGGGAGTGCCTGGAGGAGATAAAGGACTCTGGGCAAAACGTTCATTTTAATCACACTAAGTCTCCCCAGCCAGGACAGTCTCCTGTTACCCCAGTCCCGAAACTCGGAGCGAAGTGTGGCTAGTAGTTTTTTAAAATTGTCATCAAAAAGGCGTGATAGGTCCTTATTTATAATGACCCCAAGATATTTAAAGCTAGAGGGATGCCAATGAAAATGGAAAGAATGTTTAAGACCATCTATGGCTGGTGAGGGTACTGATACAGTCACCGCCACTGACTTTGAGTGGTTAATTTTAAAGTTCGACAGGGAGCCATATCTATCTAATTCGGACATCAAGTTGGGCACGGATACCACCGGGTTGGACATGATAGCTAACAGGTCATCCGCAAACAGCGCCAGTTTATATTCTCTGCCCCCCACCATGAGTCCCGTAATGTTCGGATTCAACCGAATGGATCCCGCCAGAGCCTCCATGCAAAGAATAAAGATGAGGGGCGAAAGGGGGCACCCTTGTCTTGTACCGTTCCTAATCAAGACTGGGCGGGACAAGTCTCCATTAATTTTGATCCTTGCAGTCGGGAAGTTATAAAACGCCAGAATACGGCTCAGGCTGACGGGACCCAACCCCAAGTGTCGCAGGACCCCCTCCATAAATATCTAGTTTACCCTGTCGAAAGCCTTCTCGGCGTCAGTTGAAAGCACCACCATCGGGTTATGGCTATGCGAGGCTAAATGTATCAGGTCGACAATTTTCGTCGTGTTGTCTCGAGCTTCCCTCCCAGGTATGAAACCTACTTGGTCCGAGTGTATAATATTGGGGAGCAGTCGCTTCAATCTGTTTGCTATAAGCTTAGCAAACAGCTTGATGTCAGTATTAAGGAGTGATATTGGGCGGTAACTGGCACACTGGGCCGCATCTTTCCCTGCTTTCGGTATTACTGTGATGAAGGCCTCTAGTGATTGAGGGGAAAAACCACGACTATCAGAGACCTCGTTAAACGCCATTAGCATCTTAGGTAAAAGGGAATCCTTAAACAGTTTATAGTAAGAGATGGTATATCCATCAAGACCCGGACTCTTCCCAGAGCACAGTCCGTTTCTGATGCATTATAGGATTACAGATATTGATTAATTTTATATCAACCTTCCATCTGCTGAGACCAAGAATACTTTAGGACAGTGGTTCTCAAACTCTGTCCTCAGGACCCCACACAGTGAATGTTTTGCAGGTAACCCAGCAGGTGCACAGGTGTATTAATTAATCACTGACACATTTTAAAAGGTCCACAGGTGGAGTTAATTATGTCACTTGTGATTCTGTGAGACCTGCAAAACATGCACTGTGTGGGGTCCTGAGGACCGAGTTTGAGAACCTGTGCTTTAGGACATTAGTTGGACCAGAACAGAGATCCCATTAGTAATACCCTATATCAGATCACAGCTGTATTAGGAGTAGGGGCTTCTGCACAGATAATTAAACATGCTCCATGTACTTCCCTAAGGCATTTAAAAAAATAATGTAAAAAAAATGTACACTATTATTATTATTATTATTATTATTATTATTATTTTTTATTCATTAATATATTTTCATTTTATTTAACACTGGGGCGAAGATGTATGAAACTGCTGAGATAGATAAAGTGCCAGCCAATCAGACTGCCATGTTACAGGGTGTGTTTGAAAAATGACAGGAACTGGTTAGTACTTTATCTCTCTTTATTTTATTTTTTAATCTCTTTTAGATCTATTTTCAATCTCTCCAGAGAATCGTACTTTTCTTACGATTTTGACTATATAGTCAAAATTGTAAGAAAATATCTCACCGTTTGTACACACCATAACACCTTAAGATATGCACAAACTTTTCATAAGATTTTGACTATATAGTCAATATCTTACAGATTTATCTCACCGTGTGTACACACCTTTAGGAGCTTTCCAAACTAAAAGAAGTTGTAACTTCTCTTCCCAGTTAGCTTGGGCTCTTTTAGCACCTCTGCTACCCAGACCATCTAATGGATGGGATCCGGTCTGAAGATCGACAGTATCTAGGTCGACAATGTTTAGGTCGACCACTATAGGTCGACAGTCACTAGGTCGACATGGATGGAAGGTCGACAGGGTTTCTAGGTCGACAGGTCTAAAGGTCGACATGAGGTTTTCCCCAAAAAAAAATCTTTTTTTGAATTTTTTCATACTTAACGATCCACGTGGACTACGATTGGAACGGTAATCTGTGCCGAGCGAAGCGGTAGCGGAGCAAAGGCACCATGCCCGAAGCATGGCGAGCGAACGCGGTGCACTAATTTGGGATCCCGGTCACTCTACGAAGAAAACGACACAAAAAAAAATAAAAAAATCCTCATGTCGACCTTTAGACCTGTCGACCTAGCACATGTCGACCTAGAAACCCTGCCGACCTTCCATCCATGTCGACCTAGTGACTGTCGACCTATAGTGGTCGACCTAGATACTGTCGATTTGATGAACCACACCCCTAATGGATCCCCCCCACCCATCTTCTCCTGTGCTGGTGGGCCAGAGTTGAGTGCCCGTTTCAGGGTGAAATACTAAAACTCAGTGTAATATATTCCAGGTAAACAAACCATTGCCGTACTCTTAGTCTGCAGTATTTCAGCTGCCCAGAGATAATAAGTTTGCATACAATCTAGTTATTTATTAATGTAATAGATATTTGACCTGCATGTAAGCTGTAATGCAGCTGCCCACCTCCGAAGCCGGTAATGACTGCCAGGGAATGTTCCCACTCCGCCTTTTCCTAAGTATTTTCCCTGTGTGGTGACTATTAATTATTATTCAGGCCTTGTTTGCCATTGTGAACTCGGAGATAAAGCCACACATTTATGTGAAGAATGCCAAATATGCAAGGACTAGACAAGTATCTCTAGAGTCATCAATGAAAAGTGAGGGAGGTCACCAGTGCACAGTTCACCTGCAAGACCTACAGAACTTCAGACATAAGTGTGTTTCCACTTGTCTGACCATTGCTTCCTCGGCTCCTGAAGAAGGGTCTAATTATATTGCTGGAACTATTTTTTTTTTTTATAATTAAAACATACTAAGTAAACTTCAGCTCCACCTGTAATAAGATATATATGTTTTTGCAACGCCAGTTGATCTCTTATATAATGTAATGACCCGTCTTGGTTTTTGCTGGTTAGGTTCATCTTTTTATAGTACATCTAACAATTCATCGTCCATCTCCATAGAGAATGGTTTCCATGAAATTGTATTTGAACATGTCTGTGGATCATATACCTAGCTAAGCCGTTTTCCTGGCGCTACTAGCCTCACACCCCATAATTCCCAGGAAACAACACTGGTGTGGTAGATCGTGGGTAGAATATCCACATATCACATGATTTCCTCTGGTCAGATGGCATGCGCTAGGAATACCGTACAGTATAAGCCAACATATAAAGTCTTTAGCCACTTGCCTGACTTGGTTGCATCAGATGTGACCAGTTAGAACTGCCCACTGTGCAGCTACAGCTGCCACTCTCAGATGGACCTCCCGGCCCCTCTGCTTCCTCATTCGCTCCCCCAGTGCCTGCTGTGCTGCCGATCACTGCTGATAGGGCAGCCCGGCGACACTCCCCATCACGCGGCTGCAGACATTAGCAGCCGCCCTCACCTTCCCTGAGTACACCAGCAGTTACAGAGAGGAGCAGCTACTGGGAAAGCGTAAGGTCGCAATGTTCCAATCATCGATGGTCCAATATCTCATCCATCCATGTTTTAACTGATGTTTTAAAAAAAAGTTATACAAAAAATGTATTTTTTTTAAATAAAAAAAATGTGTTGGATATGTGTTTAATAGATGTTCTTAACTTAAATTCATTTATTTAAAAAATATATAATAATTCTGAGCGAATTTTTTAAAAAAATATTATCCAGTTAAGTGGTGAATCTGTTTTGTATATTTATGTTTGATCATCCCAATAGAAAAGGAGAGCTTAGTTACACTGCATGAGCTAATACCCCTTTCCCATTACGATGCGGGTCGCAGACGGGAGCCTGACACGGGTGCTACCCGGCTGCGACCCGCATCGATGGCCCCTTTCCCATCAGCAGTCACCATCCCGGCATATTGCCGGGTTGGTGACGCCGCTAGCGATGCGGCAGGAGCGGCGCTGGGAGATCACATGATCTCCCAGCGCCGCCCTTCCATACAGCATCGACACGGCTTCTGTTTACACTACAACATTACCCGGATCATTCCCGTGTCCTACCCAGGTAGCTACCAGGGTAGGATTCCCGGGTCACTTGATCCGGGTTTTTGCACAGGACCCTTTCCCACTAGCAAAAAACACGGGTAAATGCGTGCCCCCGTGCATTTACCCGCATTTTTTGAGCTAGTGGAAAAGGGGTATTATGTCTGTTTAACCTATAGACCTTGATACCCGATCCTATGAAACTATTATTTATCTTTGATTTTCTTTGAGATTGTCCATCTTCGGCTGCACAGATCAATCTTTAGGATTTTAAATAACCCATGCATGGGTGCCAGCTCTGCCCTAGTGCTGTGCACTGGCACTCTTAATAAAGAGTGTACTACGTTATACTGACGCTCGGGATCCCGGCGCCCTGCATACCATCGCCGGGGTTCCGACCACCGTAATGGCGGCAGCAGGGTGAGCGCAAAAGAGCCCCTTGTGGGCTCGCTGCACTCGCCACACTGTGGGCACGGTGGCGCGTTGCGGGCACAGCGCCACACTATTTATTCTCCCTCCAGGGGTATAATGGACACCCCAAGAGGGAGAATAGTTGTCGGTATGCCGGCTGTCGGGATCCCAGTGCCGGGATCCAGACAGCCGGCATATCGAATGCATCCCCTTAATAACCATATCTATAATGTCATGTCCGGGCATTTTACAGTCATATAGGAGTTGGGGGTAATGTACGTCCCTCGACCATTGTAAAAAGCTGCACATATCTGTATGGGTGTGGTTCGTTTTATCGACAGTGTCTAGGTCGACAATGTTTAGGTCGACCACTATAGGTCGACAGTCACTAGGTCGACATGGATGGAAGGTCGACAGGGATTCTAGGTCTAAAGGTCGACATGAGGATTTTTTTTTTTTGGTGTCGTTTTCTTCGTAAAGTGACCGGGATCCCAAATTAGTGCACCGCGTCCCCTCGCATGGTGCCTTCGCTCCGCTACCGCTTCGCTCGGCACACTTTACCGTTCCAATCGTAGTCCACGTGGATCGTTAAGTATGAAAAAATCCCCCCCCCCCAAAAAAAAGTGAAAAACTCATGTCGACCTTTAGACCTGTCGATCTAGCACATGTCGACCTAGAAACCCTGTCGACCTTCCATCCATGTCGACCTAGTGACTGTCGACCTATAGTGGTCGACCTAAACATTGTCGACCTAGACACTGTCGATCTTCAGACCGGATCCCATCTGTATATTGCTGAGGCAGATGTACTAAGCCTTGGAGAATGATAAAGTGGAGAGAGTTTATTATGGTAACTTTTGGGCTGTAACGGAATGAATGACTGGCATGCTGTCCATTTCTCCGATATTGCCAGCACAGTGCGGAACATGCGCTATTAATTATTTGCCATATTTTTAGAGAACTGATACCCCTTTCACACCGCACAAATAACCCGATATTGCCGGGTCGACACGGGTCAGTGTGAGGTGTGAAAGCGCCATGTCTGATTTCCTGGGTCGCCTGACCTGGTAATTCAACCCGTGTTATAAGCAGTGTTATTCCCGGGTTGAATACCGGGTCAGTGGCTCTCTAAACGGATTCCCGGGTCGAGCCGATCCGGGACCCGTTTACAAGATAGGGAGAGGCGGCACTGAGGTGAGCTCATCTTCCAGCGCCGCCCCCGCTTCTGGCTCCGCCCCCCACCACTATGGCAACCGACCCGAAGCCATCAGAAAAAGGTAGGAGAGTCTCCAGTGCCGGATCCCACCCGGGAATGACCCGTTTCCAATTTCCTGTTGGGAACGGCATTGGAGATGTGAAAGGGGTATAAGAAAGTTTTCCTAACATTGCTAGAATTAATCATCATATACATCAGTGGTTCCATAACTCAGGAGGAGGTTTATCAAAGGTTTGAGAGAGATAAAGTACCAACCAGTCACCAAACTGTAGACTGACAGTTAGAATCTGATTGGCTGGCACTTTATCTTTCTCCATTTTATCTCTTTACAATGTTTGATAAATCCACCCTTAAGTCCTCAAAGCACCAAAACAGTCTAGGGGGTAAATTTACTAAGATGGGAGTTCTATTTAAGTTGGGATGTTGCCTATAGCAACCAATCAGATTCCAGGTATTATCTTCTAGAAGGTGCTAGATAAATGAGAAGTAGAATCTGATTGGTTGCTATTAGCAACATCCCATTTTAAATAGAACTCCCATCTTAGTAAATTTACCCCAAGGTTTTAAGCATATCCATCCTTAAGCACAGATGACTCAATTACTGTAGTTCCTCAGTCAGTTTGATTATACCATCTGTGCAGAAGCAGGAATATCCTTAAAACCTGGACTGTAGTCTGCCTTGAGGACAGAGTTTAAAAAACACAATAGATAAAGGAGATTAAAAAAAAAAGACTCATGAAAATTGAAATTATATTCTCATCATTGATACCTTTTTCAAAAACATTTATTGAAGGGGCACGCTGTTGATCCACAGGTATTATGTCAATTAGAGATTATTTAACACACTTTCAAGAGAGAAAAAGACATTTAATTGTGGGTATGGGAAAGGTAGCATCTAGTTTCCCTTTGCGGAGAGGGCCTTTCCCATACCGTCCAACATTTTACACATAAAAATCGGTACAAATTAGGGAAGGGGGCGTGGTCATTGTACCTGGCAAAAAGGTACAGTTGGAGGGTATGCTTTCCCATAAGCCCCTGGGTCCATGTCACAAACTATTTGGAATAGTAACCTGTGGCGAGCGTCCAATGGTGCATAGAAAAAAACGAAATAACCTCAAACGAACGGAGAACGGAGAAAACATTTAGTTGCTGTAAGGGCGGAAGTTATCTACTGCCCTCCCGTGTTGTCACTTCCTGGTCCTGATCACGAAGGGAACATAAGACACAACCGGATGGAATCAGTTGCAGTAACATGGTTTCACAAACTCTCAGGTTCATTGAACTCACTTTGACCTCTGTAGTGCTGTTAATTATCAGAACTGGCATAGTTTTAGTACATGTGGTATATAGCCTGGCACAAGTATGTATGTAAAGTGTCCCTGCGTAGTGAATAATTACATCCATCTTTAATTCTGCTCATTCCCAGCCTTTGGAATTCTGTACCGATTTAATAACTTACCTTAAATAAACTTTCTGCGGCAAGAAACCTGGAAGTAATTTGCATACGAGTTCCTCAATGCGAAAAAGGTTAGACTTTTATTGGCAAAAACCACAGCAGAGACGGTTTTTTTGAACTGTTTAAGATAAATATAGATGTACTCGCTTTCATTTTAGATACATCTGTTATAAAGATGTTCTTCTGTTATAAAGATGTTCTGGTTTTTAGCAAATTTATTGTTGCGCTACTGGTTAAAAAAAAACCAAAACGTGATATTTCAGAGGTGGTCTCCACGCGAAATATTCATTCTGCTGTTTAACTTTGTATACAACTTTGCAATAGGCTTGACAGTTTTGGGTGCAAGTGCTGTGCAACAGGTGACCCTGGGGTGGTTCAAATGGGAAATCCTGGGAAGGGTGTGGCCATGCATTTGTGTCATTGAAGCTCCACCCATGCAGCTGAATGCGTGAGTTGTGCCTCAGTGACCACATTCGTTGTGAAACTCCGCATCAAAGCTTCCATGGTCTCATTTGGGGGCCTGACATAAGCAGGTATCCCAGTTATGTCACTAGTCCTAATGAAAATGGTGCACTTTAAAGAGGAAAAGTGTCATAACAAAACATTCAGTATAATTATTAATTTATTAACAGTTTCTTATATAGAGCAGCAAATTCTGTTGCGCTTTACAATTGGACACAATGATCAAACAAAACTGGGTAATAACTAGTGATGAGCGGATTCGGTTTTACTCGGTTCTCAAAACCGAATCTTATTGGCTCACTGATGTCACGTGTTTTGGATAGCCAATAAGATTCGGTTTTGAGAACCGAGTAAAACCGAATCCGCTCATCACTAGTAATAACATACAGTCATAGAGGTAGGAAGGCCCTGCTCGCCAGCTTACTATAATTAATGCTTCCTGCAAGAAAACAAGAGGTTACAGAAGAACAATCCTGTACCTTTTAAATCCTGGTATTTTTTTAATAGAAACAAGTAGAATGTAACACAGGGGAGGTGGAGTACGCATTCTGAAGTTACCGCCACCCCCCTCTGTTTGTAGAAACTTCAGGCCTGTGTTTTCCATATGTTCGTACAATCAATCACAGACCCAAGACGATACAGTGTCTCAGCCCATTTGTGTAAAACTGACTTCTACACGGGAGCTGTAACGGCTGCACCTCCCAGTAATGAATGCCCAGTAACGGCTGCACCTCCCAGCAATGAATGCCCAGTAACGGCAGCACCTCCCAGTAATGAATGCCCAGTAACGGCAGCACCTCCCAGTAATGAAATCTTAACTGAAAACACAACATAAGCGCAACATAAAGGCATCATTCTTAGCAAAGCAGTACAGCGATAGAGGGCCTGTGTCAGTCTTGATTGCTAGGTTGCGTTTTTTGCTTTCCTGCGATCAGGTAGTCGCCGCCTACAAGGGGAGGGGGAAATCGCTGTGCAGGGGTGCGATCGCATGTGCAGGAGAGCTGCAGAAACAGAAGTGTGTGCAGTCTCTGCACAGCCCAGGACTTACTCTTCCAGTGCGATGATCGGGGCCGGAGCTGACGTCAGAAACCCTCCCTCCAAACGCCTGGTCCTTCCTGCGTTTCTCTGGACACTCCTTAAAAATGGTCATTTGCCACCCACAAACGGCCTCTTCCTGTCAATCACCTTCTGATCGCCCGTGCTATCGCTTTTCTCGCACCATCCCATCGCTGCCCGCCAATCCCCGTCGCTGCGGACCGACGTGCCTGCGCATTGCGGGGCATACGCATGCACAGTTCAGACCTGATCGCAGGCTGTACGAAAACGCAGCCTAGCGATCAGGTCTGAATAGGCCCATAGTCTGGAATGTTTAAATATGCATTCCATGAACCAGTGATAGGCCACCTGGCAGATCATGCTGAGACTTGTAGTTCCACAACTTATCAGCCACACTTTACTTTACCATGATGCCTGTAACAGCCGATTGCACATACCAGCCATATTTCGGAAGTTAATATTTGGTCAGTATGTCGTCTGTGTATTTGTAAGGCTACCAACTGCAAATGATTAACCTATTAGTGATAGGCATCCAATATTATACTTTCCCAGCATTGTTCTGTATACTTGGCTTGAATCTTCTATTTCAGTTACAATACCCATTACTTTGGTGTTGTCTTGGTACAGTTTAAGCAATTCACTTCAATGGTCCGCTTTCTCTGTCAGAAAATACCAGCCATAGCTCAGGATATATATGTAGCAGGTTGTAGCTTGTTTCACCTACTTAACGTGTTTGTGTGCTGCTCTCTCCCCCATTGCATTATGTATGTCCAGTAATGTATATACAGTAACCGAAGGTCTGGCGATCATTCTGCACAGAGCCCATCAGCTACTGATACATTCTTCCAATGGATTTTCTAATGACAGATTTGCACTTTGTTCTAGGGTTTTGTATGGGATTCCAGGTATTTTCAGTTTTATCCGCGTAATATGGCATGAAATAAGTGGATTGCTCCATGCTTTAACCATTAACGTGTTAACTTTTCTTGCGCAGACTAACGAGTGGAACAAGAATGACGAGCGTTTGCTACAAGCCGTGGAACATGGAGAAACGGACAAAGTGTCAGCTCTTCTGGGGAAGAAAGGAGTGGTGGCCACGAAACTGGACAGCGAGGGGAAAACGGCGTAAGTTAAACTCGCATATCTTTCATTTTTCATTATTAGGGTTTTTTTTCACAAGCCTTAACCCAATGTTTATAATCTGCGCATCAGTATAGATTGTTCGTATACTGCGCTTCCTGTGCTAGTGTAATGTATGTAGTGTATCTGCGGATGAGTTGCACAGGGGTGCTTAGTGTATTGTGGCATGTAGTTGTGCACGTTTAGAAAGTAACACAATACACTTGGATAAGGGATTGGGTTGTGCATGAAACCTGTGGCGTTATTGTGTGACTATGGGGTTATGCAGTTAGCGCCGATCATTTCGGAGCTAATGAATTCGCCCCACTGAGTATTCAATTAGGGCTGTTTTCGAACCGTTTTGAAGCTCTTTTTGCCAATGCCTTTTCACCTTGTTTTTAAGTGAAATGGCAATCGCAAAAAATGCCTCAAAATCGTTGAAAATGTCCCTGATGTTGCATAGGGCGAATCCTCATTCACCCTAAAAATAGCGAAAACTCTGTTTTTTGCCTAGGCGAAAATAAAGGCGCTAATTGCATACCCCCACTGACAACATAAAAAATGCTAATTTCTGTCTCCCTGTAAAACGGATATGGTGTGAGGGTTATGTATAAAATGATCACATTGATTTAATTAAACAGCATTTTTTATATTATATATTTCCACAGCTCCTTTTTTTTTTTATTCTAAGCAAAATTATCCAAGTCACCTTCCCCCCCCCCTTAAAGTATAAATCGGTAGAGTTTTGGGGAAAGCGACACAATATGGTTTAAAAGTGAAAATAAATAGAAAGTATTAATTGACAAGTCAAAGCAATAGCATACTCACCAAGAGGGGCTATTTGGCGCGAGTTGAGCCACAGGGGGAATTCAATTCTGGGTGAAGGGTGCGAATTGCCGTTGCCGCGTCAGTTAAAACGCCAGCAACGGCACCCTATCTTGCACCCTTTGCCCGTCCGGCTGAATGCGAAATTTGCACAAGAGTGCTCTCTACCCTGTGGGGCAGCGAACATTTTTTGAGCGAGATCAAGCTGCCATAAAGAGCGGCAATTGAATTCCCCCCACAGTGTAGGTGGACTGTATGTTATTGTTAATATCTCACAAGGTCTAAATTGCAGATATAATATGGAAGTAATAATGCTTTGCACAATGTAATATGGCATCGATAATGTCCATTTAGATGTAATATGGCATTGATAATTTCTCTATCGTCCTAGTGGATGCTGGGGTTCCTGAAAGGACCATGGGGAATAGCGGCTCCGCAGGAGACAGGGCACAAAAAGTAAAGCTTTACGATCAGGTGGTGTGTACTGGCTCCTCCCCCTATGACCCTCCTCCAAGCCTCAGTTAGATTTTTGTGCCCGGCCGAGAAGGGTGCAATCTAGGTGGCTCTCCTAAAGAGCTGCTTAGAAAAGTTTAGCTTAGGTTTTTTATTTTACAGTGAGTCCTGCTGGCAACAGGATCACTGCAACGAGGGACTTAGGGGAGAAGAAGTGAACTCACCTGCGTGCAGGATGGATTGGCTTCTTGGCTACTGGACATTAGCTCCAGAGGGACGATCACAGGTACAGCCTGGATGGTCACCGGAGCCTCGCCGCCGGCCCCCTTGCAGATGCTGAAACGAGAAGAGGTCCAGAATCGGCGGCAGAAGACTCCTCAGTCTTCTTAAGGTAGCGCACAGCACTGCAGCTGTGCGCCATTTTCCTCTCAGCACACTTCACACGGCAGTCACTGAGGGTGCAGGGCGCTGGGAGGGGGGCGCCCTGGGAGGCAAATGAAAACCTTTTTTGGCTAAAAATTAGAGATGAGCGGGTTCGGTTTCTTTGAATCCGAACCCGCACGAACTTCACTTTTTTTTTCACGGGTCCGAGCGACTCGGATCTTCCCGCCTTGCTCGGTTAACCCGAGCGCGCCCGAACGTCATCATGACGCTGTCGGATTCTCGCGAGACTCGGATTCTATATAAGGAGCCGCGCGTCGCAGCCATTTTCACACGTGCATTGAGATTGATAGGGAGAGGACGTGGCTGGCGTCCTCTCCATTAGAATAGATTAGAAGAGAGAGAGAGAGAGAGAGATTGTGCAGACAGAGTTTACCACAGTGACCAGTGCAGTTGTTGTTAAGTTAACTTTTATTTAATATATCCGTTCTCTGCTATATCCGTTCTCTGCCTGAAAAAAACGATACACAGCAGTCACACAGTGTGACTCAGTCTGTGTGCACTCAGCTCAGCCCAGTGTGCTGCACATCAATGTATAAAAGCTTATAATAATTGTGGGGGAGACTGGGGAGCACTGCAGGTTGTTATAGCAGGAGCCAGGAGTACATAATATTATATTAATTTAAAATTAAACAGTGCACACTTTTGCTGCAGGAGTGCCACTGCCAGTGTGACTAGTGGTGACCAGTGCCTGACCACCAGTATAGTAGTATATTGTTGTATACTATCTCTTTATCAACCAGTCTATATTAGCAGCAGACACAGTACAGTGCGGTAGTTCACGGCTGTGGCTACCTCTGTGTCGGCAGTCGGCACTCGGCAGGCAGTCCGTCCATCCATAATTGTATAATTATATACCACCTAACCGTGGTATTTTTTTTTCTTTCTTTATACCGTCGTCATAGTCATACTAGTTGTTACGAGTATACTACTATCTCTTTATCAACCAGTGTACAGTGCGGTAGTTCACGGCTGTGGCTACCTCTGTGTCGGCAGTCGGCAGGCAGTCCGTCCATCCATAATTGTATTATAATATATACCACCTAACCGTGGTTTTTTTTTCATTCTTTATACCGTCATAGTGTCATACTAGTTGTTACGAGTATACTACTATCTCTTTATCAACCAGTGTACAGTGCGGTAGTTCACGGCTGTGGCTACCTCTGTGTCGGCAGTCGGCAGGCAGTCCGTCCATCCATAATTGTATTATAATATATACCACCTAACCGTGGTTTTTTTTTCATTCTTTATACCGTCATAGTCAGTCATACTAGTTGTTACGAGTATACTACTATCTCTTTATCAACCAGTGTACAGTGCGGTAGTTCACGGCTGTGGCTACCTCTGTGTCGGCACTCGGCAGGCAGTCCGTCCATCCATAATTGTATTATAATATATACCACCTAACCGTGGTTTTTTTTTCATTCTTTATACCGTCATAGTGTCATACTAGTTGTTACGAGTATACTACTATCTCTTTATCAACCAGTGTACAGTGCGGTAGTTCACGGCTGTGGCTACCTCTGTGTCGGCAGTCGGCAGGCAGTCCGTCCATCCATAATTGTATTATAATATATACCACCTAACCGTGGTTTTTTTTTCATTCTTTATACCGTCATAGTGTCATACTAGTTGTTACGAGTATACTACTATCTCTTTATCAACCAGTGTACAGTGCGGTAGTTCACGGCTGTGGCTACCTCTGTGTCGGCAGTCGGCAGGCAGTCCGTCCATCCATAATTGTATTATAATATATACCACCTAACCGTGGTTTTTTTTTCATTCTTTATACCGTCATAGTCAGTCATACTAGTTGTTACGAGTATACTACTATCTCTTTATCAACCAGTGTACAGTGCGGTAGTTCACGGCTGTGGCTACCTCTGTGTCGGAACTCGGCAGGCAGTCCGTCCATCCATAATTGTATTACAATATATACCACCTAACCGTGGTTTTTTTTTCATTCTTTATACCGTCATAGTCAGTCATACTAGTTGTTACGAGTATACTACTATCTCTTTATCAACCAGTGTACAGTGCGGTAGTTCACGGCTGTGGCTACCTCTGTGTCGGAACTCGGCAGGCAGTCCGTCCATCCATAATTGTATTATTATAATATATACCACCTAACCGTGGTTTTTTTTTCATTCTTTATACCGTCATAGTGTCATACTAGTTGTTACGAGTATACTACTATCTCTTTATCAACCAGTGTACAGTGCGGTAGTTCACGGCTGTGGCTACCTCTGTGTCGGCACTCGGCAGGCAGTCCGTCCATCCATAATTGTATTACAATATATACCACCTAACCGTGGTTTTTTTATACCACCTAACCGTGGCAGTCCGTCCATAATTGTATACTAGTATCCAATCCATCCATCTCCATTGTTTACCTGAGGTGCCTTTTAGTTCTGCCTATAAAATATGGAGAACAAAAAAGTTGAGGTTCCAAAATTAGGGAAAGATCAAGATCCACTTCCACCTCGTGCTGAAGCTGCTGCCACTAGTCATGGCCGAGACGATGAAATGCCAGCAACGTCGTCTGCCAAGGCCGATGCCCAATGTCATAGTACAGAGCATGTCAAATCCAAAACACCAAATATCAGAAAAAAAAGGACTCCAAAACCTAAAATAAAATTGTCGGAGGAGAAGCGTAAACTTGCCAATATGCCATTTACCACACGGAGTGGCAAGGAACGGCTGAGGCCCTGGCCTATGTTCATGGCTAGTGGTTCAGCTTCACATGAGGATGGAAGCACTCAGCCTCTCGCTAGAAAACTGAAAAGACTCAAGCTGGCAAAAGCACCGCAAAGAACTGTGCGTTCTTTGAAATCCCAAATCCACAAGGAGAGTCCAATTGTGTCGTTTGCGATGCCTGACCTTCCCAACACTGGACGTGAAGAGCATGCGCCTTCCACTATTTGCATGCCCCCTGCAAGTGCTGGAAGGAGCACCCGCAGTCCAGTTCCTGATAGTCAGATTGAAGATGTCAGTGTTGAAGTACACCAGGATGAGGAGGATATGGGTGTTGCTGGCGCTGGGGAGGAAATTGACCAGAAGGATTCTGATGGTGAGGTGGTTTGTTTAAGTCAGGCACCCGGGGAGACACCTGTTGTCCGTGGGAGGAATATGGCCGTTGACATGCCAGGTGAAAATACCAAAAAAATCAGCTCTTCGGTGTGGAGGTATTTCACCAGAAATGCGGACAACAGGTGTCAAGCCGTGTGTTCCCTTTGTCAAGCTGTAATAAGTAGGGGTAAGGACGTTAACCACCTCGGAACATCCTCCCTTATACGTCACCTGCAGCGCATTCATAATAAGTCAGTGACAAGTTCAAAAACTTTGGGTGACAGCGGAAGCAGTCCACTGACCAGTAAATCCCTTCCTCTTGTAACCAAGCTCACGCAAACCACCCCACCAACTCCCTCAGTGTCAATTTCCTCCTTCCCCAGGAATGCCAATAGTCCTGCAGGCCATGTCACTGGCAAGTCTGACGAGTCCTCTCCTGCCTGGGATTCCTCCGATGCATCCTTGCGTGTAACGCCTACTGCTGCTGGCGCTGCTGTTGTTGCCGCTGGGAGTCGATGGTCATCCCAGAGGGGAAGTCGTAAGCCCACTTGTACTACTTCCAGTAAGCAATTGACTGTTCAACAGTCCTTTGCGAGGAAGATGAAATATCACAGCAGTCATCCTACTGCAAAGCGGATAACTGAGTCCTTGACAACTATGTTGGTGTTAGACGTGCGTCCGGTATCCGCCGTTAGTTCACAGGGAACTAGACAATTTATTGAGGCAGTGTGCCCCCGTTACCAAATACCATCTAGGTTCCACTTCTCTAGGCAGGCGATACCGAGAATGTACACGGACGTCAGAAAAAGACTCACCAGTGTCCTAAAAAATGCAGTTGTACCCAATGTCCACTTAACCACGGACATGTGGACAAGTGGAGCAGGGCAGGGTCAGGGCTATATGACTGTGACAGCCCACTGGGTAGATGTATGGACTCCCGCCGCAAGAACAGCAGCGGCGGCACCAGTAGCAGCATCTCGCAAACGCCAACTCTTTCCTAGGCAGGCTACGCTTTGTATCACCGCTTTCCAGAATACGCACACAGCTGAAAACCTCTTACGGCAACTGAGGAAGATCATCGCGGAATGGCTTACCCCAATTGGACTCTCCTGTGGATTTGTGGCATCGGACAACGCCAGCAATATTGTGTGTGCATTAAATATGGGCAAATTCCAGCACGTCCCATGTTTTGCACATACCTTGAATTTGGTGGTGCAGAATTTTTTAAAAAACGACAGGGGTGTGCAAGAGATGCTGTCGGTGGCCAGAAGAATTGCGGGACACTTTCGGCGTACAGGCACCACGTACAGAAGACTGGAGCACCACCAAAAACTACTGAACCTGCCCTGCCATCATCTGAAGCAAGAAGTGGTAACGAGGTGGAATTCAACCCTCTATATGCTTCAGAGGTTGGAGGAGCAGCAAAAGGCCATTCAAGCCTATACAATTGAGCACGATATAGGAGATGGAATGCACCTGTCTCAAGTGCAGTGGAGAATGATTTCAACGTTGTGCAAGGTTCTGATGCCCTTTGAACTTGCCACACGTGAAGTCAGTTCAGACACTGCCAGCCTGAGTCAGGTCATTCCCCTCATCAGGCTTTTGCAGAAGAAGCTGGAGGCATTGAAGAAGGAGCTAACACGGAGCGATTCCGCTAGGCATGTGGGACTTGTGGATGCAGCCCTTAATTCGCTTAACAAGGATTCACGGGTGGTCAATCTGTTGAAATCAGAGCACTACATTTTGGCCACCGTGCTCGATCCTAGATTTAAAGCCTACCTTGGATCTCTCTTTCCGGCAGACACAGGTCTGCTGGGGTTGAAAGACCTGCTGGTGACAAAATTGTCAAGTCAAGCGGAACGCGACCTGTCAACATCTCCTCCTTCACATTCTCCCGCAACTGGGGGTGCGAGGAAAAGGCTCAGAATTCCGAGCCCACCCGCTGGCGGTGATGCAGGGCAGTCTGGAGCGACTGCTGATGCTGACATCTGGTCCGGACTGAAGGACCTGACAACGATTATGGACATGTCGTCTACTGTCACTGCATATGATTCTCTCAACATTGATAGAATGGTGGAGGATTATATGAGTGACCGCATCCAAGTAGGCACGTCACACAGTCCGTACTTATACTGGCAGGAAAAAGAGGCAATTTGGAGGCCCTTGCACAAACTGGCTTTATTCTACCTAAGTTGCCCTCCCACAAGTGTGTACTCCGAAAGAGTGTTTAGTGCCGCCGCTCACCTTGTCAGCAATCGGCGTACGAGGTTACATCCAGAAAATGTGGAGAAGATGATGTTCATTAAAATGAATTATAATCAATTCCTCCGCGGAGACATTGACCAGCAGCAATTGCCTCCACAAAGTACACAGGGAGCTGAGATGGTGGATTCCAGTGGGGACGAATTGATAATCTGTGAGGAGGGGGATGTACACTGTGATATATCGGAGGGTGAAGATGAGGTGGACATCTTGCCTCTGTAGAGCCAGTTTGTGCAAGGAGAGATTAATTGCTTCTTTTTTGGGGGGGGTCCAAACCAACCCGTCATATCAGTCACAGTCGTGTGGCAGACCCTGTCACTGAAATGATGGGTTGGTTAAAGTGTGCATGTCCTGTTTTGTTTATACAACATAAGGGTGGGTGGGAGGGCCCAAGGATAATTCCATCTTGCACCTCTTTTTTCTTTTCTTTTTCTTTGCATCATGTGCTGATTGGGGAGGGTTTTTTGGAAGGGACATCCTGCGTGACACTGCAGTGCCACTCCTAGATGGGCCCGGTGTTTGTGTCGGCCACTAGGGTCGCTAATCTTACTCACACAGCTACCTCATTGCGCCTCTTTTTTTCTTTGCGTCATGTGCTGTTTGGGGAGGGTTTTTTGGAAGGGACATCCTGCGTGACACTGCAGTGCCACTCCTAGATGTGCCCGGTGTTTGTGTCGGCCACTAGGGTCGCTAATCTTACTCACACAGTCAGCTACCTCATTGCGCCTCTTTTTTTCTTTGCGTCATGTGCTGTTTGGGGAGGGTTTTTTGGAAGGGCCATCCTGCGTGACACTGCAGTGCCACTCCTAGATGGGCCCGGTGTTTGTGTCGGCCACTAGGGTCGCTAATCTTACTCACACAGCTACCTCATTGCGCCTCTTTTTTTCTTTGCGTCATGTGCTGTTTGGGGAGGGTTTTTTGGAAGGGACATCCTGCGTGACACTGCAGTGCCACTCCTAGATGGGCCCGGTGTTTGTGTCGGCCACTAGGGTCGCTTATCTTACTCACACAGCGACCTCGGTGCAAATTTTAGGACTAAAAATAATATTGTGAGGTGTGAGGTATTCAGAATAGACTGAAAATGAGTGTAAATTATGGTTTTTGAGGTTAATAATACTTTGGGATCAAAATGACCCCCAAATTCTATGATTTAAGCTGTTTTTTAGTGTTTTTGGAAAAAAACACCCGAATCCAAAACACACCCGAATCCGACAAAAATAATTCGGTGAGGTTTTGCCAAAACGCGTTCGAACCCAAAACACGGCCGCGGAACCGAACCCAAAACCAAAACACAAAACCCGAAAAATTTCAGGCGCTCATCTCTACTAAAAATACCTCACATATAGCCTCCGGGGGCTATATGGAGATATTTAACCCCTGCCAGAATCCACTAAAGAGCGGGAGACGAGCCCGCCGAAAAAGGGGCGGGGCCTATCTCCTCAGCACACAGCGCCATTTTCCTCACACAGCTCCGCTGGTCAGGAAGGCTCCCAGGCTCTCCCCTGCACTGCACTACAGAAACAGGGTAAAACAAGAGAGGGGGGGCAAAATTGTGGCAAAACTATATTATTAAAGCAGCTATACAGGGAGCACTTATTATAAGGCTATCCCTGTCATATATAGCGCTTTTGGTGTGTGCTGGCAAACTCTCCCTCTGTCTCCCCAAAGGGCTAGTGGGGTCCTGTCTTCGTTAAGAGCATTCCCTGTGTGTCTGCTGTGTGTCGGTACGTGTGTGTCGACATGTATGAGGACGATATTGGTGTGGAGGCGGAGCAATTGCCAAATATGGGGATGTCACCTCCTAGGGGGTCGACACCAGAATGGATGCCTTTATTTATGGAATTACGGGATAGTGTCAACACGCTAAAGCAGTCGTTTGACGACATGAGACGGCCGGACAATCAATTAGTGCCTGTCCAGGCGCCTCAAACACCGTCAGGGGCTGTAAAACGCCCTTTGCCTCAGTCGGTCGACACAGACCCAGACACAGGCACTGATTCCAGTGGCGACGGTGACGAATCAACCGTATTTTCTAGTAGGGCCACACGTTATATGATTTTGGCAATGAAGGAGGCGTTACATATTGCTGATACTACAGGTACCACAAAACAGGGTATCATGTGGGGTGTGAAAAAACTACCTATAGTTTTTCCTGAATCAGATGAATTAAATGAGGTGTGTGATGAAGCGTGGGTTGCCCCCGATAAAAAAATGCTAATTTCAAAGAAGTTATTGGCTTTATACTCTTTCCCGCCAGAGGTTAGGGCGCGCTGGGAAACACCTCCTAGGGTGGACAAGGCGCTCACACGCTTATCAAAACAAGTGGCGTTACCCTCTCCTGAGACGGCCGCACTTAAAGATCCAGCAGATAGGAGGATGGAAAATATCCAAAAAAGTATATACACACATACAGGTGTTATACTACGACCAGCTATAGCGACAGCCTGGATGTGCAGTGCTGGGGTAGCTTGGTCAGAGTCCCTGATTGAAAATATTGATACCCTGGATAGGGACAATGTTTTACTGTCTTTAGAGCAAATAAAGGATGCATTTCTTTATATGCGTGATGCACAGAGGGATATCTGCACACTGGCATCACGGGTAAGTGCTATGTCCATCTCGGCCAGAAGAAGTTTATGGACGCGACAGTGGTCAGGCGATGCGGACTCAAAACGGCATATGGAAGTTTTGCCGTATAAAGGGGAGGAGTTATTTGGTGTCGGTCTATCGGATTTGGTGGCCACGGCTACAGCCGGGAAATCCACCTTTTTACCTCAAGTCACTCCCCAACAGAAAAAGACACCGACTTTTCAACCGCAGCCCTTTCGTTCCTTTAAAAACAAGAGAGCAAAGGGATATTCATATCTGCCACGAGGCAGAGGAAGGGGGAAGAGACAGCAACAGGCAGCTCCTTCCCAGGAACAGAAGCCCTCCCCCGCTTCTACAAAAGCCTCAGCATGACGCTGGGGCTTCTCAAGCGGACTCGGGGGCGGTGGGGGGTCGTCTCAAGAATTTCAGCGCGCAGTGGGCTCACTCGCAGGTAGATCCCTGGATCCTGCAGATAATATCTCAGGGGTACAGGTTGGAACTAGAGACGGATCCACCTCGCCGTTTCCTGAAGTCTGCTTTACCAACGTCCCCCTCCGACAGGGTGACGGTCTTGGAAGCCATTCACAAGCTGTACTCTCAGCAGGTGATAGTCAAGGTACCCCTTTTACAACAAGGAAAGGGGTATTATTCCACTCTATTTGTGGTACCGAAGCCGGATGGCTCGGTAAGACCTATTCTAAATCTGAAATCCTTGAACCTGTACATAAAGAAGTTCAAGTTCAAGATGGAGTCACTCAGAGCAGTGATAGCGAACCTGGAAGAAGGGGACTTTATGGTATCCTTGGACATCAAGGATGCGTATCTCCACGTTCCAATTTACCCCTCACACTAGGGGTACCTCAGGTTCGTCGTACAGAACTGTCACTATCAGTTTCAGACGCTGCCGTTCGGATTGTCCACGGCACCTCGGGTCTTTACCAAGGTAATGGCCGAGATGATGATTCTTCTTCGAAGAAAAGGCGTATTAATTATCCCATACTTGGACGATCTCCTAATAAGGGCAAGGTCCAGAGAACAGCTAGAGATGGGATTAGCACTGTCTCAAGAAGTGCTAAAACAGCACGGGTGGATTCTGAATATTCCAAAATCCCAGTTAATTCCGACAACACGTCTGCTGTTCCTAGGGATGATTCTGGACACGGTTCAGAAAAAGGTTTTTCTCCCGGAGGAAAAAGCCAAGGAGTTATCCGAGCTTGTCAGGAACCTCCTAAAACCAGGAAAGGTGTCTGTACATCAATGCACAAGAGTCCTGGGAAAAATGGTGGCTTCTTACGAAGCAATTCCATTCGGCAGATTCCACGCAAGAATTTTCCAGAGGGATCTGTTGGACAAATGGTCAGGGTCGCATCTTCAGATGCACCAGCGGATAACCCTGTCTCCAAGGACAAGGGTATCTCTTCTGTGGTGGTTGCAGAGTGCTCATCTATTGGAGGGCCGCAGATTCGGCATACAGGATTGGATCCTGGTGACCACGGACGCCAGCCTGAGAGGCTGGGGAGCAGTCACACAAGGAAGAAACTTCCAGGGCGTGTGGTCGAGCCTGGAAACGTCTCTTCACATAAACATTCTGGAACTAAGAGCAATCTACAATGCTCTAAGCCAGGCAGAACCTCTGCTTCAAGGAAAACCGGTGTTGATCCAGTCGGACAACATCACGGCAGTCGCCCATGTGAACAGACAGGGCGGCACAAGAAGCAGGAGTGCAATGGCAGAAGCTGCAAGGATTCTTCGCTGGGCAGAGAATCATGTGATAGCACTGTCAGCAGTGTTCATCCCGGGAGTGGACAACTGGGAAGCAGACTTCCTCAGCAGACACGACCTTCACCCGGGAGAGTGGGGACTTCATCCAGAAGTTTTCCACATGCTGGTAACCCGTTGGGAAAGACCAATGGTGGACATGATGGCGTCTCGCCTCAACAAAAAACTGGACAGGTATTGCGCCAGGTCAAGAGATCCGCAGGCAATAGCTGTGGACGCGCTGGTAACGCCTTGGGTGTACCAGTCGGTGTATGTGTTTCCTCCTCTGCCTCTCATACCAAAAGTATTGAGAATTATACGGCAAAGAGGCGTAAGAACGATACTAGTGGTTCCGGATTGGCCAAGAAGGACTTGGTACCCGGAACTTCAAGAGATGATCACGGAAGATCCGTGGCCTCTACCTCTGAGAAGGGACTTGCTTCAGCAGGGTCCCTGTCTGTTTCAAGACTTACCGCGGCTGCGTTTGACGGCATGGCGGTTGAACGCCGGATCCTAAAGGAAAAAGGCATGCCGGAAGAAGTCATTCCTACTTTGATTAAAGCAAGGAAGGAAGTAACCGCGCAACATTATCACCGCATTTGGCGAAAATATGTTGCGTGGTGCGAGGATCGGAGTGCTCCGACGGAGGAATTTCAACTGGGTCGATTCCTACATTTCCTGCAATCAGGATTGTCTATGGGTCTCAAATTGGGATCTATTAAGGTTCAAATTTCGGCCCTGTCGATTTTCTTCCAAAAAGAATTGGCTTCAGTTCCTGAAGTCCAGACTTTTGTTAAGGGAGTGCTGCATATACAGCCCCCTGTGGTGCCTCCAGTGGCACCGTGGGATCTCAATGTTGTTTTGGACTTTCTCAAATCTCATTGGTTTGAACCACTAAAAACTGTGGATTTGAAATATCTCACATGGAAAGTGACCATGCTACTAGCCCTGGCTTCGGCCAGGAGAGTGTCAGAACTGGCAGCTTTATCTTACAAAAGCCCATATCTGATTTTCCATTCGGACAGGGCAGAACTGCGGACTCGTCCGCATTTTCTCCCTAAGGTGGTGTCAGCATTTCATCTGAACCAACCTATTGTAGTGCCTGCGGCTACAAGCGACTTGGAGGACTCCAAGTTGTTGGACGTTGTCAGAGCTTTAAAAATATACATTTCAAGGACAGCTGGAGTCAGGAAATCTGACTCGCTGTTTATACTATATGCTCCCAACAAGTTGGGCGCTCCTGCGTCTAAGCAGACTATTGCTCGCTGGATTTGTAGTACGATTCAGCTTGCACATTCTGTGGCAGGCCTGCCACAGCCAAAATCGGTAAAAGCCCACTCCACAAGGAAGGTGGGTTCTTCTTGGGCGGCTGCCCGAGGGGTCTCGGCATTACAACTCTGCCGAGCGGCTACGTGGTCGGGGGAGAACACGTTTGTAAAATTCTACAAATTTGATACCCTGGCTAAGGAGGACCTGGAGTTCTCTCATTCGGTGCTGCAGAGTCATCCGCACTCTCCCGCCCGTTTGGGAGCTTTGGTATAATCCCCATGGTCCTTTCAGGAACCCCAGCATCCACTAGGACGATAGAGAAAATAAGAATTTACTTACCGATAATTCTATTTCTCGGAGTCCGTAGTGGATGCTGGGCGCCCATCCCAAGTGCGGATTATCTGCATTACTTGTACATTGTTACAAAAATCGGGTTATTATTGTTGTGAGCCATCTTTTCAGAGGCTCCGCTGTTATCATACTGTTAACTGGGTTTAGATCACAGGTTGTACGGTGTGATTGGTGTGGCTGGTATGAGTCTTACCCGGGATTCATAAATCCTTCCTTATTGTGTACGCTCGTCCGGGCACAGTACCTAACTGAGGCTTGGAGGAGGGTCATAGGGGGAGGAGCCAGTACACACCACCTGATCGTAAAGCTTTACTTTTTGTGCCCTGTCTCCTGCGGAGCCGCTATTCCCCATGGTCCTTTCAGGAACCCCAGCATCCACTACGGACTCCGAGAAATAGAATTATCGGTAAGTAAATTCTTATTTTCCAGCAGGATATTATTTACCAGTATGGCGCCAAAATATAATAAATATGATTTCCTGCTTGTCCATTAATATTAATTATGCCACTAATATGCAGCGGGATATAATGCAGGATGCTGGCCGAACTCAAGACTTTTTTTTTTGGGGGTTGTGACTTGTAAGTTATTACCCGTTTAAAAAAACTCAGAGGCATCCCGCACTGCTGCTGAACTTGGGCGGCTTTACATCCCGCCAATGATGTCTGTTCGTAGCGTTAATGCCTAGCGAGATGGTCAGTAAGATGCCCAGTATTAGTAATGCCCAGTACGATGCATTGTAATAAATGTAATGCTTAGTAACATACCCGGCTGTAACAGTAGTGCACCAATAGTAATATTCAGTAAGAAGATCAGTGTAACTAGTATATTAATAGTATTGCTCACTAAAGTATCCAGTTATGTAAATGAGCATTATGAAAACCATTCAGAGTACTTATCAGGAGCCTCACTTTATGCCTGACATTTCAGAAGGACACTGCACTCTCAGGTGTAAGTTTACTAAAGGTTCTAAAATGAAAAGTGGTGATGTTGCACATAGCGACCAATCATATTCTGTCACTCATTTTCTAGTATGCGATTTAGAAATGAAAGACAGAATTTGATTGGTTGCTACAGGCAACATCACCACTTTTCATATTTAGAACCTTTAGTGAATTTACCCCTAACTGTTGGTCAGACCGCAGTTATTAAACACACTCGGCTGCCACCACCACCCGTGATAACATTAAAAAAAAGGGGGTCACAGGTTCCCAAACACCTTTTTATAACAATTGCACAGGCTCAGCAAGACAGACATCCATGCAGTGTGGGTGTGAACCCACTGCTTCAGATACTAGTAACAGTTTATAGCATAGTCTAGCGGTCTCACAATCTCTTCAAAGGATTGGTCCGGGGAGCATATGTGGGGTATGTAATTAGGTCAGTTTTTTTCGCTGTTTTTAGTGCGAATGGAGATTCACCCTATGCAATAGCAGGGCCGGATTTTCACCTAGGCGAAAAATGTGGCAGGGGCGGAAAACACGTGTATCGGCGAATCCACTTGTTTTCCATCGAAAATGTGGGCCATTTT
Source organism: Pseudophryne corroboree (assembly GCF_028390025.1). Classification (NCBI taxonomy): domain Eukaryota; kingdom Metazoa; phylum Chordata; class Amphibia; order Anura; family Myobatrachidae; genus Pseudophryne; species Pseudophryne corroboree. The sequence continues at coordinate 74,818,105 of NC_086444.1, forward strand.
TCACCAGTGCCCTTTCACTTAATAAAAAAGGTAAAAAGGCATTGGCGAAAATACCTTCAAAACGTCAAAAAACAGCCCTAATTCAATACTCTTATGGGGCGAATTCATTAACTTCGAAATGATCGGAACTAATTGCATACCCCCTATATGACTTAACTAACAAAGAAAAAACTTTATTTACAAAAAGGTTTAATTCTTATTTAGAAAAGAATGTTAATAAGAAACCATTACAGAAGTACATACAGGCAAGCAATTCAAATAAAAATGACAAACACGCAGCTAATCTATACCAGTAGAAATGTAAGGAAATTGCAGAGGCTGCAAGTTGAAAACATCTACTGTATGCCAAGCATAGATTCTCCAAAGTCTGAACCCAGAATCTCCCTGATTTCCTGGATTCTCCAGGATTTGGTGGCAACCCTCCAGGAGGCTTTTCCCTCACCTGGATTCCAGGATTCTCCAGGAATAAGGGGACCCTGGGAGCACCAGCAGTGCTCCTTGGCAGCCGAGGAACTCAGTGAACTACAGTGACTGTCTCGCGAGATGATGGCATCAAATCTCGTGAGACTGTGTTCAGCCCAGACTGAGCCGAAGCTGCTGTGACACTGCCATCGGCAGCTCTTCCTCAGCGTTTCCCCAGGCTGTGGTGGTGAAGTAACGCCGGCTCGGCTCATGTGAGCAGAGCAACGAAAGCTGACAGACATGTCACACATATATTTATAATATAATGAGCATACATGAAACAAATAGAGGCTCAAGTTATATATAGATATATGAATATTTTTTAATCACTAACAGACACCTTTTAGTAGTGCATTTGTTTGTTTAACCTGGTGAAGCGTGATAGTGATTAGGTTGTGTGCAACACTTACACTTCCATGGTTCTTCCCTCTTTCACACAATCTAGTTTTGAGGCACCAAATGCCTGTAATTTATCCAAGTGGCGACTATTATATTCCTATTTATATAGATACACTGTTTCATTTAGATTGTACGTAAAATATTTTATAAATATGGTACATCATTCTATTTACATGAACATTGCTAGGTGCCGTGGGGGATGGAAGGGGGCGGTTGAAATTGGGGGGGGGGGGATCTCCAGGAATCAATAATGCATGAGGTGGCAACCCTACCCAGAACAGTAGGTGGTCATAACTTTTATCACAGAGTATCACTGCTTGGAGGATGCCACCCTCGTACCTGCCGATTGGCTGGTTACTTAGGGGGACATGTACTAAGCAGTGATAAAAGTAGAGAAGTGAGCCATTGGAGAAGTATGCAAATTATAAATGTTACGTCAATGCTGATTGGTTATCATGGGCAACTTCTCCACTGGCTCACTTCTCCCCGCTTTTCACCGCTTAGTACATCTCCCCCTTAATTCCAGCTGGGATCCTCCTTGACTTACTCATATTTTTTAAGTTCTATTTACATAATTGGGCATAACTTCTGCAAAATGATGATGTAGAATATGGGGTGCCCATTTTACTCTGTTAATTTAGCTACAAAATGACACTAAATATGATACATTGTGAGGTTAGATTGACCTATATTCTTCATATCTTGGAAACAGTGCTTCTTAGAGATATGCAACTCGCACTCCACCTGCGAATAGACTAGATATGTCTTTTTGGAAAATTGAACGTTCGTCGTGATTATGGAAATATTAAATCTACTTCATAAACCATATCCAATGTGATGTGCCTTTAATCTAGAGCACATTCTGGCACGATGTACGGGGCCCGGGATTCGCAAAATAGGCAGCCCCCCCCCCCCAAAAAAAAAAATCTAAACAAAGTAAAAAAAAAAAAAAAAATATATATATATATATATATATATATATATATATATACACTGCTCAAAAAAATAAAGGGAACACTAAAATAACACATCCTAGATCTGAATGAATGAAATATTCTTATTAAATACTTTGTTCTTTACATAGTTGAATGTGCTGACAACAAAATCACACAAAAATTATCAATGGAAATCAAATTTATTAACCCATGGAGGTCTGGATTGGAAGTCACCCTCAAAATTAAAGTGGAAAAACACACTACAGGCTGATCCAACTTTGATGTAATGTCCTTAAAACAAGTCAAAATGAGGCTCAGTAGTGTGTGCGGCCTCCACGTGCCTGTATGACCTCCCTACAATGCCTGGGCATGCTCCTGATGAGGTGGTGGATGGTCTCTTGAAGGATCTCCTCCCAGACCTGGACTAAAGCATCCGCCAACTCCTGGACAGTCTGTGGTGCAACGTGGCATTGGTGGACGGAGCGATACATGATGTCCCAGATGTGCTCAATTGGATTCAGGTCTGGGGAACGGGCAGGCCAGTCCATAGCATCAATGCCTTCATCTTGCAGGAACTGCTGACACACTCCAGCCACATGAGGTCTAGCATTGTCTTGCATTAGGAGGAACCCTGGGCCAACCGCACCAGCATATGGTCTCACAAGGGGTCTGAGGATCTCATCTCGGTACCTAATGGCAGTCAGGCTACCTCTGGCGAGCACATGGAGGGCTGTGTGGCCCCCCAAAGAAATGCCACCCCACACCATTACTGACCCACTGCCAAACCGGTCATGCTGGAGGATGTTGCAGGCAGCAGAATGTTCTCCTTGGCGTCTCCAGACTCTGTCACGTCTGTCACATGTGCTCAGTGAGAACCTGCTTTCACCTGTGAAGAGCATAGGGCGCCAGTGGCGAATTTGCCAGGCTGGCCGAAGATGTAGCAGCCTGGTCCCGTGTAGCTCTGCCCCCTCCGTTTTATGTAGCTCCACCCCCTTCTCATGCCACTGTCACAGGAGAGGGGAGAGTACGTTGTAAGCTTCTATTGAAAAGTCTGTACCAAAATAGCCGCCGCCTCAGAGGAGAGTTATTAAAGATACTAGAGGAGCCTCCGCTAGTTTCTTTAATAACTGTCTCCACTGAGGCGGCGGCCATTTTTGGAGGGACGTTTACAATAGAAGCTTTCAGCGTCCTCTCCTTTGACAGCCAGAACTCGGTAATGAAAAGTGGGCGGAGCATCGTGGCGGCATGAGCGGCCCGGGCCCTCCCATCTCTGTCAGAGAGGCCGGGCACGGGACATCTGTGCCCGCAGCACCCCCCTGATGGCGGGCCTGCCTGTGTATATGGTAGGCTTACATAGTGCATTTCCCTGCACTGTGGTGCTGCAAGGTAACGTGCTCAGTGCCGCAGTGATGAAGGGTGCCATTGCTGGTATTCAGCTTCTAGCTGTGATTTTATAGACTGTGCTAGATAAATGATAGTTAGAAGCTGCTAGGTTGCTATAGGAAACCTCTGCACTTTATATCTAAGGTTTTATACATCTCCCCCCACATTGAGTTGTGAACCGCTTGCGTAAATTCTATGGAACCACATTTTGTTGTGTATGCTGCCTCTACTTCCAGTTGTGGGCATACTGTGATCAGTGCCGTAACTAGGCATTTTAGCGCTGTGTGCTAGAAACGATAATGGCGCCCCCCCAATGTAAGATAGAGGCAGTGCGCGCCGTAGGCGCGCAAAAAATATATAGGGGCGTGGCTTAATGGGGAAGGGGCGTGGCCACAAAATAATAGCAATTCATACTACGGTGCACAGTAGTCTACATTATTCAAATTACGCTGCACAGTAGCGCCCCTTTTATACATTACAATAGACAGCGTCCCCCTTTTTACACATTACAGCAGCTAGTCCCCCTTTTTCACATTGCGGCAGCCAGGCCCCCTTTTTACACATTGCGGCATCCAGGCCCCCTTTTTACACATTACGGCAGCCAGTCCACCTTTTTACACATTGCGGCATCCAGGCCCCCTTTTTACACATTACGGCAGCCAGTCCCCCTTTTTACACATTGCGGCAGCCAGTCCCCCTTTTTACACATTGTAGCATCCAGGCCCCCTTTTTACACATTACGGCAGCCAGTCCCCCTTTTTACACATTGCGTCAGCCAGTCCCCCTTTTTACACATTGCGGCATCCAGGCCCCCTTTTTACACATTACGGCAGCCAGTCCCCATTTTTACACATTGCGGCAGCCAGTCCCCCTCTTTACACATTGCGGCATCCAGTCCCCCTTTTTACACATTGCGGCAGCCAGTCCCCATTTTTACACATTGCGGCAGCCAGGCCCCCTTTTTACACATTGCGGCAGCCAGGACCCCTTTTTACACATTGCGGCAGCCAGTCCCCATTTTACACATTGCGGCAGACGGGACCCCATTTTACACATTGCGGCAGCTGGGACCCCATTTTACACATTGCGGCAGCCGGGACCCCTTTTTACACATTGCGGTAGCCGGGACCCCATTTTACACATTGCGGCAGACGAGACCCCATTTTACACATTGCGGCAGCCGGGACCCCATTTTACACATTGCGGCAGACGAGACCCCATTTTACACATTGCGGCAGACGAGACCCCATTTTACACATTGCGGCAGACGGTGTCCCAGAGAGAGAGAGAGAGGGGGGGGGGGGGGGGATATACTTACCTTCTCCCCGCTGACAGGCTCCTCGTGCAGCTTCCTCTCGGTGCAGGCTGTGTGAGGTGAGAAGGAGGATGAGGGAGGGGGAGCCGCAGCAGCGCTATTTGATTGGTAGTAAGCGCCGCTGCAGCATCCCCCTCTCCTCCTGTATTGGTTGCCTGGCGCTGCTGTGGATGCTGGGGAACCGCATCCCAGCATCCTTAGCAGCGCCGGGCAGCCAATACAGGAGGAGAGGGGGATGCTGCAGCGGCGCTTACTACCAATCAAATAGCGCTGCTGCGGCTCCCTGCTCCCCCTCCCTCCTCCTCCTTCTCTCCGCTGCCCGGCGCTGGTCCTCTTCTCCCTACACAGCGGGGCGCGCGGCGCAGACTTCAGCGGCATGTAATGAGTCAATTTGACTCATTACATGCCGCTGGCCGTTGCGCCCTCAGGGCAACTGCGCTGTGTGCCAAGCCCCCTTGGCACACACGTAGTTACGGCCCTGACTGTGATTGTACAGTAGCATGATGAGTCTGTGAAATATTAGCATCCAGTAAACTTTAATTGGCAATGAAAAGTTTTTGTCAGATGTTGCAGTTGAACCGGTAAAGTGTGAGCGACATACCTGCAGAAATGCAGTGTGTGGAATTTTGGGTCAGGGCCAGCGTTATCAAAGCAGCTTAACTAACTGCACTCTGAGCTGCAGCAGATCATCTTTGGATACGAAAGGTAATTTTGAGGTGCAGAATATAAATGGAAGCAATACTTCCTGTTTAATTATTACTGCTGTTTAATTATTATTTGTTCAACCCGTACATTGCAAAGAGCAACTTATAGCATGCTTTCATTCTGGGTTTTGGAACTTCATTAAAACATTCTTCACCAGGTGTGCAGGTCTGGCTGGGAATGCATACGGTGGAGAGAGTAAAGTTCAGTATACTTCCTGTTTCGGATCACACCTTCATTTGTTTTTGTTTTCTCTAACGTCCTAGTGGATGCTGGGGACTCCGTAAGGACCATGGGGAATAGACGGGCTCCGCAGGAGACATGGGCACTTTAAGAAAGAATTTAGATACTGGTGTGCTCTGGCTCCTCTCTCTATGTCCCTCCCCCAGACCTCAGTTTGAATATGTGCCTGGACGAGCTGGGTGCTGTTCAGTGAGCTCTCCTGAGCTTGCTGTAAGAAAGTATTTTGTTAGGTTTTTTATTTTCAGGGAGCTCTGCTGGCAACAGACTCCCTGCATCGTGGGACTGAGGGGAGAGAAGCAGCCCTACTCTCTGCAGATAGGTCCTGCTTCTTAGGCTACTGGACACCATTAGCGCCAGAGGGATCGTACACGGGATCTCACCCTCGTCTGATCCCGGAGCCGCGCCGCCGTCCCCCTCGCAGAGCCGGAAGACAGAAGCCGGGTGAGCATAAGAAGCAAGAAGACTTCAAAATCGGCGGCAGAAGACTCCAGTCTTCACTGAGGTAGCGAACAGCACTGCAGCTGTGCGCCATTGCTCCCACATACACCCACATACTCCAGTCACTGTAAGGGTGCAGGGCGCAGGGGGGGGGGGCGCCCTGGGCAGCAATTAGGACCTCTTAGCAAAAGTTTGACATATATACAGTTGGGCACTGTATATATGTATGAGCCCCCGCCATAATATTGTACATAAACGCGGGACAGAAGCCCGCCGCTGAGGGGGCGGGGCTTCTTCCTCAGCACTCACCAGCGCCATTTTTTCTCCACAGCTCCGCTGAGAGGAAGCTCCCCAGGCTCTCCCCTGCAGATACACGGTAGAAGAGGGTAAAAAAGAGAGGGGGGGGGGGGGGCACATAATTAGGCGCAAAAATCATTATTACAGCGGCTACTGGGTTAACACTAAGTTACTGTGTGATTCCTGGGTTATATAGCGCTGGGGTGTGTGCTGGCATACTCTCTCTATGTCTCTCCAAAGGGCCTTGTGGGGGAACTGTCTTCAAAAAGAGCATCCCCTGTGTGTGTGGTGTGTCGGTACGCTTGTGTCGACATGTTTGACAAGGAAGGCTATGTGGAAACAGAGCGGGAGCAAATAAATGTGGTGTCTCCGCCGACGGCGCCGACACCTGATTGGATGGATATGTGGAAGGTTTTAAATGATAATGTTAATTCCTTACTTAAAAGGTTAGATAAAGCTGAAGCCTTAGGACAGTCAGGGTCTCAACCCGTCCTGATCCTATGTCGCAGAGGCTGTCAGGGTCTCAGAAGCGCCCACTATCCCAGATTGTTGACACTGATACCGACATGGATTCTGACTCCAGTGTCGATTACGATAACGCAAAGTTACAGCCTAAATTGGCTAAATCCATCCGTTATATGATTATAGCAATTAAGGATGTGTTGCACATCACAGAGGAAACCCCAGTCCCTGACAAGAGGGTTCATATGTATGGGGGAAAAAAGGCAGGTGGTGACCTTTCCCCCTTCACACGAGCTAAATGAGTTATGTGAAAAGCTTGGGAATCTCCAGATAAAAAACTGCAGATTTCTAAACGGATGCTTATGGCGTATCCTTTCCCGCCAACGGACAGGTTACGCTGGGAATCCCCCCCCAGGGTGGACAAAGCTTTAACACGCTTATCAAAGAGGGTAGCCCTGCCGTCACAGGATACGGCCACCCTGAAAGATGCTGCGGATAGAAAGCAAGAGGGTACCCTGAAGTCCATTTATACACATTCAGGTACCTTACTAAGGCCGGCAATTGCGTCGGCCTGGGTGTGTAGTGCTGTAGCAGCATGGACGGATACCTTATCTGAGGAACTTGATACCTTAGACAAGGATACTATATTAATGACCCTGGGGCATATAAAAGACGCTGTCCTATATATGAGAGATGCTCAAAGAGACATTAGCCTACTGGGCTCTAGGATAAATGCTATGTCGATTTCTGCCAGAAGGGTCCTGTGGACTCGGCAATGGACAGGTGATGCCGACTCAAAAAGGCACATGGAGGTTTTACCTTACAAGGGTGAGGAATTGTTTGGGGAGGGTCTCTCGGACCTGGTCTCCACAGCTACTGCTGGAAAGTCACATTTTTTGCCATATGTTTCCTCACAGCCTAAGAAAGCACCGTATTACCAAATGCAGTCCTTTCGTTCACAAAAAGACAAGAAAGTCCGAGGTGCGTCCTTTCTCGCCAGAGGCAGGGGCAGAGGAAGGAAGCTGCACAACGCAGCTAGTTCTCAGGAACAGAAGTCCTCCCCGGCTTCCACTAAATCCACCGCATGACGCTGGGGCTCCACAGGCGGAGCTAGGCCCGGTGGGGGCGCGTCTCCGAAATTTCAGCCACAAGTGGGTACACTCCCAGTTGGATCCCTGGGCAATAGAGATTGTGTCTCAGGGATGCAAGCTGGAATTCGAAGAGATGCCCCCTCACCGTTACCTCAAATCGGCCCTGCCAGCTTCTCCTTTGGAGAGGGAAATAGTGTTAGCTGCAATTCACAAATTGTATCTTCAACAGGTCAAGGTTCCCCTCCTTCAACAAGGGAAGGGTTATTATTCGACCATGTTTGTGGTACCGAAGCCGGACGGTACGGTCAGACCCATACTGAATTTAAAATCCCTGAACATATACCTGAAAAGGTTCAAGTTCAAGATGGAATCGCTCAGAGCGGTCATCGCAAGCCTGGAAGGGGGGGATTTTATGGTGTCTCTGGACATAAAGGATGCATATCTTCATGTCCCCATTTATCCACCTCATCAGGCGTACCTCAGATTTGTGGTACAGGATTGTCATTACCAATTCCAGACGCTGCCGTTTGGTCTCTCCACGGCACCGAGAATATTTACCAAGGTAATGGCGGAAATGATGGTACTCCTGCGGAAGCAAGGGGTCACAATTATACCATACTTGGACGATCTCCTCATAAAAGCGAGGTCAAGGGAGCAGTTGCTGATCAGCGTAGCACGCTCTCTGGAAGTGTTACAACAACACGGCTGGATTCTAAATATTCCAAAGTCGCAGTTGATTCCTACGACTCGTCTGCCTTTCCTGGGCATGATTCTGGACACAGACCAGAAGAGGGTTTATCTCCCGATGGAAAAGGCTCAGGAGCTCATGACACTGGTCAGAGACCTATTAAAACCAAAACAGGTGTCGGTGCATCACTGCACGCGAGTCCTGGGAAAGATGGTGGCATCATACGAGGCCATTCCCTTCGGCAGGTTCCATGCGAGGACCTTTCAATGGGATCTATTGGACAAGTGGTCCGGATCACATCTTCAGATGCATCGGTTAAGCACCCTATCCCCCAGGTCCAGGGTGTCTCTCCTGTGGTGGCTGCAGAGTGCTCACCTTCTCGAAGGTCGCAGATTCGGAATTCAGGACTGGGTCCTGGTGACCACGGATGCAAGCCTCCGAGGGTGGGGGGCAGTCACACAGGGAAGAAATTTCCAAGGGCTGTGGTCAAGTCAGGAGACTTGCCTTCACATCAACATCTTGGAACTAAGGGCCATATACAATGCCCTACGTCAAACGGAGTCCCTGCTTCGCAACCAACCAGTTCTGATTCAGTCAGTCAACATCACCGCAGTGGCTCATGTAAACCGCCAAGGCAGCACAAGGAGCAGGGTGGCAATGACGGAAGCCACCAGAATTCTTCGCTGGGCGGAGAATCACGTAAGCGCACTGTCAGCAGTGTTCATTCCGGGAGTGGACAACTGGGAAGCAGACTTCCTCAGCAGGCACGACCTCCACCCGGGAGAGTGGGGACTTCATCAAGAAGTCTTCACGCAGATTGCAAGTCGGTGGGAACTGCCACTGGTGGACATGATGGCATCCCGCCTCAACAAAAAGCTACAGAGGTATTGCGCCAGGTCAAGAGACCCTCAGGCGATAGCTGTGGACGCACTGGTGACACCGTGGGTGTTCCAGTCGGTCTATGTGTTTCCTCCTCTTCCTCTCATACCCAAGGTGCTGAGAATGATAAGAAAAAGAGGAGTGAGAACAATACTCATCGTTCCGGATTGGCCAAGAAGGACTTGGTATCCGGATCTGCAAGAAATGCTCACAGAGGACCCGTGGCCTCTGCCTCTAAGACAGGACTTGTTGCAACAGGGGCCCTGTCTGTTCCAAGACTTACCGCGCCTGCGTTTGACGGCATGGCGGTTGAACGCCGGATCCTAGCAGAAAAAGGCATCCCGGATGAAGTTATTCCTACGCTGATAAAGGCTAGGAAGGATGTGACGGCTCAACATTATCACCGTATATGGCGGAAATATGTGGCTTTGTGTGAGGCCAGGAATGCCCCTACGGAGGAATTCCAGCTGGGCCGTTTCCTTCACTTCCTACAGTCGGGAGTGACTTTGGGCCTAAAATTGGGTTCCATTAAGGTTCAGATTTCGGCCTTATCCATTTTCTTTCAAAAAGAACTGGCTTCTCTGCCTGAAGTTCAGACGTTTGTAAAGGGAGTGCTGCATATTCAGCCCCCTGTTGTGCCTCCAGTGGCACCTTGGGATCTTAACGTGGTGTTGAGTTTCCTGAAATCACACTGGTTTGAACCACTCAAAATGGTGGAATAGAAATACCTCACGTGGAAGGTGGTCATGCTATTAGCCTTGGCTTCGGCTAGGCGTGTGTCAGAATTGGCGGCTTTGTCACATAAAAGCCCTTATCTGGTTTTCCATGCGGATAGAGCAGAATTGTGGACCCGTCCACAATTTCTGCCGAAAGTGGTTTCATCCTTTCATATAAACCAACCTATTGTGGCAGGGCCGTTTCTTGGGGCAGACGAGCAGTGCAACCACTAACTGTGGCTCCCTGCTTCCCCCTCCTATTTCTCCCAGAGTAACCCGCTCGGGGGGCGGAGTTTCACGGAATGACACGGTTGCGTCGTTACGTCATGACGCAACCCCGTCACTCCCCCCCCCCCCCCCCGGACGGGGTACAGAGGGGGATTCAAGTTAGGAAGAGGGAAAGGCCGGCGCGAGGAGCGACTGGTGAGGCGGGCCGAAGAGCGGTAATCGCCTCTGTAAGTATTCTCTCTCTCTCTCTCTCTCTCTCAATGTGTAAAATGGGGACACCTGCCATAATGTGTGAAATGGGGACTCTTGCCTGCCGTAGTGTGGGGATTTAATGTATCAAGGGTATTGCGGTGTGTGGCATAATATGGTGCAGGGGGCATTACTGTGTGGGGCTTAATATGGTAGAATTTTTTTTCCTGTGGTTGTCGTGATCTGTTGGAGCAGGGTCAAAAACTGGATTGTTAGGTAGTCTTTTCAGACGAGGCCACACCCATTTAGATGAGGCCACGCCCCTTTGCCGGGAGCGCGCACACATTTTTTTTTTACTCTAGGTGTGTGTGTGGGGGGGGGGGGCACATATTTTATGTTATGGGGGGCGCATTTTTAAATCTCGCACTGGGAGCCAAATTGGCTAGAAACAGCCCTGTATTGTGGTGCCTGTGGCTACTACTGACTTGGAGGATTCCGAGTTACTGGATGTGGTCAGGGCTTTGAAGGTTTATGTAGCCAGAACGGCTAAGGTCAGGAAAACAGAATCTTTGTTTATCCTGTATGCTTCCAACAAACTTGGGGCGCCTGCTTCAAAGCAAGCTATTACTCGCTGGATCTGTAACACGATTCAGCAGGCTCATTCTGCGGCTGGGTTGCCGCTACCTAAATCAGTTAAGGCCCATTCCACAAGGAAGGTGGGCTCTTCTTGGGCGGCTGCCCGAGGGGTCTCGGCATTACAGCTGTGCCGAGCGGCTACTTGGTCAGGTTCAAACACTTTTGCAAAGTTCTACAAGTTTGATACCCTGGCTGAGGAGGACCTTGTGTTTGCTCAATCGGTGCTGCAGAGTCATCCGCACTCTCCCGCCCGTTCGGGAGCTTTGGTATAATCCCCATGGTCCTTACGGAGTTCCCAGCATCCACTAGGACGTTAGAGAAAATAAGATTTTACTTACCGGTAAATCTATTTCTCGTAGTCCGTAGTGGATGCTGGGCGCCCGTCCCAAGTGCGGACTTCTTCTGCAATGCTTGTATATAGTTATTGCTTAAATAAGGGTTATGTTATAGTTGCATCAGGGTTGCTCTGATGCTCTGTGGTTGTTCATACTGTTAACTGGGTAAAGTTATCACAAGTTATACGGTGTGATTGGTGTGGCTGGTATGAGTCTTACCCTGGATTCCCAAAATCCTTTCCTTGTACTGTCAGCTCTTCCGGGCACAGTTTCTCTAACTGAGGTCTGGAGGAGGGACATAGAGGGAGGAGCCAGAGCACACCAGTATCTAAATTCTTTCTTAAAGTGCCCATGTCTCCTGCGGAGCCCGTCTATTCCCCATGGTCCTTACGGAGTCCCCAGCATCCACTACGGACTACGAGAAATAGATTTACCGGTAAGTAAAATCTTATTTCTCTGACGTCCTAGTGGATGCTGGGAACTCCGTAAGGACCATGGGGAATAGCGGCTCCGCAGGAGTCTGGGCACATCTAAAGAAAGCTTTAGGACTACCTGGTGTGCACTGGCTCCTCCCCCTATGACCCTCCTCCAAGCCTCAGTTAGATCTCTGTGCCCGAACGAGAAGGGTGCACACTAGGGGCTCTCCTGAGCTCTTTGTGAAAGTTTTAGTTTAGGTTTATTATTTTCAGTGAGACCTGCTGGCAACTGGCTCACTGCATCGAGGGACTAAGGGGAGAAGAAGCGAACTCACCTGCGTGCAGAGTGGATTGGGCTTCTTGGCTACTGGACATTAGCTCCAGAGGGACGATCACAGGTCCAGCCTGGATGGGTCCCGGAGCCGCGCCGCCGGCCCCCTTACATAGCCAGAAGAGCGAAGAGGTCCGGAAAATCGGCGGCAGAAGACGGTCCTGTCTTCAGATAAGGTAGCGCACAGCACCGCAGCTGTGCGCCATTGCTCTCAGCACACTTCACACTCCGGTCACTGAGGGTGCAGGGCGCTGGGGGGGCAGCGCCCTGAGACGCAATAAATCGATAAAAACCTTATATGGCTAAAATAAATGCATCACATATAGCTCCTGGGCTATATGGATGCATTTAACCCCTGCCAGAACATACAGAAAAACGGATGATAAGGCCGCCGAGAAGGGGGCGGAGCCTATCTCCTCAGCACACTGGCGCCATTTTCCCTCACAGCTCCGTTGGAGGGAAGCTCCCTGGCTCTCCCCTGCAGTCACTACACTACAGAAAGGGGTTAAAAAAGAGAGGGGGGCACTAATTAGGCGCAGTATAAATAATACAGCAGCTATAAAGGGGAAAACACTTATATAAGGTTATCCCTGTATATATATATAGCGCTCTGGTGTGTGCTGGCAAACTCTCCCTCTGTCTCCCCAAAGGGCTAGTGGGGTCCTGTCCTCTATCAGAGCATTCCCTGTGTGTGTGCTGTGTGTCGGTACGTTTGTGTCGACATGTATGAGGAGAAAAATGATGTGGAGACGGAGCAGAGTGTCTGTAATAGTGATGTCACCCCCTAGGGGGTCGACACCTGAGTGGATGTACTGTTGAAAATTATGTGACAGTGTCAGCTCTGTATAAAAGACAGTGGTTGACATGAGACAACCGGCTACTCAGCTTGTGCATGTCCAGACGTCTCATGGGCCGTCAGGGGCTCTAAAGCGCCCGTTACCTCAGATGGCAAATACAGACGCCGACACGGATACTGACTCCTGTGTCGACGGTGAAGAGACAAACCGTGTTTTCCAATAGGGCCACACGTTACATGATTGAGGCAAAGGAAAATGTTTACACATTTCTGATAATATGAGTACCACCAAAAAGGGGTATTATGTTGGTGAGGAAAAACTACTTGTAGTTTTCCTGAATCTGAGAAATAAAATGAGGTGTGTGATGATGCGTGGGTTTCCCCCCGATAACAATTGATAATTTCTAAAAAGTTATTGGCAGTATACCTTTTCCCGCCAGAGGTTAGGGTGCGTTGGGAAACACCCCCTAGGGGGGATAAGGCGCTCACACGCTTGTAATAACAAGGGCTCTACCCTCTCCTGAGATGGCCGCCCTTAAGGATCCTGCTGATAGAAAGCAGGAGGGTATCCTAAAATGTATTTACACACATACTGGTGTTATACTGCGACCAGCAATCGCCTCAGCCTGGATGTGCAGTGCTGGGTTGGCGTGGTCGGATTCCCTGACTGGAAATATTGATATCCTAGATAAGGACAGTATATTATTGCCTATAGAGCAATTAAAAGATGCATTTCTATATATGCATGATGCACAGCGGAATATTTGCCGACTGGCATCAAGTATAAGTGCGTTGTCCAATTTTACCAGTAAAGTGGTCAGGTGATGCGGATTCTAAACGGCATTTGGAAGTATTGCCTTAAAAAAGGGGACATTTGGGGTCGGTCTTTCAGACATGGTGACCACGGCAACAGCTGGGATATCCACGTTTGTACCCCAGGTCGCCTCTCAAAATAAGACGCCGTATTATCTGGCGCAGTCCTGTTTGGCAAGCGGACAAAAGGGTTCCTCTTTTCTGCTCGTGACAGAGGGAGAGGAAAATGGCTGCAGTGATCAGCCAGTTCCCAGGAACAGAAACCCTTTTCCGCCTCTGCCAAGCCCTCAGTATGACGCTAGGGCTTTACAAGCTCAGGCACGGTGGGGGCCCGTTCTCAATGAATTTCAGTGCGCAGTGGGCTCACTCGCAAGTAGACCCCTGGATCCTTCAGGTAATATTTCAGGGGTACAAATTGGAATTCGAGACGTATTCCCCTCTCCGTTTCCAAAAGTCTGTTTTACCGACGTCTCCCGCTGACAGGGAGGCAGTTTTGGAAGCCATTCACAAGCTGTATTCCCAGCAGGTGATAATTAAATACCCCTCCTGCAACAGGGAACGGGGTTTTATTCCACACTATTGTGGTACCGAAGCCAGGCGGCTCGGTGAGACCGATTTTAAAATCTAAAATCTTTGAACACTTACATACAGAGGTTCAAATTCAAGATTGAGTCACTCAGAGCAGTGATTGCGAACCTGGAAGAAGGGGACTACATGATGTCTCGGGACATCAAGGATGCTTACCTTCATGTCAAAATTTACCCTTCTCACCAAGGGTATCTCAGGTTATGATACAGAACTGTCACTATCAGTTCAGACGCTGCCGTAGGGATGGTCCACGGCACCCCGAGTCTTTACTGAAGTAATGATGATATTCCTTCGAAGGAAGGGAATTTTAGTTATCCTTTACTTGGACGATTCCCTGATAAGGGTAAGATCCAGGGAACAGTTGGAGATCGGTGTAGCACTATCTCAGGTAGTGTTGCGGCAGCACGATTGGATTCTCAATATTCCAAAATCGCAGCTGGTTCCGACGACTTGTCTTCTGTTCCTAGGGATGATCCTGGACACAGTCCAGAAAGAAGGTGTTTCTCCCGGAGGAGAAAGCCAGGGAGTTATCCGAGCTAGTCAGGAACCTCCTAAAACCGAACCAAGTCTCAGTGCATCAATGCACAAGGGTTCTGGGTAAAAATGGTGGCTTCCTACGAAGCAATCCCATTCGGCAGATTCCACGCAAGACTTTCCAGTGGAACCTACTGGACAAATGGTCCGGGTCGCATCTTTAGATGCATCAGCGGATAACCCTGTCACCAAGGACAAGGGTATCCCTCCTGTGGTGGTTGCAGAGTGCTCATCTTCTAGAGGGCCGCAGATTCGGCATTCAGGACTGGGTCCTGGTGACCACGGATGCCAGCCTGCGAGGCTGGGGAGCAGTCACACAGGGAAGGAATATCCAGGGCTTATGGTCAAGCCTGGAGACATCACTTCACATAAATATCCTGAAGCTAAGGGCCATTTACAATGCTCTAAGCTTAGCAAGACCTCTGCTTCAAGGTCAGCCGGTGTTGATCCAGTCAGACAACATTACGGCAGTCACCCACGTAAACAGACAGGGTGCCACAAGAAGCAGGAGGGCAATGGCAGAAGCTGCAAGGATTCTTCGCTGGGCGAAAAACCATGTGATAGCACGGTCAGCAGTTTTCATTCCGGGAGTGGACAACTGGGAAGCAGATTTCCTCAGCACGACCTCCACCCGGGAGAGTGGGGACTTCACCCAGAAGTCTTCCACATGATTATAAACCGTTGGGAAAAACTCGACAGGTATTGCGCCAGGTCAAGGGACCCTCAGGCAATAGCTGTAGATGCTCTGGTAACACCGTGGGTGTACCAATCAGTGTATGGGTTCCCTCCTCTGCCTCTCATACCCAAGGTACTGAGATTGATAAGATGGAGAGGAGTAAGCACTATATTCGTGGCTCCGGATTGGCCAAGAAGGACTTGGTAACCGGAACTTCAAGAGATGCTCACGGAGGATCCGTGGCCTCTACCTCTAAGAAGGGACCTGCTCCAGCAAGGACCTTGTCTGTTCCAAGACTTACCGCGGCTGCGTTGACGGCATGGCGGTTGAACGCCGGATCCTGAAGGAAAAAGGCATTCCGGATGAAGTCATCCCTATCCTGATCAAAGCCAGGAAGGATGTAACCACAAAACATTATCACCGCATTTGGCGAAAATATGTTGCGTGGTGCGAGGCCAGTAAGGCCCGACGGAAGAAATTCAACTGGATCGATTCCTACATTTCCTGCAAACAGGAGTATCTATGGGCCTGAAATTGGGGTCCATTAAGGTTCAAATTTCGGCTCTGTCAATTTTCTTCCAAAAAGAACTAGCTTCAGTCCCTGAAGTTCAGATGTTTGTTAAAGGGGTACTGCGTATACAGCCTCCTTTTGTGCCTTCAGTGGCACTTTGGGATCTCAAGGTAGTTTTTGGGTTCCAAAAGTCACATTGGTTTGACCCACTTAAATCTGTGGAGTTAAAATATCTCACAGGAAAAGTGGTCATGCTGTTGGCTCTGGCCTGGGCCAGGCGCGTGTCAGAATTGGCGGCTTTATCCTGAAAAAGCCCTTATCTGATTTTCCATTCGGACAGGGCGGAATTGAGGGCTCGTCCTCAGTTTCTCCCTAAGGTGGTTTCAGCGTTCACCTGAACCAAACCTATTGTGGTGCCTGCGGCTACTAGGGACTTGGAGGACTCCAAGTTGCTAGACGTTGTCAGGACCCGGAAAATATATGTTTCCAGGACGGCAAGAGTCAGGAAATCTGACTCGCTGTTTATCCTGTATGCACCCAACAAGCTGGGTGCTCCTGCTTCTAAGCAGACTATTGCTCATTGGATTTGTAGTACAATTCAGCTTGCACATTCTGTGGCAGGCCTGCCACAGCCAAAAAATCTGTAAATGCCCACTCCACAAGGAAGGTGGGCTCATCTTGGGCAGCTGCCCGAGGGGTCTCGGCTTTACAACTTTGCCGAGCAGCTACTTGGTCAGGAGCAAATACGTTTGTAAAATTCTACAAATTTGATACCCTGGCTGAGGAGGACCGGGAGTTCTCTCATTTGGTGCTGCAGAGTCATCCGCACTCTCCCGCCCGTTTGGGAGCTTTGGTATAATCCCCATGGTCCTTACAGAGTTCCCAGCATCCACTAGGACGTCAGAGAAAATAAGAATTTACTTACCGATAATTCTATTTCTCGTAGTCCGTAGTGGATGCTGGGCGCCCATCCCAAGTGCGGATTGTCTGCAATACTGGTACATAATTATTGTTACCAAAAAATTCGGGTTATTGCTGTAGTGAGCCATCTTTTCTAGAGGCTCCTCTATTATCATGCTGTTAACTGGGTTCAGATCACAGGTTGTACGGTGTGATTGGTGTGGCTGGTATGAGTCTTACCCGGGATTCAAAATCCTTCCTTATTGTGTACGCTCGTCCGGGCACAGTATCCTAACTGAGGCTTGGAGGAGGGTCATAGGGGGAGGAGCCAGTGCACACCAGGTAGTCCTAAAGCTTTCTTTAGATGTGCCCAGACTCCTGCGGAGCCGCTATTCCGCATGGTCCTTACGGAGTTCCCAGCATCCACTACGGACTACGAGAAATAGAATTATCGGTAAGTAAATTCTTATTTTTTTCATTTTGATCCTAAAAGCTCAATACTCCCCCATTTACGTATCAGTATAATAATTAAAGGGAGGGAACTTCTGTGACCGTGGGCCTAATTGTAAGGCGGTGAAGTTGAGTGATTTTTTTTTTTTGCGCAACAACTCGAGAAAATCCCTATGCCACATGTGCACCACCGAGTGTGCGCAGAGGCCACTGTTGTGCACGCAGTCACTTGCAGTAGAGCCAACATGGCGTGGCCATGGGCGTTCTTGGACAGTGACTGGGAGGCGGCCTGAAGGGTCTTGTTATGGGAGTGTCCCAGGCATGTCAGTGACCGCAGCTGCATTCCCAAATACAGATCCACATCCATAGATGATTAGAGGAATTTGAGAAGGAATTAATGTGCAGGCCATAGGCTATCGCAAGTGTCGACGTTGCGCTGTTGGTGGAGTGTGCAGAACCACCAACGCAGTTGCTCTGTTCATGGGCACTTGTACTCACTATCCTATGCTGGTGCACAAGGGGAAGGCTAACAGAATTATCAATCGCCCCTGCTGTTCCAACCGTTTCTTCTACTACGGACTTGGGAGTGCCCACCTCTGACATAGGGCCTAATTCAGAGTTGATCACAGCAGCAAATTTGTTAGCAGTTTGGCAAAACCACATGCACTGCAGGAGTGGGGAAGGGGGGCAGATATAACATGTGCAGAGAGAGTTAGATTTGGGTGGGGTGTGTTCAAACTGAAATCTAAATTGCAGTGTAAAAATAAAGCAGCCAGTATTTACCCTGCACAGAAACAATATAACCCACCCAAATCTAACTCTCTCTGCAAATGTTACATCTGCCCCCCTGCAGTGCACATGGTTATGCCCAACTGCTAACAAATTTGCTGCTGCGATCAACTCGGAATTACCGTCCATAGTTCCTGTGTTTGTTACATGTGTCCCTCTTGAGTGTTGGATTGTTTTTTATTATATTGGTGGATACACACCAAGAAATGCTCTTTCATGTATTTTGCATATGGAAGATGTAAAATGCACCTAAATGACAGCATAGAGCTCCGGCTGTCGCCACCTCTTGTCCTGTCTTTGTTTAGAAAATCACCCTGTGGCCCTCGTGATAAATACGACGTGCCCCCTCTATTTGAACTTTCTCTTTATTTAAATATTCTTAGCCTCTAGCACATAATCTATTCATGCACTAATCTGGCACTCTGCAAACAATGCCCTGAGCTTGCCACCTGAGGAGAGACGGTACACATTGGAGTCATGAAGCATGAAATAGTCATTGTGGAGTTGCTGGCAGCTATAACTGAACCTCCTTCCTCTTTCTGATCTAGAATAGACGGTCACTTTTGTTCTGCGCTGCCACTGTTGTGTTTATGCTATACAGTATCTGTCTGTAGCCCTGTGTTTTTCTTGTAGCGTCATGCATGCTGCCGGAGAAAGAACCGGCACACTTGTTCCCCCGTGGCGGCCGCCGCTGTCTCAAAGAAGCCATGGGTTCATCAAAGAAGGGACGGAGGTGGCAACAGCTTTGACATTTTACAGTATATGTACATACTGCAAACCATTAGCCTGTATTTGCCACTAGCCCGTGCTTGATAAAATACAGCAAGCTGCCAGCCCATGTGTTTTACTTATACAGCTTTCTACTAGCTCATGTATGCCTATATACAGAAAGTCTTTTTCCAGTCTGCCTCATCGCAACACTGTCCAAGGCAAGAATCGGCACAGACCAGTGGACGTGCATAATGGCTCATGTTGCATCATCCCAATGTGCACCAACACCGCTTCCCACACACTAGGATCCTAAGTGTGATTTCTCCTAATATCCTAGGATCCTAAGTGTGATTTCTCCTAACGTCCTAGGATCCTAAGTGTGATTTCCCCTAACGTCCTAGGATCCTAAGTATGATTTCCCCTAGCGTCCTAGGATCCTAAGTGTGATTTCCCCTAAGATCCTGGGATCCTAAGTGTGATTTCCCCTAACGTCCTAGGATCCTAAGTGTGATTTCCCCTAACGTCCTAGGATCCTAAGTGTGATTTCCCCTAACGTCCTAGGATCCTAAGTGTGATTTCCCCTAACGTCCTAGGATCCTAAGTATGATTTCCCCTAGCGTCCTAGGATCCTAAGTGTGATTTCCCCTAAGATCCTGGGATCCTAAGTGTGATTTCCCCTAACGTCCTAGGATCCTAAGTGTGATTTCCCCTAACGTCCTAGGATCCTAAGTATGATTTCCCCTAGCGTCCTAGGATCCTAAGTGTGATTTCCCCTAACGTCCTAGGATCCTAAGTGTGATTTCCCCTAACGTCCTAGGATCCTAAGTGTGATTTCCCCTAACGTCCTAGGATCCTAAGTGTGATTTCCGCTAACGTCCTAGGATCCGAAGTGTGATTTCCCCTAACGTCCTAGGATCCTAAGTGTGATTTCCCCTAACGTCCTAGGATCCTAAGTGTGATTTCCCCTAAGATCCTGGGATCCTAAGTGTGATTTCTCCTAACGTCCTAGGATCCTAAGTGTGATTTCCCCTAACGTCCTAGGATCCTAAGTGTGATTTCTCCTAACGTCCTAGGATCCTAAGTGTGATTTCCCCTAAGATCCTGGGATCCTAAGTGTGATTTCCCCTAACGTCCTAAGATCCTAAGTGTGATTTCTCCTAACGTCCTAGGATACGAAGTGTGATTTCCCCTAACGTCCTAGGATCCTAAGTGTGATTTCCCCTAACGTCCTAGGATCCTAAGTGTGATTTCCCCTAACGTCCTAGGATCCTAAGTGTGATTTCCCCTAAGATCCTGGGATCCTAAGTGTGATTTCCCCTAACGTCCTGGGATCCTAAGTGTGATTTCCCCTAAGATCCTGGGATCCTAAGTGTGATTTCCCCTAACGTCCTGGGATCCTAAGTGTGATTTCCCCTAACGTCCTAGGATCCTAAGTGTGATTGCCCCTAACGTCCTAGGATCCTAAGTGTGATTTCCCCTAACGTCCTAGGATCCTAAGTGTGATTTCCCCTAACGTCCTAGGATCCTAAGTGTGATTTCTCCTAACGTCCTAGGATACTAAGTGTGATTTCCCCTAACGTCCTAGGATCCTAAGTGTGATTTCCCCTAACGTCCTAGGATACTAAGTGTGATTTCCCCTAACGTCCTAGGATCCTAAGTGTGATTTCCCCTAACGTCCTAGGATCCTAAGTGTGATTTCCCCTAAGATCCTGGGATCCTAAGTGTGATTTCCCCTAACGTCCTAGGATCCTAAGTGTGATTTCCCCTAACGTCCTAGGATCCTAAGTGTGATTTGTCCTAACGTCCTAGGATCCTAAGTGTGATTTCCCCTAACGTCCTAGGATCCTAAGTGTGATTTCCCCTAACGTCCTAGGATCCTAAGTGTGATTTCCCCTAACGTCCTAGGATCCTAAGTGTGATTTCCCCCAACGTCCTAGGATCCTAAGTGTGATTTCCCCTAACGTCCTAGGATCCTAAGTGTGATTTCCCCCAACGTCCTAGGATCCTAAGTGTGATTTCCCCTAACGTCCTAGGATCCTAAGTGTGATTTCCCCTAACGTCCTAGGATCCTAAGTGTGAAATAAGCTTTGTAGGCTTGTCTAGTTCCGCTCAAGAGAAAGGAAAGCTGTCATATTTGATTAATGTCTTCCCAGGCGTGGTTGGTGCTAAGCCAGAGGTCCCAGCAAGCTTCATCTGACCTCCTTTACCAGGTCTTATTGGTGCTGATACTGATTTGTCAGCCCTGTGCAGCATCTTATTGGTAGATTAGTTTTACCATCATACAAAGGACTCTTTCTTATTATTATTCTCTCAGGCAAGTTTACAACACACAAGAGCCGGAATGCTTGGCATGTGACTTACGAATTACAATAACACGGCTGACGGTTTGGAAGACCTGCGGTATCTGGATTGCAGTACTCTGTGCCAGATTACAGGAATGTAATAATAGCAGTGGCTATCGTGAATATATGTGTTTGAGACACAGAGCTGTCACTGAGTAGAGAAGTAGGCCGTGATAGCAAATATAGTCCAGCTCCACAACTGGTGTCTAATCTGTCTGTGCGCAAGTATCTCAGCCCATACATGTCTGTGACCTGCTAGGTCTGCTAATGAAAGGAAAAGTTTGGGTGTGTGTAAATATATATATATATATATATATATATATATATATATAGAGAGAGAGAGAGAGGTATAGCAGTGGAGGCGGCACTCGCTGGACTTGTAGAAAAAATAGACACTTTACCACCACGTACAGTGCTGTATGTGGTGGTACAGAGTCTATTTTTTCTACAAGTCCAGCGAGTGCCGCCTCCACTGCTATACCTATCTGAATTCACTGACAATTTCAGAGCAATTGTTTTGGGAAAAAATCGTCAGTTAAGTGGTAAAGGCAGGTAAGCAATGTAAGAAAGGAATGAGAAAGGCTAGTCAGATGCTTGGCTACATTGGGAGAGGAATCAGCAGCAGAAAATAAGATTTTAAACCTACCGGTAAATCTTTTTCTCGTAGTCCGTAGAGGATGCTGGGGACTCCGTAAGGACCATGGGGATAGACGGGCTCCGCAGGAGACATGGGCACTTTAAGAAAGACTTTAGGTATGGGTGTGCACTGGCTCCTCCCTCTATGCCCCTCCTCCAGACCTAAGTTAGAGAAACTGTGCCCAGAGGAGACGGACAGTACGAGGAAAGGATTTTTGTTAAACCAAGGGCAAGATTCATACCAGCCCACACCATTCACACCGTATGACTTGTGATAAACTAACCAGTTAACAGTATGAAAAAACAACATAGCATCAGTCGGAGACCGATGAAAACTATAACATAACACTTATGTAAGCAAAACTATATACAAGTCTTGCAGAAGTAGTCCGCACTTGGGACGGGCGCCCAGCATCCTCTACGGACTACGAGAAAAAGATTTACTGGTAGGTTTAAAATCTTATTTTCTCTTACGTCCTAGAGGATGCTGGGGACTCCATAAGGACCATGTGGATTATACCAAAGTTCCCAAACGGGCGGGAGAGTGCGGATGACTATGCAGCACCGATTGAGCAAACAGGAGGTCCTCCTCAGCCAGGGTTTCAAACTTATAGAACTTTGCAAAGGTGTTTGAACCCCACCAAGTAGCAGCTCGGCACAGCTGTAGTGCCGAGACCCCTCGGGCAGCCGCCCAAGACGAGCCCACCTTCCTAGTGGAATGGGCCTTGACCGATTCTGGTAACGGCAATCCAGCCGTCGCATGTGCCTGCTGAATCGTGTTACAGATCCAGCGAGCAATAGTCTGCTTTGAAGCAGGAGTGCCAACCTTGTTGGCTGCATACAGGACAAACAGTGCTTCTGTTTTTTTGACTCTAGCCGTTCTGGCCACGTAAATTTTCAAAGCCCTGACCACATCAAGGGACTCGGAATCCTCCAAGTCTCATGTAGCCACAGGCACCACAATAGGTTGGTTCATATGAAAAGATGACACCACCTTAGGCAAAAATTGAGGACGGGTCCGCAATTCCGCTCTATCCATATGGAAAACTAGATAGGGGCTTTTATGAGACAAAGCCGCCAATTCCGACACTCGCCTAGCCGAAGCCAAGGCTAACAACATGACCACTTTCCAAGTGAGATATTTTAACTCCACCGTTTTAAGTGGTTCAAACCAGTGCGACTTAAGGAAACTCAACACCACGTTAAGGTCCCAAGGCGCCACCAGAGGTACAAAAGGAGGCTGAATATGCAGCACTCCCTTCACAAAAGTCTGTACTTCTGGGAGAGAAGCCAATTAATTTTGAAAGCACTCTGCAGCCACCACAGGAGAGATACCCTGGCCCTGGGGGACAGTGTGATTAACCGATGAATCTGTAAATGTGACCCGGACCACTTGTCCAGTAGGTCCCATTGGAAGGTCCTCGCATGGAACCTGCCGAATGGAATGGCCTCGTAAGATGCCACCATCTTTCCCAGGACTCGAATGCAGTGATGCACTGACACCTGTTTTGGTTTCAATAGATTCCTGACCAGAGTCATGAGTTCTTGAGCCTTTTCCGTTGGAAGATAAACCCTTTTCTGGTCCGTATCCAGAATCATGCCCAAGAAGATCAGACGAGTCGTAGGAACCAGCTGCGACTTTGTGATATTGAGAATCCAGCCGTGTTGCTGTAACACTCTCAATGAAAGTGACACGCTGCTCAGCAACTGCTCTCTTGATCTCGCTTTTATGAAGAGATCGTCCAAGTACGGGATAATTGTGACCCCCTGCTTGCGCAGGAGCACCATCATTTCCGCCATTACCTTGGTGAAAATCCTCGGGGCCGTGGAAAGCCCAACGGCAACTTCTGAAATTGGTAATGACAATCCTGTACCGCAAATCTCAGGTACGCCTGATGAGGTGGATATATTGGAACATGAAGGTATGCATCCTTTATGTCTAGGGATACCATAAAATCCCCCCTTCCAGGCTGGCGATGACCGCTCTGAGTGATTCCATCTTGAACTTGAACCTTTTCAAGTATAGGTTCAGGGATTTTAAATTTAAAATGGGTCTGACCGAACCGTCCGGTTTTCGGGACTACAAACAGGGTTGAGTAATATCCCCTCTCTTGTTGCAGTAGGGGAACCTTGACCACCACCTGTTGAAGATACAATTTGTGAATTGCATTTAACACTAACTCCTTTTCTGAGGGAGAAGCTGGCAGGGCCGATTTGAAAAACCGGCGAGGAGGCACCTCTTCGAATTCCAGCTTGTAACCCTGAGAAACAATTTCTACTGCCCAGGGATCCACCTGTGAGTGAACCCAGATGTGGCTGAAAAGTCGAAGACGTGCCCCCACTGGGGCGGACTCCCGTATTGGAGCCCAAGCGTCATGCGGTGGATTTTGTAGAGGCCGGGGAGGACTTCTGTTCCTGGTAACTAGCTGTGTTGTGTAGCTTCTTTCCTCTGCCCTTACCTCTGGCAAGAAAGGACGCACCTCGTACTTTCTTGTTTCTCTGTGACCGAAAGGACTGCATCTGATAATGTGGCGCTTTCTTAGGCTGTGAGGGAATATAAGGCAAAAATTTGGATTTATCAGCTGTAGCTGTGGAGACCAGGTCCGAGAGACCTTCTCCAAACAATTCCTCACCCTTGTAAGGTAAAACCTTCATATGCCTTTTTGAGTCGGCATCACCTGTCCATTGCCGGGTCCATAGGACTCGTCTAGCAGAAATCGACATAGCGTTGATTCTAGAACCCAATAGACCAATGTTTCTTTGAGCATCTCTCCTATATAAGACAGCATCTTTTATATGTCCTAGGGTCAATAAGATGGTATCCTTATCCAGGGTTTCAATTTCCGCTGATAAGGTATCCGTCCATGCTGCTACAGCGCTACACACCCAGGCCGACGCAATAGCCGGTCTGAGTAAGGTACCCGAATGCGTGTAAATGGACTTCAAGGTAACCTCCTGCTTGCGATCAGCAGGATCCCTGAGGGTAGCCGTATCCTGGGATGGCAGCGCTACCTTCTTGGATAAGCGTGTCAACGCTTTGTCCACCCTAGGGGAGGATTCCCACCGTATCCTGTCCTTTGGCGGGAAAGGATACGCCATAAGAATCCTTTTGGGAATCTGCAGTTTTTTGTCTGGAGATTCCCAAGCTTTTTCACATAACTCGTTCAGCTCATGTGAGGGAGGAAAGGTTACTTCAGGTTTCTTTTCCTTATACATTTGTACCCTCGTATGGTTCCGGTATGAAAGATAGATAGGGGTATATGCAATTCCGGGCGAATTGCGGCACTTTTTCGCCCGTTTTAAAATTCAACACAATTCGACCGTCGAATTCCGGCAGGTGGGTGCCGGAATTCGACATATTCAATAAAAAACGAATTCGTCAGTCCCACTGTCGAAAAACGGCCGATTTGACGGATTTTGATTAGATTTTTTAAAATGTTTTAAAAACAGTAAAAAACCCGAAAAAAAATTGCGTGGGGTCCCCCCTCCTAAGCATAACCAGCCTCTGGCTCTTTGAGCTGGTCCTGGTTGCCAAAATACGGGGGGGGGGGGGAAATGACAGGGGATCCCCCGTATTCTAACAACCAGCACCGGGCTCTGCACCTGGTCCTGGTGCAAAAAATACGGGGGACAAAAAGAGTAGGGGTCCCCCGTATTTTTTGTACCAGCACCGGGCTCCACTAGCTGGACAGATAATGCCACAGCCGGGGATCACTTTTATACAGCGCCCTGCGGCCGTGGCATTAAATACCCAACTAGTCACCCCTGGCCAGGGTACCCTGGAGGAGTGGGGACCCCTTCAATCAAGGGGTCCCCCCCCAGCCACCCAAGGGCCAGGGGTGAAGCCCGAGGCTGTCGTCCCCCCCCCCCCCCCCCCCCCCCCCCCATTCAAGGGCTGCGGATGGGGGGCTGATAGCCATGTGGAAAAATGAAAGAATATTGTTTTTTGCAGAACTACAAGTCCCAGCAAGCCTCCACCGCAAGCTGGTACTTGGAGAACCACAAGTACCAGCATGCGGGGGGAAACGGGCCCGCTGGTACCTGTAGTTCTTCTGCAAAAAAAATACCCAAATAAAAACAGGACACGCACACCGTGAAAATACAACTTTATTTCACACATGCCGACACATACATACTTACCTATGTTGACACGCCGACTCTGGCCACGTCTCCAATGTCGACGAATCCGGGGTACCTGAAAATAAAATTATACTCACCTGATCCAGTGTCCGGTTCTTTTATTGTAATCCACGTACTTGGCAAAACAAAAAAACGCATTTACCCGAACCAGACGGACTGAAAGGGGTCCCATGTTTACACATGGGACCCCTTTCCCCGAATGCAGAGACCCCCCGTGACTCCTGTCGCAGAAGGTCCCTTCAGCCAATCGGGAAGCGCCACGTTGTGGCACTCTCCTGATTGGCTGTATGCGCGTTGGAGCTGTCAGACGCGCATCGCACAGCCCCCTCCATTATCTTCAATGGTGGGAACTTTGCGGTCAGCGGTGAGGTCACCCGCGGTCAGCGGCTGACCGCGGGTAACCCCACCGCTGACCGCAAAGTTCCCACCATTGAAACTAATGGAGGGAGCTGTGCGATGCGCTGTCTGCCAGCTCAGACGCGCAAATCCAATCAGGAGAGTGCCACGAAGTGGCGCTTCCTGATTGGCTGAAGGGACCTTCTGTGACAGGAGTCACGGGGGGTCTCTGCATTCGGGGAAAGGGGTCCCATGTGTAAACATGGGACCCATTTCAGTCCATCTGGTTCGGGTAAATGCGTTTTTTTGTTTTGCCAAGTACGTGGATTACAATAAAAGAACTGGACACTGGATCAGGTGAGTATAATTTTATTTTCAGGTACCCCGGACGTCGACATTGGAGACGTGGCCAGAGTCGGCGTGTCAACATTGGTAAGTATGTGTGTCGGCATGTATGTAATAAAGTTATACTTTCACGGTGTCTGTGTCCTGTTTTTATTTGGGTATTTTTTTTGCAGTAGAACTACAGGTACCAGCGGGCCCATTTCCCCCCTGCATGCTGGTACTTGTTGTTCTCCAAGTACCGGCTTGCGGGGGAGGCTTGCTGGGACTTGTAGTTCTTCTGCAAAAAAACAATATTCTTACATTTTCAACAAGGCTATCAGCCCCCCATCCGCAGCCCATGGATGGGGGGGACAGCCTCGGGCTTCACCCCTGGCCCTTGGGTGGCTGGGGGGGCGGGACCCCTTGATTGAAGGGACCCCACTCCTCCAGGGTACCCCGGCCAGGGGTGACTGGTTGGATATTTAATGCCACGGCCGCAGGGCGCTGTATAATAGTGACCCCTGGCTGTGGCATTATCTGTCCAGCTAGTGGAGCCCGGTGCTGGTACAAAAAATACGGGGGACCCCTACTCTTTTTGTCCCCTGTCATTTTTTTCCCCGTATTTTGGCAACCAGGACCGGCTCAAAGAGCCCGAGGCTGGTTATGCTTAGGAGGGGGGACCCCACGCATTTCTTTTTCAGATTTTTACCCCATTCCATTAAAAAAATATATATATATTTTTTTTAAAATATATAAATAATACTTGTGCCTCCTAAATAGACAAACCAAGTACCAAATCCCTTCTAATATAAATAGATATGCTACAGGTTGAGTATCCCATATCCAAATATTCCAAAATACGGAATATTCCGAAATACGGAATTATTTGAGTGAGAGTGAGATAGTGAAACCTTTGTTTTCTGATGGCTCAGTGTACACAAACTTTGTTTAATACACAAAGTTATTAAAAATATTGTATTAAATGACCTTTAGGCTGTGTGTATAAGGTGTATATGAAACATAAATTAATTGTGTGAATGTACACACACTTTGTTTAATGCACAAAGTTATTAAAAATATTGGCTAAAATTACCTTCAGGCTGTGTGTATAAGGTGTATATGAATCATAAATGCATTCTGTGTTTAGACTTGGTTCCCATAGCAATGATATCTCATTATGGTATGGAAATATTCCAAAATACGGAAAAATCCGTTATCCAAAATACGTCTGGTCCCAAGCATTTTGGATAAGGGATACTCAACCTGTATTACCAATAAAAAAACACAAAAAAAAACATGTTTTTAAATTTTTTTATTAGATTCCGCCAGCAAAGTGTGGCGGGTTGAAAATGACGAATTTACTGTCTAAAAGCACTGTTGTCGAATTTACAATCTTCAATTGAATATACTTTTGTCGAAATGCCGCATTTGTACCATTGCAGAAATGTCGAATTTGACAAATGTCGAATTTCAAAAAGTCGAATTTGGAATGGCCGTTTTTTTGATGAAAAGTACTGAATTGCATTGTCGATTTTTTTGGGGGGGGCGAAAATGTCCCGTTTTTCAACATTTTCGGGAATTCGACCGCAATTGCATATACCCCATAGTGTCTAGTTAGACAGTCAATAGATAGACACCATATGTTAGACAGACATTAGGTCGACAGGGTCAAAAGGTCGACATGGAAAAGGTCGACAGGTCAAAAGGACGACAGGGTGAAAAGGTCGACATGAAAAAGGTGGACACCATGTTTTTTGCATTTTTGTGGTTTGTGTGGATAGTTTTGTCATCTGGGACCCCCAATTGTAGAAAGGCGTACCCTCGCGAGGCTCACTTCGCTCGCCGCGCTTCGGGCACGGTGGCTCGCTGCGCTCGCCACAAGGTTTATAACCAACTCTATGCCGACATGGATAGAGAAAGTATGAAATAATCCAAAAACATGTTACATTAAAAAATAAAAACATTTGTCTATCTTTTTATGTCGACCTTTTGACCATGTCGACCTTTTGACCATGTCGACCTTTTGACCTGTCGCCCTTTCTCATGTCGACCTTTTGACCCTGTCGACCTAATGTCTGTCTAATATATGGTGTCTATCTATCAAACGGATAGGCCCTCGTATCAGGGACAGGGGGTTCCTCTGTGATATGCAAAACATCTTTTATTGCAATAATCATATATCGAATACATTTAGCCAATTTTGGCTGTAACTTTGCATCATCGTAGTCGACATTGGAGTCAGAATCCGTGTCGGTATCTGTGTCTAGTATTTGGGATAGTGGGCGCTTTTGAGACCCCGAAGGTCCCTGCGACATAGAGACAGACATGGGTTGATTCCCTGGCTGTTCCCTAGCTTCCGCTTTGTCTAATCTTTTGCGCAATAAATTTACATTAGCACTTAAAACATTCCACATATCCATCCAGTCAGGTGTCGGCGTTGTCGACGGAGACACCACATTAATTTTCTCCTCCTCCCCCGGAAAGCCTTCTACTTCAGACATGTCGACACACGCGTACCGACACACCACACACTCAGGGAATTCTCTTATCTGAAGACAGTTCCCCCACAAGGCCCTTTGGAGAGACAGAGAGAGAGTATAGTATGCCAGCACACACCCAGCGCTATATGACCCAGGAAAAAACACAATATGTTTACCTAGATAGCGCTGTAATCTGTATAT
This sequence comes from Pseudophryne corroboree, assembly GCF_028390025.1. Taxonomy (NCBI): domain Eukaryota; kingdom Metazoa; phylum Chordata; class Amphibia; order Anura; family Myobatrachidae; genus Pseudophryne; species Pseudophryne corroboree. The sequence continues at coordinate 74,847,477 of NC_086444.1, forward strand.
TGCGCCCAATATGTGCCCCCCCTCTTCTTTAAAACCCTCTTTCACCGTGGATAAGCAGGGGAGAGTCCGGGGAGCTTCCTCTCAGCGCTGTGCTGTGGAGAAAATGGCGCTGGTGAGTGCTGAGGAAGATGCCCCGCCTCCTCAGCGGCGGGCTTCTGTCCCGCTCAAATATGTAAAAAAAACCTGTCTGGGCCCCCCCCCCACCCTGCGCCCTGCACTCTTACAGTGTCTGCCTGTGTGTGCTGTGTGGGAACAATGGCGCACAGCTTTACTGCTGTGCGTTACCTCAGTGAAGATCTGAAGTCTTATGCCGCTTCTGAAGTCTTCTTACTTCTCATATTCACCCGGCTTCTATCTTCCGGCTCTGCGAGGAGGACGGCAGCTCGGCTCTGGGACGGACGGCGAGGGTGAGACCTGCGTACCAATCCCTCTGGAGCTAATGGTGTCCAGTAGCCTAAGAATCAGAGCCTTGAAACTCACAAAAGTAGGTCTGCTTCTCTCTCCTCAGTCCCACGATGCAGGGAGTCTGTTGCCAGCAGGCTCCCTGAAAATAAAAAACCTAACAAAATACTTTCTTTCAGGAAACTCAGGAGAGCTCCCTGTAATGCACCCAGTCTCCTCTGGGCACAGTAGTAAACTGAGGTCTGGAGGAGGGGCATAGAGGGAGGAGCCAGTGCACACCCATACCTAAAGTCTTTCTTAAAGTGCCCATGTCTCCTGCGGAGCCCGTCTATCCCCATGGTCCTTACGGAGTCCCCAGCATCCTCTAGGACATAAGAGAAAGAAAGAAGTGATAATGCCACTGTATAGGTGATTGGTACGGCCTCATCTAGAATACTGTGTTCAATTCTGGAGGCCATATCTTCAGTGGAAATTTGAGGAATAATTACTTCACAGAAAGGGTAGTGGACAAGTGTAATAGCCTCCCATCAGAGGTGGTAGCGTCTAAGACTGTAGAGCAATTTAAACATGCATGGTATAGACCTAATGAGATCCTTACAAAGAAATAAGAATCAAATAAGGGTTGAGATAAAAATATGGTAACAAAGAAGCAGACTAGATGGGCCAAGTGGTTTTTATCTGCCGTCACATTCTATGTTTCTGTGTTAAGCAGTCATAATCTAAAAGTATTTGGGCGGGGGTGGGTTCCTGCATGATGTGCAGTGCCAGCGAGTTATCACAGTTATGGGGGGAGGGGGCGTGACTAAATCAGGGGTTTGTGGCCAGTGGTGGCTCCAAAGGTGGGACAACAGTCCATGATTCAAATAGCGGAGCCACACCAACTGCCACCCCAAACGCTGCCAAACATAACCGTCCGGAACTCACTGGCAGACGATGCGGCTCCCCTATTTGAATTTTGCGCTGCAGCCCCACCTCTGCAGCTGCCACTGGTCGTGGCCATGCCATCTCCCAAAAATTGTTTAAAAAAATTACTATGTGCTGCACTGTGAAGGGTCCCCCTCAGCAGCTGACCATACTCACGTAGAGATATTCCTGCACATCCGCATACAGGACACTTGTCTGATGCACACTGCACTCTCTCCCCGAAGGAGGTAACCAGCCGTACTTTGCAAGTCATGAGGCAGCCGGTAACCAGGAAATGCCCACCATCACCGGGGATATTCCCTCAGGGGCTGACCGGGGCCCCTCCAAGAAGCCTGGGTAATTAGTATCTGCTCCCCCTCTCCTTTTCAGTGCCCCCAGCGATGAGGCAACCAAGGTGGCCGTAGCGTATAGTTGGGAACGGAGTTCTGGTATAAGGACTTTTCTCTGACGAGTAATGGTGGGTACACGCTGATCGATATATCTGCAGATCAATGGATCTGCAGATATATCTATAGACGGATCGGGCAGTGTGTTGTGCATACACACTGCCCAATCCGTGGTGTCTAACGTCACAAACTGGGCGGGCATTTACATGTGCCCGCCCAGTTGAGCCATCAGTCACTGGCCGCCTCTGCAGCATGTGTACGGGCGGTCGGCTGACGACCCGTACACACACCAGTATATCTGTAGATATAATGGTCATCGTGTGTGCAGCAGGGCTGACGCAATATGTCTGTAAATGACTGCGTTCACAGTCATATCGTTGGTACACACTGGTCAACAGGGCAACAATATATGGGTCGTTCAATAGTGTACCCAGCTTAAGATGAGGTCACAAGTTTGAGAGTAACATATGTATAATATATAATTCAAGTGCACGGTCTAGAACCTGATCCCTAGAGGAGGAGGGCCCCCCAGGTAGTGGGGCCTACTGGTGGTTTCCCCCGTAACCCTGTGGGCCAGTCCGAGCCTGGCACCCTGTTGCAGGCACGCCATAACCCAAACTGTTGTATTGTGAAATAATTATTACACAGGAATAAGACTGACAGAAGAGGAGGTTAACTGGGCGATGAGAGACATCTGTGGCAGTCTACTGAGAATAACACCTTCATAAAAAATTCCCAAAGTACTATTCTAAGGATGTTATTATTATTATTATTATTATTATTATTATTATTGCCCTGTAAGGGCCACCTTTATATTACACATTTTTTTGTCCGACAAAGGTTGCCCATTTCCTGCGCTGTATGGCTAGGGGTCTCCTACTTCTGGAACAGGAAACCAGTACACCATTTGACCTGCCAATGAAAGACACACTTGTACAGTACTTCCTTTTTGGTGGTAAAACAACAATAATTCATTCTTGCTACCAGTTTGGTAACCAGGTGCCCGAGTTCTAGAAATATAACAATCCAGTGTTATATGTGTGTAGTGTCAATAAACTGTGTTGTGCTGGGAAAACTAGGGACTTGTAAGAGCCGTATACATGATTGATGTTGACAGAAAGGTGATAGAGTTGTCACCAGTCTGGTATTTAACCAGACAACTCAGATTTACACTGGGGACTGGATCTCTTGAAGTGTGAAGTCTCTGGATCTGGATATAATTTTCCTGTACTCATGCCAGACTGTACATGCCCCCCCCCCCCCCCCTGCATTACCTGCCATCGGTGATGGAGGAGGGTCTCAGTAACTGTAGAGAAGGCTGTAAGGGAACACCTGTAGCAGAGAGTGAGTTTAATACATGTGTACATGCGCTGTAAGTGAGTCTTTGTGTAGGCCAATTATAAATCAGTTTGCTATGAAATAGGGAATTTACTATATACTGATAGAATGACAGGTCAGTCCTGTATACTAATTTTGTATACTTATAGCGTGGCAGTACTGTATATTTGTATAATGGTACTGCATACTGATTGAGTGATAGGGCTGTACTGTATACTGATAGAATGACGGCAGTGCTGTATACTGGTACGGTATACTGATAGCATGGCAGTAATGTATATTGGTACTGTATACGGATTGAATGACAGGGCTGTACTGTATACTGATAGAATGACGGCAGTTCTGTATACTGCTACTGTATACTGATAGCATGGCAGGGCTGTACTGTATATTGGTACTGTTTACTGATTGAATGACAGGGCTCTACTGTATACTGATAGCATGGCAGGGCTGTACTGTATATTGGTACTGTTTACTGATTGAATGACAGGGCTCTACTGTATACTGATAGAATGATGGCACTACTGTATACTGGTACTGTATACTGATAGCATGGCAGGGCAGTACTGTATATTGGCACTGTATACTGATTGAATGACAGGGCTGCACTGTATTCTGGTAGAATGACAGCAGTGCTGTATACTGGTACTGTATACTGATAGCAGGGCAGTACTGTATATTGGCACTGTATACTGATTGAATGACAGGGCTGCACTGTATTCTGGTAGAATGACAGCAGTGCTGTATACTGGTACTGTATACTGATAGCAGGGCAGTACTGTATATTGATACTGTATACTGATTGAATGACAGGGCTGCACTGTATTCTGGTAGAATGACAGCAGTGCTGTATACTGGTACTGTATACTGATAGCAGGGCAGTACTGTATATTGATACTGTATACTGATTGAATGACAGGGCTGTACTGTATACTGATAGAATTACAGCACTACTGTATACTGGTACTGTATACTGATTGAATGACAAGGCTACTAACTACACTACTAACTCATTTTATAACGCTGGCCGGGCCTGTAGCAGGGACTGCCCTTCTGCATCACAAACCAGGGACTGTACTACACTATGTGATTCATCGGGGCCTGCGGCCACTATTCACTCCGTTGCAAGGAGCTACGCCCCCTAGACCATCGCACGCCCTTTGGCCGTGCAATATTTAACCACTAACACAATTATGATTGCAGGTAATACTCCATATAATACAAATATAGGGGTTCAGGGGGCCTAGCCTGTTGCATAAAATACAAAGATTTCACACACAACGGGCGTGCAAGGGTTAAGGGGGTGTAGCCTGTTGCATAAAATACAAAGATTTCACGCTCAAAGGGCGTGCAGGGGTTAAGGGGGTGTAGCCCCTTACGACGGTGTGAAGAGTGCCCGTAGGGCGCAATGAATCACCTAGTACTAGTATACTTGTACTATATACTGATAAAATAACAGGGCTTCATGTATTCTGGTACTGTATACTCATAGAATGAGAGCACTGTACTGTATACTATTACTGTATACTATTATTGTTACAATTAAGGAGTTGAGTTATTCGAGCTGGTGCAAAGGGAGAAAGGTGCTGTAGCCAATTGCAACCAATCATTTTGTGCCATTTTTATACTGCAGTTGAGAAAATGAATGCGGAAATCTGATTGGTTTCTAGAAACGACACCAACTTTGTACAAGTTTTTATAATTGTCCTCAGTGTGTATTCATTAAAACTGAAAGAATAGGGTCCCAAATGTCATAGGCTTCGATTAGGTGGTCCCAGCAAGATAGCTGCTAGATTTAAAGTGGCAATTAGTTTTAATGCAAAAACAACCTGCTTTTGCTTGACAACGAATTGCTGCTTTAAACCCAGCGGCTTTCTTGCCAGAATCGCACCGTGCAGAGCAAATCGGAGTCTACTACATGTCAACCAGAATGTAAAGGTGACATATGTTACGGGATATCTGTTGCTGTCCCTAATGCCGTATATCGGTATTATAAGGCTTCTCATTGGTATGACTGTGTTCTTAAAACTGAAAAGTCCTGTGTAGATTATCTGAAGAAGTACAGGCCTGTGAAATGACCCTGAGCTTTGTTATTGGTGGGGCCATGTAAAATGTCCATAACTCGTAAGAAAGTAATTAGAAGGAACAGAGGGGCTGATTCTGGAATATGTCAGTGTATGATGTCAGAGGGCCGGTTCCCAGCTGCAAATCTCTGGTGTACAGCGCACACAATCACCGTGATAGAATAAAACAAACATACTCCAATGTCTCAATCAATAATCTTCTGTATGTGCTCTGAAGACAGTAGCCTGGATATAGACATTCCACAGCTCTGTAACACTGAGCTGGTAAAGGGCTCTTCCTTTTTTCCAGTTTTAGGGGGAGATGTAGCAAACCTTGGAGAGAGAAATTACCAGCCGTGCATCTCTGTACACCACGTACAAATCTGAATTGGGAGGTGGTTGATAGATAGACAAAAGGTTGACCTGAAAAGGTCGATTGTGTCAAAATGTCAACACATGGGTTGTTGTTTTTTACGGTTTTTTAAAATTTTTTACAACTTTTGCTGCATTTATTATCCAAGTCACAAACTATTACCTTTAGTAACCTTGTGGTGAGCGAAGCGCAGCGACCCACCGAGCCTGAAGCGTAACGAGCAAAGCGAGCCCGCGAGGGGACGCATTTCATCAAATTAACTATCCACGTCACAAATTATAACCGTTAGTAACCTTGTGTTGAGCAAAGCGGTACGGAGCAAGCCACCGCGCCTGAAGCACGCCAAGCTAAGCGAGCCCGCAAGGGGACGCATTTCAACAACTTGGGGTAAAAAACAGTTGAAAAACACAAAACACCCACATTTTTTTGTCGACCTTTTGTCTGGCGACATTTTTGACTGTTGATCTTTTTACTGTCGACCTAATGACTTTTTAATGTCTATCTTTTGTATCACACCCATCTGAATTAGGCCATCAATGTGTATATGTATGTGTACAGTTGTATGCATATCTGAGTTTGGACCACGTCTGTCCATGCGCTGGGTTTTACTGTTGTAGACTACGCAGGCACAACCCAGCGCAACCTGCAATGCATGAGGTGTGGTTGCGTAGCATGTGCTGTGTGATAACACACAAAATGCGCTCCGCAAATGTTCTTGAGTTCAACTCTGCTCAAGCCCCTGTGGGTCAAGACAGTTAGAAGCGATGCCAGTGATGGTGCTGCAGTGAACCGCACATTGCGTCTGTCTACATCACCTGTGCCTCTTCTCGCCCCATAGAGGTGCAGAGGAAAAGCAGCGATGTAGACGGTACCTTTATGGCAATATTGCACCTAATTGAATTTAACCCAATATATATTTTATTTTTTTTAATTGGAATAATGTGTGCATACATTCATTAAATATATCAACACACTTCTTGTAGACCAGTGGTTCGCCAAACTCGTTCCTCAAGGACCCCCAACAGGCATGTTTTTCAGGATTTGAATCGGCTGCATAAAGGTTGCGGAGATGCGGTGCCGCTGCTGGCGTTTAAACGCTGCGTCAACAGCAATTCGCACCATTCGCCAGCAATTGAATTCCCCCCATTAGACATGGGCAAGGGAATGATCTGATTGACTAAATACTTTCTTACACCGCTGCGTAATATAATTGCACTATAAAATAAATGGTAACAAATAAAAGTTTGGAGGTTAGGACAAAGGGAGGCAATTATTTTGCCGGCTGTCGGGATTTCACCCAGTGAAATACCAGCGGTCGGAATCCCGACCACCGGCCGGAATCCATCCGAGGGGGACGGGCCCAAAGCGCGGTGAGCGCAGCAAGCACATGAGGGGACACTCTCCACCAGTATTCTGGCTGTCGGGATCCCAGCGTCTGTCTCCTGACCGCCAGGATATCATACTGAACCCAGGACAAAGGGAGTCATGTATTAGGTTCTGAGATTACCGGTGTGATGTCAGTCCGTTATAAGGCTGGTTTTGAATTCAATTTAGCATTGAACGCCCTGAAATCACACCAGTTCTGTAATCTTTGAACCTGTTACATAACTCCCAAAAGGAGGAGATGTATCAAGCCTTGGCGAGAGATAGAAAAGTTTCCTGAAGCAACCAATGAGCTTCTGACTGTAATTTATCTAGTACAGTCTTTGAATGACAGCTGATTGGTTGCTTGGACAACTACGCCACTCTATCTCTCTCCCAAGACTTAATACATCTCCCCTAATGTCGTGTTGCACAGGAAAACAGTCCTGGAACCGGGAGTCAGAGCCGCAATGAGCCGGGATAAGAGGGACAGCTTCTAGACAGAGCAGAGGTATCGAGTTGGGAGATATTCTGAGACATGGATGTGATGTAGGTCGGTGCAGATTTGTGTTTGGCCATTTCTATATTGGTAGAGACTGGTAGTATATATAATTACAAATGAATATAGCAAAAATGTCTAATTAGATAAAATATTTGTTAATTAACAGTAGGAAATGTATTCCACACATGCACTAGGGAGCGCAGGAGCTCCCACTATTGAGAGGTTACAGCGCCCCAACAATGGACTCTTTCTTCATTGTATATATATTAAGGTCTTGTGCAGCACATGATCAGCCCTTTCCAAACCGCAGGACAAACCACAAATTCTTTCGTCTCTGGACGCAGTGAAAACCTATGTAAGTGCTTGGAACCACACAGGGAACTTGTCTGTTCATTGTCTCCATTTCCTGCTGATTCCGGACAACATACTCCACATATTTTGAAAATATAAAATTTCTCTGATGTCCTAAGTGGATGCTGGGACTCCGTAAGGACCATGGGGATTAGCGGCTCCGCAGGAGACTGGGCACAACTAAAGAAAGCTTTAGGACTACCTGGTGTGCACTGGCTCCTCCCACCAAGACCCTCCTCCAGACCTCAGTTAGATTCTTGTGCCCGGCTGAGCTGGATGCACACTAGGGGCTCTCCTGAGCTCCTAGAAAGAAAGTATATTTTAGGTTTTTTATTTTACAGTGAGATCTGCTGGCAACAGACTCACTGCAGCGAGGGACTAAGGGGAGAAGAAGCGAACCTACCTAACTGGTGGTAGCTTGGGCTTCTTAGGCTACTGGACACCATTAGCTCCAGAGGGATCGACCGCATGGAACCGGCCATTGATGTTCGGTCCCGGAGCCGCGCCGCCGGCCCCCTTACAGAGCCAGAAGCAAGAAGTGTTCCGGAAAATCGGCGGCAGAAGACTTCAGTCTTCACCAAGGTAGCGCACAGCACTGCAGCTGTGCGCCATTGCTCCTCATGCACACCTCACACTCCGGTCACTGATGGGTGCAGGGCGCTGGGGGGGGGCGCCCTGAGCAGCAATATAAACACCTTGCCTGGCAAAATCATCACAATATATAGCCCCAGAGGCTATATATGTGATAAATACCCCTGCCAGAATCCATAAAAAAGCGGGAGAAAAGTCTGCGAAAAAGGGGCGTAGCTATCTCCCTCGGCACACTGGCGCCATTTTCTCTTCACAGTGCAGCTGGAAGACAGCTCCCCAGGCTCTCCCCTGTAGTTTTCAGGCTCAAAGGGTTAAAAAGAGAGGGGGGGCACTAAATTTAGGCGCAATATTGTTTATACAAGCAGCTATTGGGGGAAAAATCACTCAGTTATAGTGTTAATCCCTGCATTATATAGCGCTCTGGTGTGTGCTGGCATACTCTCTCTCTGTCTCCCCAAAGGACTTTGTGGGGTCCTGTCCTCAGTCAGAGCATTCCCTGTGTGTGTGCTGTGTGTCGGTACGGCTGTGTCGACATGTGGGATGAGGAAGGTTACGTGGAGGTGGAGCAGAGGCCGATAAATAGGATGTCGCCCCCTGTGGGGCCGACACCAGAGTGGATGGATAGGTGGAAGGTATTAACCGACAATGTCAACTCCTTACATAGAAGGCTGGATGACGTAAAACAGCTGTGGGACAGCCGGCTTCTCAGCCCGCGCCTGCCCAGGCATCTCAAAGGCCATCAGGGGCTCAAAAAAGCGCCCGTTACCTCAGATGGCAGACACAGATGTCGACACGGAGTCTGACTCCAGTGTCGACGAGGTTGAGACATATACACAATCCACTAGGAACATCCGTTACATGATCTCGGCAATGAAAAATGTGTTACGCATTTCTGACATGAACCCAAGTACCACATAAAAGGGGTTTTATTTTTGGGTAGAAAAAGCAGCCAGTGTTTTGTTCCCCCATCAGATGAATGAATGAAGTGTGTAAAGTAGCGTGGGTTCCCCCGATAAGAAACTGGTAATTTCTAAAAAGTTACTGATGGCGTACCCTTTCCCGCCAGAGGATAGGTCACGTTGGGAGATATCCCTTAGGGTGGATAAGGCGCTCACACGTTTGTCAAAAAAGGTGGCACTGCCGTCTTAGGATACGGCCACCTTGAAGGAGCCTGCTGATAAAAAGCAGGAGGCTATCCTGAAGTCTGTATATACACACTCAGGTTATATACTGAGACCTGCAATTGCCTCAGCATAAATAGTGCTGCTGCAGCGTGGTCTGATACCCAGTCAGATAATATTAATACTCTAAGACAGGGATAATAGTTTGCTAACATAGAGCATATTAAAGACGTCGTCTTAGATATAAAGGATGCACAGAGGGATATTTGCCGGCTGGCATCCAGAATTAATGCAATGTCCATTCTACCAGGAAGGTATTAGAAACCCGGCAGTGGACAGGTGATGCTGCCTATAAAAAGCACATGGAGATTCTGCCTTATAAGGGTGAGGAATTGTTTGGGGATGGTCTCTGGGACCTCGTATCCACAGCAACAGCTGGGAAGAAAATTTTTTACCTCAGGTTTCCTCACAGCCTAAGAAAGCACTGTATTTTCAGGTACAGTCCTTTCGGCTTCAGAAAAGCAAGCGGGTCAAAGGCTCTTCCTTTCTGCACAGAGACAAGGGAAGAAGGAAAAAGCTGCACCAGCAGCCAGTTCCCAGGATCAAAAATCTTCCCCCGCTTCCTCTGAGTCCACCGCATGACGTTGGGGCTCCACAGGTGGAGACAGGTGCGGTAGGGGCACGTCTCGGGAACTTCAGGGACCAGTGGGCTTTGCCCACAGGTGGATCCCTAGGTTCTGCAAATAGTATCACAGGGATACAGGCTGGAGTTCGAGGCGACTCCCCCTCGCCGTTACCTCACATCAGCCTTGCCTGCTGCCCTCGGAGAAAGGTGTAGTACTGGCGGCAATTCACAAGCTGTACTTCCAGCAGGTGAAATCAAGGTACCCCTCCTTCAACAAGGCCGGGGTTACTATTCCAAAATGTTGTGGTACCGAAACCAGACGGTTCGGTGAGACCCATTCTAAAATTGAAAGCCTTGAACACTTATATACGAAGGTTCAAGTTCAAAATGGAATCGCTCAGGGCGATTATTGCAAGCCTGGAGAATTTCATGGTATCACTGGACATCAAGCATGCTTACCTGCATGTCCCTATTTACCCTCTTCACCAGGAGTACCTCAAAATTGTGGTACAGGATTGTCATTACCAATTCCAGACGTTGCCGTTGGTCTGTCCCCGGCACCGAGGTATTTACCAAGGTAATGGCCGAAATAATTATCCCGTACTTGGACGATCTCCTTATAAAGGCGAGGTCCAGGGAGCAGTTGTTCGGCGGAGTAGCACTATCTCGGGAAGTGCTCCAACAGCACGGCTGGATTCTGAATATTCCAAAGTCGCAGCTGGTTCCTACGACGCGTCTACTGTTCCTGGGTATGGTTCTGGACACAGAACAGGATAAAAAGGGTTTCTCCCGGAGGAGAAGTCCAAGGAGTTGTCGTCTCTAGACAGAGACCTCCTAATACGTATACAGGTGTCGGTGCATCAATGCGCGCGAGCCCTGGGAAGGATGGTAGCTTCTTACGAAGAAATTCCATTCGCCAGGTCCCATGCAAGGATTTTCCAGTGGGATCTGTTGGACAAGTGGTCCGGGTCGCATCTTCAGATGCATCGGCGGATAACCCTGTCTCCAAGGGCCAGGGTGTCGCTGTTGTGGTGGCTGCAGAGTGCTCATCTTCTAGGGGGCCGCAGATTCGGCATACAGGACTGGGTCCTGGTGACCACGGATGCCAGCCTTCGAGGCTGGGGGCCAGTCACACAGGGAAGAAACTTCCAAGGCTATGGAAAAGTCAGGAGACTTCCCTACACATAAATATTCTGGAACTAAGGGCCATTTACAATGCCCTAAGTCAGGCTAGACCCCTGCTTCAACACCGGCCGGTGCTGATCCAGTCAGACAACATCACGGCGGTCGCTCATGTAAACCGACAGGGCGGCACAAGAAGCAGGATGGCGATGGCAGAAGCCACAAGGATTCTCCGATGGGCGGAAAATCATGTGTTAGCACTGTCAGCAGTGTTCATTCCCGGAGTGGACAACTGAGAAGCAGACTTTCTCAGAAGACACGACCTCCACCCGGGAGAGTGGGGACTTCATCCAGAAGTTTTCCAAATGATTGTACACCGTTGGGAAAGGCCACAGGTGGACATGATGGCGTCCCGCCTCAACAAAAAGCTACAAAGATATTGCGCCAGGTCAAGGGACCCTCAGGCGATAGCTGTGGACGCTCTGGTAACACCGTGGGTGTACCAGTCGGTGTATGTGTTCCCTTCTCTGCCTCTCTTACCCAGGGTAATGAGAATAATAAGAAGGAGAGGAGTAAGAACTATACTCATTGTTCCGGGTTGGCCAAGAAGAGCTTGGTAACCAGAACTCCAAGAAATGATTAGAGATGAGCGCCTGAAATTTTTCGGGTTTTGTGTTTTGGTTTTGGGTTCGGTTCCGCGGCCGTGTTTTGGGTTCGACCGCGTTTTGGCAAAACCTCACCGAATTTTTTTTGTCGGATTCGGGTGTGTTTTGGATTCGGGTGTTTTTTTCAAAAAACCCTAAAAAACAGCTTAAATCATAGAATTTGGGGGTAATTTTGATCCCAAAGTATTATTAACCTCAAAAAACATAATTTACACTCATTTTCAGCCTATTCTGAACACATCACACCTCACAATATTATTTTTAGTCCTAAAATTTGCACCGAGGTCGCTGTGTGAGTAAGATAAGCGACCCTAGTGGCCGACACAAACACCGGGCCCATCTAGGAGTGGCACTGCAGTGTCACGCAGGATGTCCCTTCCAAAAAACCCTCCCCAAACAGCACATGACGCAAAGAAAAAAAGAGGCGCAATGAGGTAGCTGACTGTGTGAGAAAGATAAGCGACCCTAGTGGCCGACACAAACACCGGGCCCATCTAGGAGTGGCACTGCAGTGTCACGCAGGATGTCCCTTCCAAAAAACCCTCCCCAAACAGCACATGACGCAAAGAAAAAAAGAGGCGCAATGAGGTAGCTGTGTGAGAAAGATAAGCGACCCTAGTGGCCGACACAAACACCGGGCCCATCTAGGAGTGGCACTGCAGTGTCACGCAGGATGTCCCTTCCAAAAAACCCTCCCCAAACAGCACATGACGCAATAATACAATTATGGATGGACGGACTGCCTGCCGACTGCCGACACAGAGGTAGCCACAGCCGTGAACTACCGCACTGTACACTGGTTGATAAAGAGATAGTAGTATACTCGTAACAACTAGTATGACACTATGACGACGGTATAAAGAAAGAAAAAAAAATACCACAGTTAGGTGGTATATATTATAATAATAATACAATTATGGATGGACGGACTGCCTGCCGACTGCCGACACAGAGGTAGCCACAGCCGTGAACTACCGCACTGTACACTGGTTGATAAAGAGATAGTAGTATACTCGTAACAACTAGTATGACACTATGACGACGGTATAAAGAATGAAAAAAAAACCACGGTTAGGTGGTATATATTATAATAATAATACAATTATGGATGGACGGACTGCCTGCCGACTGCCGACACAGAGGTAGCCACAGCCGTGAACTACCGCACTGTACACTGGTTGATAAAGAGATAGTAGTATACTCGTAACAACTAGTATGACACTATGACGGTATAAAGAATGAAAAAAAAACCACGGTTAGGTGGTATATATTATAATAATAATACAATTATGGATGGACGGACTGCCTGCCGACTGCCGACACAGAGGTAGCCACAGCCGTGAACTACCGCACTGTACACTGGTTGATAAAGAGATAGTAGTATACTCGTAACAACTAGTATGACACTATGACGACGGTATAAAGAATGAAAAAAAAACCACGGTTAGGTGGTATATATTATAATAATAATACAATTATGGATGGACGGACTGCCTGCCGACTGCCGACACAGAGGTAGCCACAGCCGTGAACTACCGCACTGTACACTGGTTGATAAAGAGATAGTAGTATACTCGTAACAACTAGTATGACACTATGACGGTATAAAGAATGAAAAAAAAACCACGGTTAGGTGGTATATATTATAATAATAATACAATTATGGATGGACGGACTGCCTGCCGACTGCCGACACAGAGGTAGCCACAGCCGTGAACTACCGCACTGTACACTGGTTGATAAAGAGATAGTAGTATACTCGTAACAACTAGTATGACACTATGACGACGGTATAAAGAAAGAAAAAAAAATACCACAGTTAGGTGGTATATATTATAATAATAATACAATTATGGATGGACGGACTGCCTGCCGACTGCCGACACAGAGGTAGCCACAGCCGTGAACTACCGCACTGTACACTGGTTGATAAAGAGATAGTAGTATACTCGTAACAACTAGTATGACACTATGACGACGGTATAAAGAATGAAAAAAAAACCACGGTTAGGTGGTATATATTATAATAATAATACAATTATGGATGGACGGACTGCCTGCCGACTGCCGACACAGAGGTAGCCACAGCCGTGAACTACCGCACTGTACACTGGTTGATAAAGAGATAGTAGTATACTCGTAACAACTAGTATGACACTATGACGGTATAAAGAATGAAAAAAAAACCACGGTTAGGTGGTATATATTATAATAATAATACAATTATGGATGGACGGACTGCCTGCCGACTGCCGACACAGAGGTAGCCACAGCCGTGAACTACCGCACTGTACACTGGTTGATAAAGAGATAGTAGTATACTCGTAACAACTAGTATGACACTATGACGACGGTATAAAGAAAGAAAAAAAAATACCACGGTTAGGTGGTATATATTGTAATACAATTATGGATGGACGGACTGCCTGCCGAGTTCCGACTGCCGACACAGAGGTAGCCACAGCCGTGAACTACCGCACTGTACTGTGTCTGCTGCTAATATAGACTGGTTGATAAAGAGATAGTATACAATACATACAACAATATACTACTATACTGGTGGTCAGGCACTGGTCACCACTAGTCACACTGGCAGTGGCACTCCTGCAGCAAAAGTGTGCACTGTTTAATTTTAAATTAATATAATATTATGTACTCCTGGGGGCTCCTGCTATAACAACCTGCAGTGCTCCCCAGTCTCCCCCACAATTATTATAAGCTTTGCCTTTTATACATTGATGTGCAGCACACTGGGCTGAGCTGAGTGCACACAGACTGAGTCACACTGTGTGACTGGCTGCTGCTGTGTATCGTTTTTTTTCAGGCAGAGAACGGATATAGCAGAGAACGGATATATTATATTAAAATAAATAAAAGTTAACTAACAACAACTGCACTGGTCACTGTGGTAAACTCTGTCTGACTCTGCACAATCTCTCTCTCTCTTCTAATCTAATTTCTAATGGAGAGGACGCCAGCCACGTCCTCTCCCTATCAATCTCAATGCACGTGTGAAAATGGCGGCGACGCGCGGCTCCTTATATAGAATCCGAGTCTCGCGAGAATCCGACAGCGTCATGATGACGTTCGGGCGCGCTCGGGTTAACCGAGCAAGGCGGGAGGATCCGAGTCTGCTCGGACCCGTAAAAAAAACATGAAGTTCGTGCGGGTTCGGTTTCAGAGAAACCGAACCCGCTCATCTCTAGAAATGATCTCAGAGGACCCATGGCCTCTGCCGCTCAGACAGGACCTGCTGCAGCAGGGGGCCTGTCTGTTCCAAGACGTACCGCGGCTGCGTTTGACGGCATGGCGGTTGAACGCCGGATCCTGAAGGAAAAGGGCATTCCGGAGGAAGTTATCCCTACTCTATTTAAAGCTAGGAAAGAAGTGAACGCAAACCATTATCAACCGCATATGGTGGAAATATGTTGCGTGCTGTGAGGCCAGGAAGGCCCCAAAGGAGAAATTTCAGCTAGGTCGATTTCTGCACTTCCTACAGTCAGAGGTGACTATGGGCCTAAAATTGGGTTCCATGAAGGTCCAGATTTCGGCTCTATCGATTTTCTTCCAAAATAGAACTGGCTTCACTGCCTGAAGTTCAGACTTTTGTTAAGGGAGTGCTGCATAGTCAGCCCCCGTTTGTGCCTCAAGTGGCACCGTGGGATCTCAACGTGGTGTTGGATTTCCTGAAGTCGCATTGGGTTGAGCCACTTAAATCCGTGGAGCTACAATACCTCACGTGGAAAGTGGTCATGCTGTGGGCCGTGGCGTCGGCCAGGCGTGTATCAGAATTGGCGGCTTTGTCATACAAAAGCCCTTATCTGTATTTTATATGGATAAGGCGGAATTGAGGACTCGTTCCCAATTCCTTCCTAAGGTGGTATCAGTTTTTCATGTGAACCAACCTATTGTGGTGCCTGCGGCTACTTGGGACTTGGAGGATTCCAAGTTACTGGACGTAGTCAGGGCCCTGAAAAGTATATGTTTCCAGGACGGCTGGAGTCAGGAAAACTGACTCGCTATTTATCCTGTATGCACCCAACAAGCTGGGTGCTCCTGCTTCTAAGCAGACTATTGCTCGCTGGATCTGTAGCACGATTCAACTTGCACATGCTGCGGCTGGACTGCCGCACCCTAAATCTGTAAAAGCCCATTCCACGAGGAAAGTGGGCTCTTCTTGGGCGGCTGCCCGAGGGGTCTCGGCTTTACAACTTTGCCGAGCTGTTACTTGGTCGGGTTCAAACATTTTTGCAACAGTCTACAAGTTTGATACCCTGGCTGAGGAGGACCTAGAGTTTGCTCATTCGGTGCTGCAGAGTCATCCGCACTCTCCCGCCCGTTTGGGAGCTTTGGTATAATCCCCATGGTCCTTACGGAGTCCCAGCATCCACTTAGGACGTCAGAGAAAATAAGATTTTACTCACCGGTAAATCTATTTCTCGTAGTCCGTAGTGGATCCTGGGCGCCCATCCTAAGTGCGGATTGTCTGCAATACTTGTTTATAGTTATTGCCTAACTAAAGGGTTATTGTTGAGCCATCTGTTGAGAGGCTCAGTTATATTTCATACTGTTAACTGGGTATAGTATCACGAGTTATACGGTGTGATTGGTGTGGCTGGTATGAGTCTTACCCGGGATTCAAAATCCTTCCTATTTGTGTCAGCTCTTCCGGGCACAGTATCCTAACTGAGGTCTGGAGGAGGGTCTTGGTGGGAGAAGCCAGTGCACACCAGGTAGTCCTAAAGCTTTCTTTAGTTGTGCCCAGTCTCCCGCGGAGCCGCTAATCCCCATGGTCCTTACGGAGTCCCAGCATCCACTACGGACTACGAGAAATAGATTTACCTGTGAGTAAAATCTTATTTTTTCCCCTCAATCATTTTATTCATATAGATGAAAGTGTGACACTAACTATATTTTCATTGGGGTTGGGATCGGGCGACGGGCAGTCGGGATCCCGGCGGTCAGCATATCAATGCTGGGATCCCGACGGCCAGAATGCCGGCAGGGGGCGGGAGCGCAACGAAGCATGAACACCCACGAGTGGTAAAAGCCCTGGGCCCCCTGCCGGCATTCTGGCGTCCGGGATCCCAGCATTGATATGCTGACCGCCGGGATCCCGACTGCCCGTCGCCCGATCCCAACCCCAATTAATGTATAGTTGATAACTACATCTCATTCATTGATAAGGTTGCATGTCTGGTATTGGATCGTCTTTTGCTATTAAAGAGATTACAACCATGTCAACATTCATATATATCGACACTGATGAAATGTCAACATAATTAGAATGGCGACAAAAAGTTCCTGGTGATCCAGTGGGGACTTAACTGGTACTGTGGCTCCAGCATGGTCTTCCGGGTCTGGTGGTGGCGTCATGATGACTTCCGTCTCAACCTGCAGTGATTCTGGCTTTTAGTATCCCTAATCTCGAACCCAGCCCCTAGTGTCTAATCGTAACCTCCCCTCTCCTATCTTAACCGTAAACCTTCCCTCTTACATCCTAACCCTAACTCTACCCTCCTGTAACCCTTTCCCTAAACCTTCCCTCTCATAGCCTAACCCTATCTCTACCCTCCTGTAACCCTTCCCTCTTATATCCTTCCCCTAACCCTTCTCTCTCATAGCCTAACCCTAACTCTACCCTCCTGTAACCCTTCCCTCTTATATCCTTCCCCTAACCCTTCCCTCCCATAGCATAACCCTAACTCTACCCTCCTGTAACCCTTCCCTCTTATATCCTTCCCCTAACCCTTCCCTCTCATAGCCTAACCCTAACTCTACCCTCCTGTAACCCTTCCCAATAGCATAACCTTAACTCTACCCTCCTGTAACCCTTCCCTCTTATATCCTTCCCCTAACCCTTCCCTCTCATAACCTAACCCTATCTCTACCCTCCTGTAACCCTTCCCTCTTATATCCTTCCCCTAACCCTTCCCTCTCATAGCCTAACCCTATCTCTACCCTCCTGTAACCCTTCCCTCTTATATCCTTCCCCTAACCCTTCCCTCTCATAGCCTAACCCTAACTCTACCCTCCTGTAACCCTTCCCAATAGCATAACCCTAACTCTACCCTCCTGTAACCCTTCCCTCTTATATCCTTCCCCTAACCCTTCCCTCTCATAGCCTAACCCTAACTCTACCCTCCTGTAACCCTTCCCAATAGCATAACCCTAACTCTACCCTCCTGTAACCCTTCCCTCTTATATCCTTCCCCTAACCCTTCCCTCTCATAACCTAACCCTATCTCTACCCTCCTGTAACCCTTCCCTCTTATATCCTTCCCCTAACCCTTCCCTCTCATAGCCTAACCCTATCTCTACCCTCCTGTAACCCTTCCCTCTTATATCCTTCCCCTAACCCTTCCTTCTCATAGCCTAACCCTATCTCCACCCTCCTGTAACCCTTCCCTCTTATATCCTTCCCCTAACCCTTCCCTCTCATAGCCTAACCCTATCTCTACCCTCCTGTAACCCTTCCCTCTTATATCCTTCCCCTAACCCTTCCCTCTCATAGCCTAACCCTAACTCTACCCTCCTGTAACCCTTCCCAATAGCATAACCCTAACTCTACCCTCCTGTAACCCTTCCCTCTTATATCCTTCCCCTAACCCTTCCCTCCAATAGCATAACCCTAACTCTACCCTCCTGTAACCATTCCCTCTTATATCCTTCCCCTAACCCTCCCCTCCCATAGCCTAGCCCTAACTCTACCCTCCTGTAACCCTTCCCTCTTATATCCTTCCCCTAACCCTTCCCTCCCGTAGCCTAACCCTAACTCCACCCTCCTGTAACCCTTCCCTCTTATATCCTTCCCCTAACCCTTCCCTGCCATAGCCTAACCATAACTCTACCCTCCTGTAACCCTTCCCTCTTATATCCTTCCCCTAATCCTTCCCTCTCATAGCATAACCCTAACTCTACCCTCCTGTAACCCTTCCCTCTTATATCCTTCCCCTAACCCTTCCCTCTCATAGCCTAACCCTAACTCTACCCTCCTGTAACCCATCCCTCTTATATCCTTCCCCTAACCCTTCCCTCCCATAGCATAACCCTAACTCTACCCTCCTGTAACCCTTCCCTCTTATATCCTTCCCCTAACCCTTCCCTCCCATAGCATAACCCTAACTCTACCCTCCTGTAACCCTTCCCTCTTATATCCTTCCCCTAACCCTTCCCTCTCATAGCCTAACCCTAACTCTACCCTCCTGTAACCCATCCCTTTTATATCCTTCTCCTAACCCTTCCCTCCAATAGCATAACCCTAACTCTGCCCTCCTGTAACCCTTCCCTCTTATGTCCTTCCCCTAACCCTTCCCTCCAATAGCATAACCCTAACTCTACCCTCCTGTAACCCTTCCCTCTTATATCTTTCCCCTAACCCTTCCCTCCCATAGACTAACCCTAACTCTTCCCTCCTGTAATCCTTCCCTCTTATATCCTTCCCCTAACCCTTCCCTCCCATAGCACAACCCTAACTCTTCCCTCCTGTAACCCTTCCCTCTTATATCCTTCCCCTAACCCTTCCCTCTCATAGCATAACCCTAACTCTACCCTCCTGTAACCCTTCCCTCTTATATCCTTCCCCTAGCCCTTCCCTCCCATAGCCTAACCCTAACTCTACCCTCCTGTAACCCTTCCCTCTTATATCCTTCCCCTAACCCTTCCCTCCCATAGCCTAACCCTAACTCTACCCTCCTGTAACCTAACGTTAACCTTCATTTCCAATATCCTAACCCTTCCCTCCCATAGATTAACCCTAACCCTGCTGTAGAGGGAACTGTCCAGTGCAGTTCCATTGTTTCTGTTCCATTCCATAATCCATGTATTTCTCCCTAGAGCTGTACTGTCAATCTTTCAAATGTATAATACAGTAACCATCTCACAATAGGATAACTGAGCTAATGGTAAGGGGCAGAGAGGTGACCTCGATGGTGACATGGCCAAGTCTTGAAAAGACCCAAAATACTATATGTCCGAGTAAGCAAAGAGATAGCAGATGCAATTTCCTAACTTTAACCTGTACATACATAGGAAATATGTCAACTATATACTTATTTTTTCCTTTAAGAAAAAAAAGATTAAGGGAAGAAATTAATGTACGGTAATTAGTAATTTTGCACAAAAATTCACCCTCGAGTGTTTTTGTTTAGATTCGGTTTTTGGTTCGGTTTAAAAATCTATGAAAAAATGGATAATTATTGATAAAAAATCAATAAAAAAAAAAAAAAAGCTAAAATCATGTCATTTTTTTCCAATCCAAAACCTGAAATTCAGATTTAAAATCCGAATTCCGAACTGTGGGACGTTCCAAACCGGGACTTGGTACCCGAATCTTCTCCGAAGCGCACGCATCTCTATTGAGAATAATAGGAAATGTGGTATTCTACGATCATTAACTGAATGCAGGATAAATCTCTATGCATTCAGCTATTAGTAAATTGCTTTGAAGCTAAAATATTATAAAAAGGGTGTAAACTTAAATTATATGATAAGTAGGTCCCTGAAAGTTTTTTCTTGTTAAATACAAACCATTTTAATGATGTTGACACGTTACTGGGTCCAATCTGGTTAGAATCAG
This sequence comes from Pseudophryne corroboree, assembly GCF_028390025.1. Classification (NCBI taxonomy): domain Eukaryota; kingdom Metazoa; phylum Chordata; class Amphibia; order Anura; family Myobatrachidae; genus Pseudophryne; species Pseudophryne corroboree. The sequence continues at coordinate 74,867,880 of NC_086444.1, forward strand.
ATTCTACTGGTCCATAACCAACTTCTTATTAATTGAAAGTCTCCCATACTTGCTGTGGGAGAATTTGGGGCTAGATTTATCTGTATGTGTGACTGTACTGGGGCCAGGGCCTCAAAGTACCAGAAATGTGAGATAGGTGGCAGACCAGGCCTCATGGAGATTGCTCAGTGCCTGCACCCAAGGCTAGCATCATCCGTGTCTACCTTCACCTGTGCTAGGGATATTTCATCAAAGAAAAACAGTTGATTGAAACTCCGACTTGGGTCCTGTTAAACAATCCTTCCCATCATGGCTTCCTTGGAGCAAGTTGTAGTCTGCAGCACCACCTGCTGGACGAGTAGGAAATACATCTGCTGGAAACTTGATTTCAATGAATTTGGAAGCATGCTTTTGGCATACGTCCAAACTAATTGCAATGTAGACATGCAACGCAGTAATACTACCTGTTTTAATTGTTTATCCAGTGCGGGATTAAAATGTTCTTTGGCCCTGGGCTGCAACAGCAACAGGGGCCCCCATCCCACACTCAAATCTTGACTCCATGTTCAGTTACAGTATATGATTACTGACTAAATAAAGAGCACCCATCCCATACACAAAGTGTAGGCAGAAAAAGCGGGAACCATTGCTATTGCAGGGACATGGGAGCGGTCACTTACGTACGTACATTATGACAGCTTGTCCAATATTCTTAAGAATGCAACTGACCATTTTATTGAAAAAACTATTTGTGCCTCATTCCTTGAGAGCCCCTTTGTGCCTCATTCCCCTGAGCCACTTTGTGCCTCATTTCTTGGGAGCTATGTTAAGCCTCATTCCTCGGGAGCCCCTTTGAGCCTCCTTACTCAGGAGCCACCTAGTGCTTCATGACTGAGGAGCCACTCAGGTGCCTCATATACTCAAGGATATTGGTTTAGTCTACTAAATGGCTGTGATTGCTGCTTGTAGGAGCAGGTGCTGTATAATACTTATTGAACCTAGTATGCATCTGGATTAATATGACTTGTAGATGTAGACTACTATAGCTGTTTTACTGTCAAATTGAAAAAAAAGTAATTTTATACGTGGTGCTGCAACCATCCTACAAGGCCGCAGACCAGATTTCCTGCTTCTCAAAGCAAACATTGGTTTCTTATTGATCGTGATTGCCGACCACTGTGAGGTCTCAGAAACCGCTTTTACTTCTGAATATAAGATAATTGAAAGCACAGCACAGAAAATGATTGTATTTGTAAAGATAGTAAATGTTTTGGCGCTGGTAATAAATCTTCCGTTTTTGTTCTCTTGCCAGAAATACATTTTGCTGAAATTCTTCTCTTCTCAGTTTCTGTCGTAACATTCCTGTCAGGACTGACAGGTGGATATGGATTCCAGCTACTGTGCACCATTGTAAAATGAATTTGCATTTGGTTTTCAGGTTCCATCTCGCCGCCATGAAAGGGAATGCAGACTGTCTAAGGGTTATGCTGGCACATGGCGTAGATGTCTTAGCACAAGATCTATCAGGTACTGTCACTTCAAATGTTCTAAAAAGGTCTGTATAGTATAAATTTACGCATTCAATCTATTATCGGTAGCTGACTGGCTGCAGTAACTAATAAAACAATGTACTGTCCATATTTACTAAGTTTAAGCTGTGCGGTGGCGTCACCAGGTGTGGTGACGCCAGATGTCCCGCATCTCCCGGCTACTCGGTGACCCAGTCCAAGGGGGGGGACACCATAATAGCAGAGCAGTGTGGCCCACAACCCCCTAGAAACACCACTGAGTCTGAGCACCTCAAATATTATGTTAAAGGTTGATTTATTGCCACAAGTGAATAGGTTTGCAGGGCTGTATTAAGCCTTGGGGGTTCCCAGGGCACTTTAGACAGAGGGGCCCCAATGGAAGGGGGGGGGGGGGGGGGTTGGGCTGTGTATTAGATTGTGCATACCTCCCAATATGATGCATTCCAGGAGGGACAACATGCTCTTTACATGGACTTCCCTCTTAATATATGATCGGCATCACCTTTGTTAAACTATTTAGTTGATAAGAAAGGTGTTCAACACAGGTGATTGCAATCATAAATTAAGAAGGAAGTCCAGGTAGAGAGCATGTTGTCCGTCCTGGAATGGGTCATGTTGGGATGTATGGATTGTGTATATTACATTTAGCCCAATGGTGTATAGTAGATTTAAATTAATAGTTTAATAATGTCTGGGTACTGTTTATAGCTCCACATAATTGAAAGACAACTATTTTATAACATGTTCTTGTAGTGCAACAAAGACAACTTAACCAACCTTAAAATACACATAGAATAATAAAATGTATAATTTATCTTGTCACATGCAAAAATAGCAGCAGCCTCTGTACTACTTACACACTGGGATAGGACTCAGGAGGTCTCTCTGTGTGTGTGTGTGTGTGTGTGTGTGTGTGTGTGTGTGTGTCTCTCTGTAGACCAGTGATGGCTAACCTTGACACTCCAGCTGTTGTTGAACTACACATCCCAGCATGCCCTGCTACAGTTTTGCTGTTTGGCCTTGCTAAAACTGATGCAGGGCATGCTGGGATGTGTAGTTCAACAACAGCTGGAGTGTCAAGGTTAGCCATCACTGCTCTAGACCCTCATTAGATAAGTTACACAGGCCTCCCACCCACGTGTGGAGAGAGCTGTAAGTGACACAGGGATCCCACTCTGTGTTACTTACTGCTCTCTCCACCCTCCTATTTCTCCTTTGGTTGGAAAGTTCCATTGATAGCTCATGAAATCTGATACTCCTGTGTCTCTGCCTGCACTGCATTCTGTCCTGCTCACATTCTGGCTGTCTGGTTCTGCTGCTGCATAAGAGGGAAAGCTAGTGATGTCAGTATGCTTTGGCCTGGAGGGCCCCCTGACAGAGGGGGGCCCGGGGTACAGTATGCCCTGCATACCCCTCTTAATCTGGCTATAGGTTAATGATATAGTGGGGTATTCAATTATCCGCAAATTCGCGGCAATTTTTCGCCCGAAAATTTTTCGCGGCAATCGGCCGAAAATTGCCGCGAAATCGCTCCGTTTTTCAATTTTTCGCCCGAAAATTTTTCGCGGCAATCGGACGAAAATTGCCGCGAAAACGCTCCATTTTTCGACCTATTCAATTCCGAACGGGTTTCACGTGAAAATTCTTGCAGTGAAAAGTGCAGGTGAAAATGGGGAAATCAGCCTGTACCCCAAAAAATGCTAAACTAACATAGCAAAAACAGAAGAGAAGTGTGTTAGAGATCACATTAGAGAGTTTTTGGGGACTTAAATTGTGTGAAATGGCGGTTATATGCATTTTTTTTTAAATGCAAAAAAATGATAGAAAGCAAGTTTTTTTGAGCAAAATAAATGCTCTCACTAAATTTGGGGTACATGAAAATGGGTATAAGTATATATTTGGGTCATTTTAGGGTACTTTAAAAAAAAGTGGAAACAGACCGATTACTCCCATCTGCAAGCCTAAAAAACACCTGTCCCACTCATAAAGCACCCAAATATACCTGTCCCATACCTTGAACCCCAATTTCCATCACTTTTTACTTTTTCACCCCAAAAATGACATGTCATTATTGGCCAATTAAAAACTTCAACGTGCCTAATTAGTCATAAAGGGGGGTGTCCCAGGAGTTCTGTACCATATCCAAACATTTTTACCTTAAAATAGTGACTTTTCCCAACTTTTCACCTGCTTCAGAGAAGGTGAAGTGAAATTAGTGAAAACATGATCACCGATAAATTTTCCAGGATAATTGAATAGGCTGTAATTGCATTTCACGTGAAAAGTCCGGTTTTTCACCCGAAAACCGGACTTTTCACGTGAAAAGTCCGTTATCACTGCTAATTGAATATGGCCCATAGAGTTCTCCAGCATTAACCATTTAATAAATAGATCATCAATTGCAAACTATATTTAGTGCTGAACAAGAATGTTGGGCCGTTTCATCTTTATTATACGGGTTTGCTGCAGAAGTTACTATTCTATGGCAATTGTTCTCATGTGACTGTATTATACATAAACTGTATATTTGTGACAACTGGTGCACGGGGGATGTTTCATGTTTTGCAGTTCTTACGGTTATTTTAGAATTGCAGCCAGAGTTGAGGATGACTCTTTGGTGTCCCTAGGCAGAGACGATAGATAGAAATGACGTGACCCGTGACACATTTACTGTACTCACTGACAGCGCACTTGATGACTGTTCTATGTGTCTTGACCTGCACTAGTAATGCCAGTCATTTCCAAGTCTCAGCATGAAGCAAGCAGAGACGCAGGGAGAGAAACGTGTTGTTGAAGCAAGCAGAGACGCAGGGAGAGAAACGTGTTGTTGAAGCAAGCAGAGACGCAGGGAGAGAAACATGTTGTTGAAGCAAGCAGAGACGCAGGGAGAGAAACGTGTTGTTGAAGCAAGCAGAGACGCAGGGAGAGAAACGTGTTGTTGAAGCAAGCAGAGACGCAGGGAGAGAAACGTGTTGTTGAAGCAAGCAGAGACGCAGGGAGAGAAACGTGTTGTTTAAGCAAGCAGAGACGCAGGGAGAGAAACGTGTTGTTTAAGCAAGCAGAGACGCAGGGAGAGAAACGTGTTGTTGAAGCAAGCAGAGACGCAGGGAGAGAAACGTGTTGAAGCAAGCAGAGACGCAGGGAGAGAAACGTGTTGTTGAAGCAAGCAGAGACGCAGGGAGAGAAACGTGTTGTTGAAGCAAGCAGAGACGCAGGGAGAGAAACGTGTTGTTGAAGCAAGCAGAGACGCAGGGAGAGAAACGTGTTGTTGAAGCAAGCAGAGACGCAGGGAGAGAAACGTGTTGTTGAAGCAAGCAGAGACGCAGGGAGAGAAACGTGTTGTTGAAGCAAGCAGAGACGCAGGGAGAGAAACATGTTGTTGAAGCAAGCAGAGACGCAGGGAGAGAAACGTGTTGTTGAAGCAAGCAGAGACGCAGGGAGAGAAACGTGTTGTTGAAGCAAGCAGAGACGCAGGGAGAGAAACGTGTTGTTGAAGCAAGCAGAGACGCAGGGAGAGAAACATGTTGTTGGAAAAGCTTCTTATATTTTGAAGGTTTAGGAAACTTACATTATTCTCTATGTACTGTATCTCTAAGGGTATCTCTTCTCATAAACGTTTGCTGTTACATTCTACCCCTCTGTTTACAATCAGTGTGAATATAATGACCTACCTAATGTCCGTCCTGATGGATCAGTACTAAATGCCGCCGGCCGGAATCCCGGCGGTCGAAATCCCGACGCCGGAATCCCGACCACACAATCCCAACAGGGGTGGCGAGCGGAACGCAGCCCCTTGCGGGCACGGTGCCTCGCTACGCTCGGCACACTATTATATTCTCCCTCTATGGGTGTCGTGGACACCCATGTAGGGAGAATATGTCGGGATTGTGGCGGTCGGGATTCCGGCGTCGGTATTTCGACCGCCGGGATTCCGGCCGGCGGCATTTTGACCGCATCCCCGTCCTGATGCTGACCACTGACTGTAGAGTACGCTGGCTCTGTATTCCACTTACCTGCCAGCTTAATTAAACCATTTAACAGCGTTTCAGCGTTACAGCTTCCAATATTCTGGCTGATTGTAATGTATTATCTACGTACAGAAAACTGTATCGTACATTAAGCTAATATAGTGTTGTGTCACATTATAATAGGGAAATATAGAATTCTGGATCTCCAGTTATGTGTCTCCCAGCTACTGCATGAGATGATGAAGTGCACTGCTGGGTAGGGTAGTGGTCAGCACTGTAAAATATCTGGTATGCTAGGGTGCCAACTTTTTCTAAATGAGTGCTCACATTACATCCATCATGTGACTGAAAAATGATATACAATGCATAGATACGCCTAGAGGCAGTACAAATATAGGGATGGCCATGGAAGGAGTCACAATCAACAGTCACCATCGATGGTGTCACCGGTGCATTGCATGAAACCATCAATGGACAATACTGCTGTGAGCGGCGGGTCAATTAGGAAAGGAGGCAAGACAGAACACAGGGGTGGGACTAACCAATGAGCCAATCAGAGAAGGGAGTGGTACTGAATGGGGAAGTGCCCCTGTACTGGAAAGAAACATCAAAACATTGATGACAGAGGACCATCGGATCTTCATCAACGCCATCGATGGGAATGGTCGATGGCATCCCTACACAAATACTGGGTGTTTAAGTACCCACAGAGCTGGCACCTATGCTATTGGGTATTGGATTGAACAGTGTATCTCTATGAAGTGGGTGCAATAGGGAAATGAACATTTGTTGTGAAGATCGCCTTATAAGATTTGGTTTTAGTGAATTCTCTCACCAGTTGTTTTATTTTACTTTTAGGACACAGTGTTCTACACTTGGCTGTGAAATATAACCACATTGAATGTGTAAAGCGACTTATACAGGTAAGCACAACCCTATTTTCCACCTGTTGCGCTACTGAATATTTTTGAAAGATCTAAAAATGTGTGTCTGACGTAGTGCTCATAGAAGGAGTGGGATGCCCATTGGAACCTACCATAAGCGCAGTGGATAGCACTACAGTGAGCACAGCATTGCAAATGCGTTATCCAAATGATAGGTTGACTCCATATGGTGAACATGTAAAGCAGGGGTGGCCAACCAGTCAGAGACAAAGAGACAAAACATTTTGTTAGGTACGTTAAAGAGCCGACATTAAGCCGAAGGCGCGTGTGCAAAAATGGGGTGTGACCTTGTGCCTGCTAGGCCACACCCCTGGTATAAAAGACAATGAAAATGCCAGATTCACATAAAATAAATTTTAAAGCCAGAATCAACATAAAATACATTTTAAAGCCAGAATCAACATAAAATACATTGAAAAAGACACTTCCACATAAAATAATTTAAAAATCCAGATCCACATAAAATGTATTGAAAATGCCATATTCACATAATACACTTCAGCTCCTCCATGTGTCACTCCAGCCAGCTCCTCCATGTGTCACTCCAGCAAGCTCCCCTATGTGTCACTCCAGCCAGCACCCTCCTGTGTCACTCCAGTCAGCTCCCCATTGTGTCACTCCTGCCAGGATTCTCCTTTGTCACTCCAGCCAGCTCCCCATTGTGTCTCCAGGATCCTTCTGTGTCACACCAGCCAGCTCCCCTTGTGTCACTCTAGCCAACTCCCCCTTGTGTCACTCCAGCCCACCCTCATATGTCACTACAGCCAGTATCTGGCTCCCTCAGTTTTCAGTTGCCGTAGTGCTGCTGTGTATCTGGTTGGAGTGCACCAGTTTCCAGGATCTGTTGTGGTCAGGTGACTGAGTGTCGGGAGCCACATTTGAATAAAGAAAGAGCCGCATGCGGCTCAAGAGCCACAGGTTGGCCACGGCTGATGTAAAAGGTCGACAGGTTCAAATGGTCAACCTAACATGTAGTTGACACAAGTGTGTTTGAATTTTTTTTTTTTGCCCGTTTTTTACAACTTTTTTATAATTTACCATCCACGTGGACTGCGGTTGGGAATAGTAACCTGAAGCACGGCGAGTGAAGAGGTACACTAATTGAGGTCACGTGTGGATTAACATAGAAAATGACACCCAAAATAAAAAAAACTTGTGTCAACCTTTTTTTGTGTTGACTGTTTCCATGTCGACCCTTTTGACCCTGTTGACCTATTGCATGTCAACCCTATGGGGGTCGCCCTATTGAAGGGCGACCATATAGGGTTGACCTATTGACTGTGACCTACAGTAATTCTGGTCGACCCAATGATCCACAGCCACAAATGCATATACAGTAGTAATGAATGGTAGTTGCTGACCTGCCTGTTAAAGGTATTGAAGAATGATCATGATATCCATGAAGAACTTGCCAGATCTACCCCCTAGTTGCAGTTGGGTTTCCCACCTGACAGACATAACAGCCAGGCACAGTGCAAAAGTATCAGTGTGTATAACTGTGCCAGGAAGACGGCCAGGTGAAATGTTAGGTAAGGAGAAAACTGTAGCTGGGAGGACGACCGCCATACTCATTACATGTCATTGCAACGGAGAGGGAAACAGTGCACAATGTGCCGTAGGAATAAGACCTAATACTAGATAAACTGGAATGTGGGTGAGTAATAAACTAATACAATGCCGGTCATTTAGTGAGCACTTTCCCTTTCTCCATTCATTAAACCCACTCTGGCAGAAAAGTAATTTCTAATCCACCCCATATGATTCTGAGCCACTGGATCCTTCTTTATCTCCGAGCAGCTGTTCCTTTGTGTCGGCTTTCTGACGTGTGTGAACCTGAGAATGGGGTACTTTGGCAGCTTCTTGCCAGCACAGATTAAATTCAGATTGATTAGAAAAGATGCACTAAGTCTGACCCTTCTGGAAACGCACAAATTCCAGGCATGTTTGCACTAAGCAGGAAATGACAATGGAAAGGTCACTCGCAATATTCTCTATGGCCACGGGCACAAAGAGCCTAGTACTTTCCTACAGCGAGACGTGTTACGTGGAGCGTAATGTTTTATTTCATGTTTGTATTTTTTTTCTTGCTGAAATACACAATACCATCTCCTTCTTTCACAGTCTAAATGTCCGACAGATTGCATAGACTTCGTTGGGAAAACGTGTGTGCATTATGCAGGTATGTGTTTTATAGCTACTGGCCTTCATAAGCGGAAGAACGTCATTAAGTAAAAAAAAGGAATTTGTCGACAATAAGGATATTTAACAATTATTTCTATTGTCTTGTGTGTGAGTGAGAGATGCAGCACTTATTTGTGCTGTTAATTCTATTTGCTCAACAAAGTTTGGGCAGTCATTCAAACTGAGAGCAGAATCGAGGGGAACAAATATAAGGGAGAGCTTGTTTTGTAAGGAGGGAACTGGAGTGTGACAACAGATACAGGCTGAGTATTTTATGGGAAACTATATTGGAGGAACAGAAGGTGGCGCTGTTTGTTAAACTGTTCTTGTGTAGTCTCTCTCTATTATGATTTTCTTAAACCATCTTCCTGTTAATCACACATATTATGTTATGAACTTTATTGTACCTATATTGATCACAGTAAAGTGTGTCCGTCAGTCTTCCGTATATGTTGCTGCTTAAACAGAGAAGAATTTTCTGCAACAGGAATAAACATTTCCTCTAGAATAATAAGCATATATGTTTAAAAGTCACTTATAAGTAATGTATATCACCCATAAGACAACAGACACATTTTAGGAACTGTAATTATATATACAAGTCATGTGTGATGAGGTCTGATATGAAATCATTTGAGTTATGTGGTAAACGTGACATTTTGGGAAAGTTTTCTGTCAGAAATATCTGTTATAGTGAGGCAGTGATGTGCTGCTTCCCTGTGAGCAGTGTCTGTGTGAGAGCTGCTACTGTGTACACTTGTGGAATGGTACAGCTGTGGCTTTGTAATTAGGGGCCTAATTCAGACCTGATCGTAGATGTGGTAAATTTAGCACATCTATGATCAGCTTCCCTGACATGCGGGGGGAGCCCAGCACAGGGCTAGTCTGCCCCGCATGTTAGGCCCTACCCCGCCGCACAAAAACAAAAGCATCGCACACGCACAGCGGCGATGCTTTTGTACTTGAAGAGTAGCTCCCTACCAGTGCAACTCTTGCGCGCTGGCAGGGAGCTACTCGTTGCTGTGAGGGTCACGGCGGCTGCGTGTGATGTCACGCAGCCGCCACGGCCCGCCCCCCATACGGTCCGGCCACGCCTGCGCAGCCCAGACCGTGCCCCTAAAACGACGGCCAAACGCCGCCGGCTCACGCCCAGCTGATTGACAGGCAGAGGCGATCGCAGGGCTGAGACGGCCGTCGGCTGTTTGGCATGCGCCGGCGCATGCGCAGTTCAGACCTGATCGGCTGCTGTGAGAAAACGCACAGCACCGACCAGGTCTGAATTAGGCCCTAGGTTCAAATTACAGCTGGAAGTAGATCAGGCCTGAGGTGTGAGGTCGCTGGGAAATAATGCACGGTCTTCGGATCTAATATGTCCAATCATGTTGGTAAATTCCGCACAGTGTCTATTCATCGCTGCTCTGCGAGTGAAAGGAGCATATATCTATACAGTATATTGTTGCATATTATAATGTGAATATGAGAGAATGAATATATGAAAATATTATCTTCTGATTTAATGCCAGGGTAGGACTATGCAAATTAGAGAGACAGCAGATAATATTATTTTAACTGAAGTTCTTTTTATTGGTTAAATGAAACTACTTTGTGATACACGTCTGCTGAAGGCTGATGAGGACATTGGCTGACAAGATTCCTACCTGCAGGATAACTACATTTGGTTGTGGTCAGACCTTGTAGTAATTTAGAATTTGTCACAGTTTTGACGTAAAAGGGCCAAACTGCCAGTTTATGTATTGTTATACAAAATGTTATGTCTGACCCATTGTAATCCTATTGATTTTTCAGCCGCCATGAACCATCTCCCGGTGCTGCAGCTCTTGTGCGAACACAAATGTCTCCTAAACGTAAAAGATTTGGTAAGAGAGAAAGACGACTTTTGCTGGAAGCGGCAACAATTTGTTTCTGCATTTATTAACTTGGCCAGTAAATGGGGACAAACCTTCATTCGATTCCATTTAGCATTTCATCGATCACCGTACACACGTGTTTTATCTTACATCTGTTCCTTGCTCGCTGGCTATTATGTAATAGCGCAGGATCACTGTGTACCACAGGATTAGGCATTTCATAATGGATTTAGGAATGACTTCTGATAGAAATGTTTTTAAGCCTGTGCACTAGGGATTAGCTGGGAAGCCCATGGCCTACTTTTCTGAAAGTGTCAAACTATTTCCAAACTCTAAACTACCTTTAGCAAATGTATTTGTCATCCCTGATGAAGTCATTGCAGTGATTTGTTTTGGAGTTGGCCCTCTTCAAACCGGGTCTACAGTTATAATATTCTGCACTGTCTATTCAGGGCTATGATAAATCATCATCCTAATCAGGGCCGGTTCTTACCTTTGTAGCGCCCCGGGCAAAATATAGGGGCGTGGCTTCAAATGGGGGCGTGGTCACGACGCTGAAATAAAAAATGAAATAAAAAAAAAAGTATACTTACCATCCCCGTTCCTGATCCAGACCGCTGCAGACCCCCTCCGCCGGCGGCGGCGCTCTTCTCCTCTCCTCTCTTCTCTTCGATCTATGGGAGAGACGTTATTACGTCTCTCCCATAGAACAGCATAGACACTAGAGGTCAATTATGACCCCTAGTGTCTGTGCCACTATGCTGTGCGGTGCGCGATGACGTCATCGCGCATCGCACAGCAAAGGTCCTCTACATGAAGGGAAACTAGACCGTAGCGTCTAGTTTCCCTTCATGGAGAGGACCTTTGCGGTGCGCGATGATGTCATCGCGCACCGCACAACTAAGGTCTTCTCAATGAAGGGAAACTAGACGCTACGCGTCTGGTTCCCTTCACAGCAGGGCACTGCGGGGGGCACAGTGGCGGATCTTGCCCTGGTGCGGCGCCCTCCGGATGGCGCCGGCGCCCTCCGGAAGGCTGCGCCCCGGGCAAAAGTACCGCTTGCCCGTGGCAAGAACCGCCACTGATCCTAATGCACACGTCTTCAGCTTTTGCAAACAGGATTCTTATCGTCCACTGTAGCACAGCTTTCGTCTTCTTTATTTACCAATTTCTCTGTGAGCCCTGGCCCCTAACGTGTAAGTGGTCCTTATAACATTACACCACTATAATCCTGCTACTGTATAAATCATTGGTGCGACCGCATCTAGAGTATTGTGTACAGTTCTGGGCCCCACACTATAAAAGAGACATGTTAGACTTAGAACTTGAATAGGTTGAGGGGAGCTACCAAATTGATTAAGGGCTTGGAGACACTGGATTATGAGGAGAGGCTTTAGGTTAGATATGTTTACATTAGAAATGAGACGACTAAGAGGAGATATGATTAATATTTACAAATATATAAAGGGGCAATGGGGGTCATTCCGAGTTGATCGCTAGTGAAAAATGTTCGCAGCGCAGCGATTAATTAAAAAAGTCGCACTTCTGCGCATGTGGCGCAGTGCGCACGTGCGACGTACTTTTACAACGGCCAGTGTATTTTTACACAAGGTCTAGCAACGCTTTTCAGTCACAATGCCAGCCGCAGAGTGATTGACAGGAAGAGGGCGTTTCTGGAGGTCAACTGACCGTTTTCAGGGAGTGTTCCAAAAAACGCAGGCGTGCCAGGAAAAACGCAGGCGTGGCTGGCCGAATGCAGGGCGTGTTTGTGACGTCAAATCCGGAACTGAACAGTCTGAAGTGATCGCAAGCTAGGAGTAAGTCTGGAGCTACTCTGAAACTGCACCTTTTTTCTCTATCGTCCTAAGTGGATGCTGGGGTTCCTGAAAGGACCATGGGGAATAGCGGCTCCGCAGGAGACAGGGCACAAAAAAGTAAAGCTTTTACCAGATCAGGTGGTGTGCACTGGCTCCTCCCCCTATGACCCTCCTCCAGACCCCAGTTAGATTTTGTGCCCGAACGAGAAGGGTGCAATCTAGGTGGCTCTCCTAAAGAGCTGCTTAGAGAAAGTTTAGCTTAGGTTTTTTACTTTACAGTGAGTCCTGCTGGCAACAGGATCACTGCAACGAGGGACTTAGGGGAGAAGTAGTGAACTCACCTGCGTGCAGAGTGGATTTGCTGCTTGGCTACTGGACACTAGCTCCAGAGGGACGATCACAGGTACAGCCTGGATGGTCACCGGAGCCGCGCCGCCGGCCCCCTTGCAGACGCTGAAGAGAGAAGAGGTCCAAAATCGGCGGCTGAAGACTCCTGAGTCTTCATAAAGGTAGCGCACAGCACTGCAGCTGTGCGCCATTTTCCTCTCAGCACACTTCACACAACAGTCACTGAGGGTGCAGAGCGCTGGGGGGGGCGCTCTGAGAGGCAAATAAAAACCTTATTAGAGGCAAAAAATACCTCACATATAGCCCACAGAGGCTATATGGAGATATTTAACCCCTGCCTAACTTCAAAAATAGCGGGAGACGAGCCCGCCGTAAAAGGGGCGGGGCCTATCTCCTCAGCACACAGCGCCATTTTCTCTCACAGAAAAGCTGGAGAGAAGGCTCCCAGGCTCTCCCCTGCACTGCACTACAGAAACAGGGTTAAAACAGAGAGGGGGGGCACTGATTTTGGCGATATTGTATATATATAAAAGATGCTATAAGGGAGAAACACTTATATAAGGTTGTCCCTATATAATTATAGCGTTTTTGGTGTGTGCTGGCAGACTCTCCCTCTGTCTCCCCAAAGGGCTAGTGGGTCCTGTCCTCTGTCAGAGCATTCCCGGTGTGTGTGCTGTGTGTCGGTACGTGTGTGTCGACATGTATGAGGACGATGTTGGTGAGGAGGCGGAGAAATTGCCTGTAATGGTGATGTCACTCTCTAGGGAGTCGACACCGGAATGGATGGCTTATTTAGAGAATTACGTGAGAATGTCAACACGCTGCAAGGTCGGTTGACGACATGAGACGGCCGACAATCTATTAGGACCGGTCCAGGCGTCTCAGAAACACCGTCAGGGGTTTTAAAAACGCCCATTTACCTCAGTCGGTCGACACAGACACAGACACGGACACTGAATACAGTGTCGACGGTGAATAAACAAACGTATTTCTCATTAGGGCCACACGTTAAGGGCAATGAAGGAGGTGTTACGTGTTTCTGATACTACAAGTACCACAAGAAAGGGTATTATGTGGGAGTGAAAAAACTACCTGTAGTTTTTCCTGAATCAGATAAAATAAAATGAAGTGTGTGATGATGCGTAGGGTTACCCCGATAGCAAATATTGGCGTTATACCCTTTCCCGCCAGAAATTAGGGTACGTTGGGAAACACCCCTTAGGGTGATAAGGCGCTCACACGCTTATCTAGTGGCGTTACCGTCTCCAGATACGGCCGCCCTCAAGGAGCCAGCTGATAGGAAGCTGGAAAAATATCCTAAAAAGTATATACACACATACGGTGGTTATACTGCGACCAGCGATCGCCATCAGCCTGGAGATGCAGTGCTGGGTTGGCTTGGTCGGATTCCCTGACTGAAAATATTTTATTCATGTAGAGCATTTAATAGGATGCATTCTATATATATGTATGTGAGATGCACAGAGGGATATTTGCTCTCTGGCATCAAGATAAGTGCGTTGTCCATATCTCCCAGAAGATGTCAGGGACACGACAGTGGTCAGGTGATACAGATCCCATACGGCAGATGGAAGTATTGCTGTATAAAGGGAAGGAGTTATTTGGGGGTCGGTCCATCGGACCTGGGGACCACAGCAACAGCTGGGAAATCCAACCTTTTTTACCCCAAGTTACATCTCAGCTAAAAAAGACACCGTCTTTTCAGCCTCAATCTTTCCTTTCCCATGAGGGCATGCAGGCAAAAGGCCAGTCATATCTGCCCAGACATAGAGGTAAGGGAAGTAGACTGCAGCAGGCAGCCCTTTCCCAGGAAAAGAAGCCCTCCACCGCGTCTGCCAAGTCCTCAGCATGACGCTGGGGCCGTGCAAGCGGACTCAAGGTGGGGGGGTAGTCTCAAGAGTCTCAGGGCGCAGTGGGATCACTCGCAAGTTGACCCCTAAATCGTACGAGTATTATCCCAGGGGTAAAGATTGGAGAGTCGAGACATCTTCTCCTCGCAGGTTCCTGAAGTCTGCTTTACCAACGGCTCCCTCCGACAGGGAGGCAGCATTGGAAACAATTCACAAGCTGTATATCCAGCAGGTGATAATCAAAGTACCCCTCCTACGACAAGGAAAAGGGTATTATTTTTCCACACTATATTGTGGTACTGAAGCCAGACGGCTTGGTGACACATAGTCTAAATCTAAAATGTTTTGAACACTTACATAAAAGGTTCAAATCGAGATAAAGTCACTCAGAGCAGTGATAGCGAACCGGAAAAAAGGGGACTATATGGTGTCCCTGGACATCAAGGATTACCTCCATGTCCAAATTTTGTCCTTCTCATCAAGGGTACCTCTGGTTCGTGGTACAGAACTGTCAATATCAGTTTCAGACGATGCCGTTTGAATTATCCACGGCACCCCGGGCCTTTTTACCAAGGTAATGGCCGAAAAGATGTTTCTTCAAAGAAAAAAGGCATCTAAATTATCCCTTACTTGCACGACCTAAAAAGGGCAAGTTCCAGAGAACAGTTGGAGGTCGGAAGAGCACTATCTAAAGTAGTTCTTCGACGGCACGACTGGATTCTAAATATTCCAAGAATCGCAGCTGTTTTCCGACGATACGTCTGCTGTTCCTAGGGATGATTCTGGACACGGTTCAGAAAAAGGTTTTTCTTCCCGAGGAAAAAGCCAAGGAGTTATCCGACCTGTCAGGAACCTCCTAAAACCAGGAAAGGTGTCTGTACACAAGAGTCCTGGGAAAAATGGTGGCTTTTTACGAAGCAATTCCATTCGGCAGATTCCATGCAAGAATTTTCCAAAGGGATCTGTTGGACAAATGGTCAGGGTCGCATCCTCAGATGCACCTGCGAATAACCCTGTCGCCAAGGACAAGGGTATATCTTCTGTGGTGGTTGCAAAAGGCTCATCTATTGGAGGGCCGCAGATTCGGCATACAGGATTTGATCCTGGTGACCACGGACGCCAGCCTGAGAGGTTGGGGAGCAGTCACACAAGGAAGAAACTTCCAGGGGGTATGGACGAACCTGGAAAAGTCTCTTCACATAAACATTCTGGTACTAAGAGCAATCTAAAATGCTCTAAGCCAGGCGGAACCACTCCTGCAAGGAAAACCGGTGTTGATTCAGTCGGACAACATCACGGCGGTCGCCCATGTAAACAGACAGGGCGGCACAAGAAGCAGGAGTGCAATGGCAGAAGCTGCCAACATTCTTCGCTGGGCGGAGAATCACGTAATAGCACTGTCAGCAGTGTTCTTCCCGGGCGTGGACAACTGGGAAGCAGACTTCCTCAGCAGACACGATATTCACCCGGGAGAGGGGGGTCTTCATCCAGAAGTCTTCCACATGCTAATAAACTGTTGGGAAAGACCAATGGTAGACATGATGGCGTCTCGCCTCAAGGACAAGTATTGCGCCAGGTCAAGAGATCCACAGGCAATAGCTGTGGACGCACTGGTAACACCTTGGGTGTACAAATCAGTATATGTGTTTCCTCCTCTGCCTCTCATACCAAAGGTATTGAAGATTATACGGTGAGGAGGAGTAAGAACAATACTAGTGGCTCCGGATTAGCCAAGAAGGACTTGGTACCCGGAACTTCAAGAGTTGGTCACGGACGACCCGTGCCCTCTACTTCTGAGAAGGGACCTGCTACAACAGGGTCCCTGTCTCTTTCAAGACTTACCGCGGCTGCGTTTGACGGCATGGCGGTTGAACGCCAGATCCTAAAAGGGAAAGGCATTCCAGAAGAAGTCATTCCTACCTTGATTAAGGCAAGGAAGGAAGTCACCGCGAAACATTATCACCGCATTTGGCGAAAATATGTCGCGTGGTGCGAGGATCGGAGTGTTCCGACGGAGGAATTTCAACTGGGTCGTTTCCTACATTTCCTACAATCAGGATTGTCTATGGGTCTCAAATTGAGATCTATTAAGGTTCAAATTTCGGCCCTGTCAATATTCTTCCAAAAAGAATTGGCCTCAGTTCCTGAGGTACAGACTTTTGTTAAAGGAGTACTGCATATACAGCCTCCTGTGGTGCCTCCGGTGGCACCGTGGGATCTAAATGTCGTTTTAGATTTCCTCAAATCCCATTGGTTTGAACCATTGAAAAAGGTGGATTTTAAATATCTCACATGGAAAGTGACTATGTTACTGGCCCTGGCTTCCGCCAGGAGAGTATCTGAATTGGCGGCTTTATCTTATAAAAGCCCTTATCTAATCTTCCATTCGGATAGGGCAGAACTGAGGACTCGTCCGCATTTTCTCCCTAAGGTGGTATCAGCGTTTCACCTGAACCAACCTATTGTGGTGCCTGCGGCCACTGGCGACTTGGAGGACTCCAAGTTGTTGGACGTTGTCAGAGCCTTAAAAATATACATTTCAAGCACGGCTGAAGTCAGAAAATCTGACTCGCTGTTGATACTATATGCACCCAACAAGTTGGGTGCCCCTGCTTCTAAGCAGACGATTGCTCGTTGGATTTGTAACACAATTCAACTTGCTCATTCTGTGGCAGGCCTGCCACAGCCTAAATCTGTTAAGGCCCATTCCACAAGGAAGGTGGGCTCATCTTGGGCGGCTGCCCGAGGGGTCTCGGCATTACAATTCTGCCGAGCAGCTACGTGGTCGGGGGAAAACACGTTTGTAAAATTCTACAAATTTGATACCCTGGCAAAAGAGGACTTGGAATTCTCTCATTCGGTGCTGCAGAGTCATCCGCACTCTCCCGCCCGTTTGGGAGCTTTGGTATAATCCCCATGGTCCTTTCAGGAACCCCAGCATCCACTTAGGACGATAGAGAAAATAAGAATTTACTTACCGATAATTCTATTTCTCGGAGTCCGTAGTGGATGCTGGGCGCCCATCCCAAGTGCGGATTATCTGCAATACTGTACATAGTTATTGTTAACAAATTCGGGTTATATTGTTAAGGAGCCATCTTTAAGAGGCTCTTTCTGTTATCATACTGTTAACTGGGTTTAGATCACAAGTTGTACGGTGTGATTGGTGTGGCTGGTATGAGTCTTACCCGGGATTCAAATTGCCTCCCT
The DNA here is from genome assembly GCF_028390025.1 of Pseudophryne corroboree. NCBI lineage: Eukaryota > Metazoa > Chordata > Amphibia > Anura > Myobatrachidae > Pseudophryne > Pseudophryne corroboree. The sequence goes on from NC_086444.1 coordinate 74,885,595, forward strand.
TATTGTGTACGCTCGTCCGGGCACAGTACCTGGCTGGGGTCTGGAGGAGGGTCATAGGGGGAGGAGCCAGTGCACACCACCTGATCTGGTAAAAGCTTTACTTTTTTGTGCCCTGTCTCCTGCGGAGCCGCTATTCCCCATGGTCCTTTCAGGAACCCCAGCATCCACTACGGACTCCGAGAAATAGAATTATCGGTAAGTAAATTCTTATTTATTTATTTTTTTTGTAGCCGCTCTGCGATCCTTTCGTTCGCACTTCTGCTAAGCCATAATACACTCCCAGAGGGCGGCGGCACGGCTGCTAAAAACTGCTAGCGAGCGAACAACTCTGAATGACCCCCAGTATGCGGCGCTCTCAGGTGATTTGTTTATTGAGAGACCTCTACACAAAATGCGCAAACACCCACCAAGGCTTGAGAGGAAATTTCGTACTCCGCACAGGAAGGGATTCTTTACTGTAAGGGCAATATGAGTATGGAATTCATAGAGAAGGTTGTAATGGCGGACTCAGTCAATGCGTTTCAAAATGGGTTAGATACATTTCTAACAGAAAAAAAAGATATACGAGGATATAGCCTAGGGAATATAATATATGTTCAGGTTGAACTCGATGGACTACTGGACGTTTTTCAATTTCACCAACTATGTTACGAATAACTGGACAGGTACTGTATGCTGGTGTGGTGTATTTCATCAACATTCATAATGGGGACATTATGGGGAGATGGGAGGAACAGTGAAAGAGAGAGATAGGAGGAGGAGAACGATATGGGTGGAAGAGGGGGAGAGAGACAGATGGGAGGAAGTGGGGGGAGGGAGATAGGTGGAAGAGATTTAGGGGCAGATGTATTAAGGCCCTCATTCCAAGTCGTTCGCTCTGTATTTTTCATCGCATCGCAATGAAAATCCGCTTAGTACGCATGCGCAATATTCGCACTGCGACTGCGCCAAGTAATTTAACAATGAAGATAGTATTTTTACTCACGGCTTTTTCATCGCTCCGGCGATCGTAATGTGATTGACAGGAAATGGGTGTTACTGGGCGGAAACACTGCGTTTTATGGGCGTGTGGATGAAAACGCTACCGTTTCCGGAAAAAACGCAGGAGTGGCTGGAGAAACGGGGGAGTGTCTGGGCGAACGCTGGGTGTGTTTGTGACGTCAAACCAGGAACGACAAGCACTGACCTGATCGCACAGGCAGAGTAAGGTTGAAGTTACTCAGAAACTGCAAAGTAGTTTGTATTCGCAATATTGCGATTACATCGGTCGCAATTTTAAGAAGCTAAGATACACTCCCAGTAGGCGTAGGCTTAGCGTGTGTAACTCTGCTAAATTCGCCTTGCGACCGATCAACTCGGAATGAGGGCCTAAGCCTGGAGAAGTGATAAAGCAGTGATAAGTGCAAGGTGATAACGCACCAGCCAAAACTGTCGCTTTACATATTGGAGTTGGTTGGCTAGTGCGTTATCACCTTGCACTTATCACTGCTTTATCACTTCTCCAGGCTTAATACATCTGCCCCTAAAAGAAAGATGGGAGAAAGAGTTGGATAAGAAGAAGATATAGAGATGGAAAGTAGAGGAAAGAGAGAGTAAACATCCTGCAACACCGGGACCACAGCTAGAATGATGGGTCCAAAATACTAGTTTTATATATTGTATTTAAGCCTTTTGTCATTATCGCTAGTAGAATTAGAACATTCTGTTTCCACCAGATCATATTACAGCAACAGATTTCTAATGATATCGATGTAAATCCAACAGGCTCATGTAGAAATCTATGTATTGTTACAAAACCTCTGATTAGAATTCCAGATGTATCAGTTTATGACCTGTGGTTACACTGTATCACATTGTAGTGGGGTTTAGTTAGGCAGGGAAGTTATGTGCTGCTTTACTAGGTGATTGTCCCAGGCTTACCGTCTGTCATCTTGGCTGTCTCCAGCTTTATCGTCTCTGATATCTCCGCTTCCTCTCTGCTCTGTCTATTTCTCTATGTCAGATAGCATTCACCATTGGGATAATAACTTGGCCATTCAGCTCTCGTCTTTGTCCCGTCCGTGCCAGACAAACCCTCCGCTCAGTATAATGTAGTATTCACAGTAAGTGTACGCAGCAAGGGAAGATTATTGTGTACACTTCAGTTCTAACAAATACAAACCACAGACCAGCTGTGAAATACAGTAAATGAAAGTTTATAGAAGGCTATGAATGATGCGTGTGTGTAGATTTCAGAGTAATGCTAAGTGAGCATAATAAACCATATTACATCATTTATGGAACTTGATGTGCTTTCCAATAGGCTATTTTTCCCATTAAAGGAGAACTTCCGCGTCCCAAGGCGTAGAATCATAGGGGCCAATTTATCAATGAGTGATAAAACTTGTTGTGCATTGTAAATAGCACTCCAGCCAATCAGCTCCCAACTGTCATTTTTCAAATACATGTCTAGATTTTATGTTTGTTTTTTTAAACAGGACGGGAACACACCTCTGCTAATAGCAGTCCAAAAAGGCCATCTAGAGGCGTGCAAGTGCCTACTGGACCACAAAGCTGACATAAATATTCCAGATAAGAATGGAAAGTAAGTACAGTGTTTTACATGCAACAGTAAGTTTCTGCTACAGACACGCGCTAGTGACCTGTATGTGTGGCTGAAAACATTTGAAGGTATGCTATGAGCAACCATAATATATTAAAAGAAGAAGTGCACTAATACTTCACACCCACTGTAAGCACACGTTCACATGCTAGTGACGTGTCAGCCATGCAGGGGGTGCTGTACTTGTGCTGGGAAAGCTCCAGCTACAGTGCTGGGTATTTGTTTTGTTGAGACCTATTGGGAGATGTATCAAATCTTTGATAGAAGTAAAGTGGAGAAATTTTCCATAGCAACCAATCAGATTCTGTCATTTTATAGACTGTGCTAGATAAATGATAGCTAGAAGCGGATTAGTTGCCATTGGAATCATCACTACTTCATCTTTCTCAAATGTTTGAAACATCTCCACCCTAGTGTTCAGGAACTCCTTAGGGTTCAGAGCCGGTGGCTCCTCAGCCCCAGACACCAAGAGCAGGTGGTGGTCGGGAAGTCTAGGGTGTATGTACAGAGCTGGTGGTATTTGGGGAGCCTGGGGTGTATGTACAGAGCTGGGCGTGTTTGAGGAGCCTAGGATGTATTTACAAAGCTGGAGGTGATAGGGCGGCATAGGGTGTATTTACAGAGCTGGGGGAGTTCGGGGAGCCTATTGTGTGTGTACAGAGTTGGTGGTGTTTGGGGAGCATAGGGTGTATATACAGATCTGGAGGTGATCGGGGAGCCTAGGCTGTATGTACAGAGTTGGGCGTGTTTGGGAAGCCTATGATGTATATACAGAGCCAGAGGTGTTTGTGGGAACCTAGGATGTATATACAAAGCTGGAGGTGATAGCGGGGCATAGGGTGTATATACTGAGCTTGGGAGTGTTCAGGGAGCCTAGGGTGTATGTACAGAGTTGGTGGTGTATGGGGAGCCTAGGGTGTATGTACAGAGTTGGTGGTGTTCGGGGAGCCTAGGGTGTATGTACAGAACTGGTGGTGTTCCGGGAGCCTAGGGTGTATGTACAGAGCTGGTGGTGTTCCTGGAGCCTAGGGTGTATGTACAGAGTTGGTGGTGTTTGGGTAGCATAGTTTGTATGTACAGAGCTGGTGGTGTCCGGGGAGCATAGGGTGTATGTACAGAGTTGGTGGTGTTTGGGGAGCATAGGGTGTATGTACAGAGTTGGTGGTGCTCTGGGATCATAGAGTGTATGTACAGAGCTGGTGGTGTTTGGGTAGCATAGTTTGTATGTACAGAGCTGGTGATGTTCGTGGAGCCTAGGGTGTATGTACAGAGTTGGTGGTGCTCTGGGAGCATAGGGTGTATGTACAGAGCTGGTGGTGCTCTGGGAGCATAGGGTGTATGTACAGAGTTGGTGGTGTTTGGGGAGCATAGGGTGTATGTACAGAGCTGGTGGTGCTCTGGGAGCATAGGGTGTATGTACAGAGTTGGTGGTGTTTGGGGAGCATAGGGTGTATGTACAGAGCTGGTGGTGTTTGGGGAGCATAGAGTGTATGTACAAAGCTGGTGGTGTTTGGGGAGCCTAGGGTGTTTGTACAGAGCTGGTGGTGTCCGGGGAGCATAGGGTGTATGTACAGAATTGGTGGTGTTTGGGGAGCATAGGGTGTATGTACAGAGTCGGTGGTGCTCTGGGAGCATAGAGTGTATGTACAGAGCTGTTGGTGTTTGGGGAGCCTAGGGTGTATGTACAGAGTTGGAGGTGTTTAGGGAGCATAGGGTGTATGTACAGAGTTGGTGGTGCTCTGGGAGCATAGGGTGTATGTACAGAGTTGGTGGTGTTTGGGTAGCATAGTTTGTATGTACAGAGCTGGTGATGTTCGTGGAGCCTAGGGTGTATGTACAGAGTTGGTGGTGCTCTGGGAGCATAGGGTGTATGTACAGAGCTGGTGGTGCTCTGGGAGCATAGGGTGTATGTACAGATTTGGTGGTGTTTGGGGAGCCTAAGGTGTGTGTACAGCGCTGGTGGTGTCCGGGGAGCATAGGGTGTATGTACAGAGTTGGTGGTGTTTGGGGAGCATAGGGTGTATGTACAGAGCTGGTGGTGCTCTGGGAGCATAGGGTGTATGTACAGAGTTGGTGGTGTTTGGGGAGCATAGGGTGTATGTACAGAGCTGGTGGTGTTTAGGGAGCATAGGGTGTATGTACAGAGTTGGTGGTGCTCTGGGAGCATAGGGTGTATTTACAGAGTTGGTGGTGTTTAGGGAGCATAGGGTGTATGTACAGAGTTGGTGGTGCTCTGGGAGCATAGGGTGTATGTACAGAGTTGGTGGTGCTCTGGGAGCATAGGGTGTATGTACAGAGTTGGAGGTGTTTGGGGAGCATAGGGTGTATGTACAGAGCTGGTGGTGCTCTGGGAGCATAGGGTGTATGTACAGAGCTGGTGGTGCTCTGGGAGCATAGGGTGTATGTACAGAGTTGGTGGTGTTTAGGGAGCATAGGGTGTATGTACAGAGTTGGTGGTGCTCTGGGAGCATAGGGTGTATGTACAGAGTTGGTGGTGTTTGGGGAGCATAGGGTGTATGTACAGGGTTGGTGGTGCTCTGGGGGCATAGGGTGTATGTACAGAGCTGTTGGTGTCCGGGGAGCATAGGGTGTATGTACAGAGTTCGTGGTGTTTGGGGAGCCTAGGGTGTATGTACAGAGTTGGAGGTGTTTAGGGAGCATAGGGTGTATGTACAGAGTTGGTGGTGCTCTGGGAGCATAGGGTGTATGTACAGAGTTGGTGGTGTTTGGGGAGCCTAAGGTGTGTGTACAGCGCTGGTGGTGTCCGGGGAGCATAGGGTGTATGTACAGAGTTGGTGGTTCTCTGGGAGCATAGGGTGTATGTACAGAGTTGGTGGTGTTTGGGTAGCATAGTTTGTATGTACAGAGCTGGTGATGTTCGTGGAGCCTAGGGTGTATGTACAGAGTTGGTGGTGCTCTGGGAGCATAGGGTGTATGTACAGAGCTGGTGGTGCTCTGGGAGCATAGGGTGTATGTACAGAGTTGGTGGTGTTTGGGGAGCATAGGGTGTATGTACAGAGTTGGTGGTGTTTGGGGAGCCTAAGGTGTGTGTACAGCGCTGGTGGTGTCCGGGGAGCATAGGGTGTATGTACAGAGTTGGTGGTGTTTGGGGAGCATAGAGTGCATGTACAGAGATGGTGGTGTTTGGGTAGCATAGTTTGTATGTACAGAGCTGGTGATGTTCGTGGAGCCTAGGGTGTATGTACAGAGTTGGTGGTGCTCTGGGAGCATAGGGTGTATGTACAGAGCTGGTGGTGCTCTGGGAGCATAGGGTGTATGTACAGAGTTGGTGGTGTTTGGGGAGCATAGGGTGTATGTACAGAGCTGGTGGTGTTTAGGGAGCATAGGGTGTATGTACAGAGTTGGTGGTGTTTAGGGAGCATAGGGTGTATGTACAGAGTTGGTGGTGCTCTGGGAGCATAGGGTGTATGTACAGAGTTGGTGGTGCTCTGGGAGCATAGGGTGTATGTACAGAGTTGGAGGTGTTTGGGGAGCATAGGGTGTATGTACAGAGCTGGTGGTGCTCTGGGAGCATAGGGTGTATGTACAGAGCTGGTGGTGCTCTGGGAGCATAGGGTGTATGTACAGAGTTGGTGGTGTTTAGGGAGCATAGGGTGTATGTACAGAGTTGGTGGTGCTCTGGGAGCATAGGGTGTATGTACAGGGTTGGTGGTGCTCTGGGGGCATAGGGTGTATGTACAGAGCTGTTGGTGTCCGGGGAGCATAGGGTGTATGTACAGAGTTCGTGGTGTTTGGGGAGCCTAGGGTGTATGTACAGAGTTGGAGGTGTTTAGGGAGCATAGGGTGTATGTACAGAGTTGGTGGTGGTCTGGGAGCATAGGGTGTATGTACAGAGTTGGAGGTGTTTAGGGAGCATAGGGTGTATGTACAGAGCTGGTGGTGCTCTGGGAGCATAGGGTGTATGTACAGAGCTGTTGGTGTCCGGGGAGCATAGGGTATATGTACAGAGTTGGTGGTGTTTGGGGAGCATAGGGTGTATGTACAGAGTTGGTGGTGCTCTGGGAGCATAGGGTGTATGTACAGAGCTGTTGGTGTCCGGGGAGCATAGGGTGTATGTACAGAGTTGGTGGTGTTTGGGGAGCCTAGGGTGTATGTACAGAGTTGGAGGTGTTTAGGGAGCATAGGGTGTATGTACAGAGTTGGTGGTGCTCTGGGAGCATAGGGTGTATGTACAGAGTTGGTGGTGTTTGGGGAGCCTAAGGTGTGTGTACAGCGCTGGTGGTGTCCGGGGAGCATAGGGTGTATGTACAGAGTTGGTGGTGTTTGGGGAGCATAGGGTGTATGTACAGAGCTGGTGGTGCTCTGGGAGCATAGAGTGTATGTACAGAGCTGGTGGTGTTCTGGGAGTATAGGGTGTATGTACAGAGTTGGTGGTGTTTGGGGAGCATAGGGTGTATGTACAGAGTTGGTGGTGCTCTGGGAGCATAGGGTGTATGTACAGAGCTGGTGGTGTTTGGGGAGCATAGAGTGTGTGTACAAAGCTGGTGGTGTTTGGGGAGCCTAGGGTGTATTTACAGAGCTGGGTGTGTTCGGGGAGCATACAGTGTATGTACAGAGCTGGTGGTGTTCGGGGAGCATAGTGTGTATGTACAGAGCTTGTGGTGTTTGGGCGGCATAGGGTGTATGTACAGAGCTGGTGGTGTTTGGGCGGCATAGGGTGTATGTACAGGGTTGGTGGTGCTCTGGGGGCATAGGGTGTATGTACAGAGCTGGTGGTGTTCGGGGAGCATAGGGTGTATGTACAGAGCTGGTTGTGTTCGGGGAGCATAGGGTGTATGTACAGAGCTGGTGTTGTTCGGGGAGCCTGGGGTGTATGTACAGGGTTGGTGGTGCTCTGGGGGCATAGGGTGTATGTACAGAGCTGGTGGTGTTCGGGGAGCATAGGGTGTATGTACAGAGATGGTGGTGTTCGGGGATTCCTAGAAACACATGGCAGCTGGTGTTTGAGGTGCCCTGTTGGTCCAGATCAGCTGGTGTCCAATGGACAAGAGTTGATGGTGGCTGACCCTAGAGGTCCATAGGGGATTTCAGCTGGTGAGGGTCTCTTTAGAACAGTGTAGAGGAGATGTATCAAACCTAAAGTAGAGCAGCTTCCAGATATCCTTTATCTGGTATCTTCTGTAAAATGATAGGTAGAATAAGATTGGTTGGTGTGTGCAGCTTCTCCCCTAGCCCCTTTAGAAGGTATGATACATCTCCCCCGATGTTCTGGCTCTGGGAATGCTGGCTTTTTGTATTTTAATTTGCTGGACCTCTTCACTACCAGGCACTTGGCAGTGTTGTCTAAATGGACCTTGTTTTTTCTTTTTTTCTTTTTTATACTACGTTATTCCTACTTAATAAATAGTGACAGGAAGTATAAGAACAGAGTTAGATCACGAAGTCAGAATACAGAATAAGAGGAACAGTATGAGGTACACTAGGGTGTGTATTAGATACTCACACATGCATGCATACATACATACATGTGCCGCTGTCGGGAGGGCCCGGGATGCTGATGCCGCTCCCGGGATGCTGATGCCGCTGCCTGGCGTCCTCCATCCCCGCTGTTCTGTTGCTCTCCGTCCTCCTGTAGCTGTATTGAAAACGTCCCTCCCAAAATGGCTGCCGCCTCAGAGGAGACAGTTATTCAAGATACTGTCTCCTCTGTGGCGGCGCCCATTTTGGGAGGGAAGTTTTCAATACAGAGCTGCTGGAGGGTCGGAGGACAGCGGCAGAACAGCAGGGACGGCGGCGGGCGGGCAGGTGGCTGCATGAGCATCCCGGGCCCTCCTCTCTCTGTCAGAGAGGCTGGGCCTGGGACAGACGTGCCCAGAGCACCCCCCTGATGGCAGCCCTGGGTGTGCGCCCTGGGCAGTGGTTCTGCCCATGTATTGGGGGATATTCAATTGTACCTTATTATTATTATTATTATCCTTTATTTATATGGCGCCACAAGGGATCTGCAGCACCCAATTACACAGTACATAAACAAATGAGCAAAATAGCACTTACATTTCAAGACAGTATAGGGAAACCAGGTGCCATCAAAGGGAATATGGAGTATAAGATAGTGTAAGTAGGAGAAGGCCCTGCTCCTACAATCTAAAAGGGGAAGTACTAACAGACTTGGGTGACGCAGATGGGGTAGACCGTGATGGTATCTTGTCTTTAGGTCGATAGCACTTAGGTTCACACTCCTTAGGTCGACCACTGTTGGTCAACATGTATTAGGTCGACATGGCAAAGGTCAACACGTGAAAAAGTCGACTTTTTTTTTAAAGAAATTTCATTTTTTAAACTTTTTCATGCTTTATGATCCATGTGGACTACGATTGGGAATAGTAACCTTGCTCGAAGATGCCAGGGGACACGGTGCACTAATTGGGGTTCCCGTTCACTCTATGAAGAAAACGACACCAAAAATATATTTAAAAAAAACTCATGTCGACCTTTTTCCACGTCGACCTAATGACTGTGTTGACCAATAGTGGTCGACCTAATGACTGTCGACCTAGTTACTGTCTATGCTATGATCCACACCCACCATGAGCGTAGACAAGAGGGTTAGGAGGAGAGTTGGCTGGGTTTGGTGAAGAAATGGGTCCCGATCATTTTTTGCGCAGAAAAAATATGGCACTTATCGAGCATTTTATTCCGCCTGCCTCTGAGCAGGTGAAAAAATGTTACTGGTAGTGCCGGGTATCGGCGACAATTTGCATAACCCCTTGGAGATCAATTAGCCGTAGTAATTTACCACAGCTAATTGAATTCCCCCCCATAGTGGTACAGTGGTAGAAATGGCCGTGCTGTTACCTGGCGCACTGCATAATAGTTGTACCTTTGGGGGGGGGGGGGTTTACCAAATGTAGAGCTGCATGAATCTGGAGAAGCATCTGCCTCTGCGTGTGCAGCAAATGTGCCTGGTCTTCTGCATGTTATCATCCTAATCCATGAGTACTAGCACTGGATTTATAGAAGGCCCTAATAGGCCCTACACACTGGTTGATCTGACTGAAAGATATGAACAATCTCATTCATTAATGAACGAGATACCGTTCATATCTTTGAGTGTGTAGGCACCAGCGATGAACGATGCGCGGCCCCACACTCGTTCATCGCTGGTGTCCCCCGTCGGCTGTGCATGCAGACCAATATGGACGATCTCGTCCATATTTGCCTGCACTTCTATGGAGCCGGGTGACGGGGGAAGTGAAGGAACTTTTCACTCCCCCTGTCACTGCCCCCCCCCCCCCCCGCCGCCAGGTCGCCCGTCTACCGTATCCGCCGTTGGGCAGCTCGGCGGCGGATCGTTAAATGTGTAGTGCCCTTAAGAGCCGTGTATATTTGCTGACAATCTGATCTAATAAGCTGCATTTTCGTGGATGTGCCCTTCCTGAACTTTGCGTTGGCGAGAATGCCCCTTCTGTCCCCCATTCCACCTGATTGGTCGCAAATGTGGATGCAATTAAATCTTTAAATAGCCCCGAGAAATTCAATATGAGACATTGCTAAGCTGAGTATTGGCTTTTTACCAGCTTGTAAGAAACATGTAATGCGTTAGTCTATAGATTTAGGTCTAATCCTTTGCATTTCAAACTATCCCAAAACCTAATATCATTTTGAAGATTAGAAACTACTTTGGAAAATCTGCAAGGGGAAGAGAGACTGTGAATTTGAGACCGAGTACTTTTTAAAAATTGTGGGTTTAAATGACATAATAATCCCTATATAGCATTATCTCTAGGCATCTGTATTTCAGTGCCCTCCCCCTGCTCACTCAGGTTGCTGATAAGGGAAAGATAATTACTGCCCTAGTGTTTACAGATACACATTGTCTCAGGGAGGAAGAATTTCATTTCATGGTTTGAGGTATGTTTTTAAAGGGCTGTGTTCAAGTCGGCAAGTCTGTAGTTTTTGGATGGATTAATGGCTGTTTTAAATAGATCACTTATTGTGGGTCTCAAATAACTTGGTAGCTGTTGAAACGTTGAATTCTTTAACCGTGAGCAAATTCTTTGCAGCAAAGAATTAAGCCTAAAGTTGGAGAAAGGCATTAGCAAGCATCTGCCGGAACGGTACAATAGCGTGAAGGATATGTATCTGCATATGAAGAAAAACAAGCGCCATGTATTTTTTATATACAGAATTATTTTTATTTTGCAAATTAGAACAATGTGATAGACAGTGATTTTCAATTCATTCATTTTTGAGAACAAATGGGGACCCTTCAGGCCGCAATGCACCGGAGAAATGTGCAGAACATTGTGATTAAATGTGGAACATGGCTGAACAGTTTTGAAAATTAAGCATTTTTTTACCAGAACCCCAGTGTGTCCTGGTATAGCACAGTGTAGGCTCTCTGATAGGCTGCTTGAGTAAAGGGTGAAATCACAGCAAAGGCCTGCTGCAGGGGTGGGGAACCTTTTTTCTACCAAGGGCCATTTGGATATTTATAAAATCCTTCGGGGGTCATACAAAAATGATCAACTTAAAAATTAGCCTGCCTCCAGTCAGTTGTTATGCCCCAGTAGTTATGCCTCCAGTCACTTGTTATATCCCATTAGTTATGCCCCTAGTCAGTTGTTATGCCCCCAGCCCGTTGATATGCCCCATTAGATATGCCCCCAGTCAGTTGTTATGCCCCACTAGATATGACCCCAGTCAGTTGTTATGTCCCACTAGATATGACCCCAGTCAGTTGTTATGCCACATTAGATATGACCCCAGTCAGTTGTTATGCCACATTAGATATGACCCCAGTCAGTTGTTATGCCACATTAGATATGACCCCAGTCAGTTGCTATGCACCACTAGATATGACCCCAGTCAGTTGTTATGCCACATTAGATATGACCCCAGTCAGTTGTTATGCCCCACTAGATATGACCCCAGTCAGTTGTTATGCCACATTAGATATGACCCCAGTCAGTTGTTATGCCCCACTAGATATGACCCCAGTCAGTTGTTATGCCACATTAGATATGACCCCAGTCAGTTGTTATGCCCCACTAGATATGACCCCAGTCAGTTGTTATGCCACATTAGATATGACCCCAGTCAGTTGTTATGCCCCACTAGATATGACCCCAGTCAGTTGTTATGCCACATTAGATATGACCCCAGTCAGTTGTTATGCCACATTAGATATGACCCCAGTCAGTTGTTATGCCCCATTAGATATGACCCCAGTCAGTTGTTATGCCACATTAGATATGACCCCAGTCAGTTGTTATGCCACATTAGATATGACCCCAGTCAGTTGTTATGCCCCATTAGATATGACCCCAGTCAGTTGTTATGCCACATTAGATATGACCCCAGTCAGTTGTTATGCCCCCTAGTAGCGCCGCTTACACACACACAGACACATTAAAAGAAAAAAAACAACAATACTCACCAGCCCCGCTCCTGTTTCCGGACCGCTGCCCTCCGCCTGGCCGTCCGCTCCTCGGCACTATGGGAGACACATCATGACATCTCTCCCATAGCCCCGCACAGCCGCACATGTACACTGCCTGAGCTGGAAGCCGGAGTTCAGGAGTGAGCTCCTGCCTCCGGCTGCTGCTGAGGAGAAGGAGCCGGGTGCCCGCTGGTAACAACATCTCAGTGGGCGCCCGGCATCACCCTCGGTTAGGTGAGCCTGGCCGGGCCTGATCAAATGGCTTTGTGGGCCTTATACAGCCCGCGGGCCTCAGGTTCCCCACCCCTGGCCTACTGTATAGGTTTTATTACACTTTCTCTTTCAAATCGTTAGAAGTGTGTAAAGTGTAATTGCAGTAATGATACTCTAAGATGAGATGAGAATGTGTATTTTGGTTGAACAAGTTGATAAATGTAGAGGCTCCCTGTAGGGTCCCTCAATAAATATACAAAAAGCTGTACAGTAAGTAAACACATCACTCTCCGACCCCGCTCCCCGGCTCCCGTGGCAACCCACCCGGCATATTTCCGGGTCGGGAGGGCAGCTGGGGAGTCTAGTGTCGGGTCTCACATGGGAAGGACCCGTTTCCAATTCTCGTGTGTGACCCGGCATTTGCGATGTGAGAGCGGTATATTTGCCTACTCCTGTTTTTTTTTTGTCTGCCTCCCCCTCCTTCTTCTTGTTTTATGTTTCTCCTTGTCGTTTTCTATCTTTCTATTTACCTGTCTATCCTTCTCTCGTTCTGTTAGTCTGATCTCTCTCCCTCTTTTATGTCTCTCTCCCCTCTTTTATGTCTCTCTCCCCCTCTTTTATGTTTGCCTCTCTTTCTCATTTCTATCTGTCTCTCCCTCTTTTTCCTGTTTCTCTTTCTGGTTTTCAGTCTCTGTCCCTCTCATTCTCTATCTGCCTCTGTCACTCCCTCTGTGCCTCCTGACAGTCAGTAGACCGACCGCGGGATCCCGGTGGTCAGAATCCCGATGTACTGGGGTTAGCGCTAGGCCCTAGGGGGGAGTGTTAAGGTCAGGCTGGGGGGGTGACAGGATTAGCTTTAGGCTATGGGGGTATGGGAATAGGAATAGGCTGTGGGAGGGTTGGGTTGGGGTCAAGGATAGGGGTATGGTTAAAATACTGGGAACCATCAGGATTTTGACCGTCGAGATGCCACTTTCAGCATCCCGACCGTGGGGATTGTGATTGCCAGGATTTCGTACCCAACCCATCTCACACTCTTTTTTTCTGTCTTTCCTTCTTGTTTTTGATTGAATTTCACTTTTTCTTTCTTTCTTTCTTTCTTTCTTTCTTTCTTTCTTTCTTTCTTTCTTTCTTTCTTTCTTTCTTTCTTTCCCCCATCGTCTAATTTTCAGGTTTTTTTTTCTCCCTCTCCCTCTATTTCTGGTTTTCTCTCCTTTCATTTTTTTTTCTGTCTCTCTCAACCTGTTTGACAGTCTCTTTTTTTCTGTCTGTTTCTCTCTCGCCCTGTTTATCTGTCTCTTCATGTTTCACTGTCTGTCTGTTTTTCCCTCTCACTCAGTCTATATTTCCATCTGTCCTTTGTCACTCTTATCTTCCTAGGGGGAAACTAGATGGGCCAAGTGGTTCTTATCTGCTGTCAAATTCTATGTTTCTATGTTAATAGTTCTATCCTGTTGGTTTTTTTTGTTTGTTAGTCTGTCTTTTTCCCTTCTGTTGCTCAGTCTCTCTCTCTCTTTTTCTCAATCTGTCTCCCGCTTTATTTTCATCTGTCACTCCATCTCTCTCCCTTTCTTTCTATCCTTTCCTCTCTCACTCTTTGCCTCATCCTCTCTTTGTTGGTCTGCCTTTCTCTTAATATGATTTCTTTTCTCTGTGTCTCTCTCTCTCTCTCTCGCTTTCCCTCTGTCCTTTCCCCCCCACTCTTTCTTACTGTCTCTTACTAGCTGTCTGTCTCTCCTGCATGTCTACCTGTCCCTCTCTCTCTTGTCTGTCTGATGCTAAGACATCAGAGAGGAAATGCTTTGAAGAAACGTTTGACAGGATCGTGACACAGTTCCTAAAGCACAATGAAAATCCGAGTGGAATGCAGGAAGAGAAACTACCTCCCAGATGTATGCTTTCTCCAGTGACCTATGCTCGTGTCAGCGCATAGACACTGATTCATGCTGTGTAGTAAAACAAAGCCTAATTGTTAAATGCCAAGCCAGAAGTCCTTACTTCATGTCTACACTGAGTTTCCAGGATATAAAAGCTTGGTCGTTACATGTACATTTGCAGTGGTTGGAACTTGATACAGTACTTGATTTTAAGGGATAATAGTTGAAACAACCTTTTATTTTTAAACATTTATAAAGACGGAACGAGTTACATTAAATATGGAATGTCCTGATTTTTTTTTTACTGTACTTAATCGTAACCTATTTTTTTAATTTGGAAAGTAGCTGAAACAAGGCAGCTGGAGCAACTACTTTCGGTGGAGGCTGCCAGTTAATTGACCACTAATCCTAAAATCTTAGTAGATTCAGAAAGAACAGGCATTATGTTACATTCAGAAGTGTATATGGAAAACTGTGCATATCATTGTTACCTATCTCAGCGGGTTCAGTATGATTTACCGACGGACACAGTAATGACGGTCATAATCCCGACCGCCAAGGACCGACAGTCAAAATACCGACATGATCAAAATGCAGACAGTCATTATGCCGACATGTTCAAAATGCTGACATAGTCATAATACCGACATTTCAAAATAATGACATGAGTTTTTCTTGGTTTTTAGTGTCAATGTCGGTAAATGTCCCATGTCCCCTCGCATGGCGAGCACGCTTCGGGCACACTATTATATTCCCCCTCCAGGTCCACTGGGATGGTACAGTATGAACAAGTCTGCTTTTGCACAAAAATGCCTTAAAAACGCATGTCGGCATTTCAAATGTCGGCATTTTAAACATGTCGGTATGAGTTTTAGTATTTTGACCGTGTTGGTATTTTGACTGTCGGTCAATGGCTGTCAGGATTACGGCCGTCGGTATTGTGTCCGTCGGTAAATCAACTGTTACCCATCTCAGCGCAGGCTGTTACTCTTTATTGTCGGTCTTTTCAGATGTCAAGGATTCCCTGCGTCTTCCAGTGGGCATAAAATGGCATACACAAGGCATTTTTGCCCAGATTTATCAAGCCTTGGAGAGTGATAAATAGCACGGTGATAAAGTAGCAACCAATCCGCTCATAACTGTCACAGTCTGTAACATGGCAGTTAGGAGCTGATTGGCTAGTACTTTATCACTGTGCAATTTATCACTCTACAAGGCTTGATAAGCGGGCCACTTTGTATGTTTTATAGCATGTTATCCCATAATAACCTCTGGCAAGGAAGTTAGGGGGAGATTTATCAAGGTTTGGAGATGGATACACTGGAGAGTGATAAAGTACCAACCAACCAGCTCCTAAATGTGGCTGTATTTGAAAAATGTCAGCTAGGAACAGATTGGTTGGAACTTTATATCTCTCCAATTTTTGTTAACTATCCCCCCTAATCATTCCTGACCATAAATTTTATTTGGTCGTTGTCCAAATTTGTCCCATGGGATCAAACCGGTGGGACCTGTGGACAGCCCACTTCCCATATTGCCCACCCACGTGTGTGGATGCATTGGCCACAGATTCAGCTGTTTAACGACCAGGCCCCTCGTATCTTAATGTGTGTGGCCAGCTCTTCATACCATTACCTTCAACCGGTGTGAATCCTGAAACATCTAAATGTTCATTTATGGTAAATGCCTAATAGTGTCGTCGTCTTTTTATAACAAGATACCATTGTGTTAATAGTTCAGTTGGTATGCCGGCGGTTGGGCTCCCGGCGACCAGCATACCGGCACCAGAATCCCGACCGCCGGCATACCGACAGCTGGGCAACTGCAAATGAGCCCCTTGTGGGCTCGTTGCGGGCACGGTGGCACGCTACGCGCACCACGCTATCTATTCTACCTCCAGGGGTGTCGTGGACCCCCAAGAGGGAGAAAAGATGTCGGTATGCCAACGGTCGGGATTCCAGCGCCGGTATGGTGGTCACCTGGAGCCCGACCGCCGGCAACCTGAAGACCACCCACTGCAAGATAGGGGAATATGTTTTAGTATCACGTATATGCTATTGTTACTTTAGGTATCCTTTCATCACTGACATTTATACACATTAATCCTTTTATCTACAGAAGAAGAGAGAGTTTCTAGCTTGACATTAAAACCAATAAGTAGATGGAAAATCCTTTAGAATCCTACAGGTTATATCACCCCAATGTAGACACGATTTCCTCAACATACAAAGTAACCCTTCTCAATCAAGTGCTGCCGTCTTCTGCTACCTGTTTAACCCCTTAAAGCAATATGACGAGAGCTAAAGCATAATGGTTGGCAACCATTGGTAAATTAACTGACACCATCACTAGATCATAAGAAAAAAAAATGAATTGTAAATTGCACATAGATTTCACTATACCACTAGTTTTGGGCTTAGATAGGGTTACCAAACATATTGTTATGACCAGCATTCCCTTTACCTTTTATATGTTATTATTTTCATGTTTTCTATCATTTTTAGAATGATATATAGTAAATATTGTATTTGCGATATGTTTTGGCTGTCAGTAAAAAAAAATAAAAAAATTATAAATTGTCAGTAAAAGAATATTTTCACTGACAGCCGACAGATCCATTGATGGTGCCAGGAAGTGTTGTGATCTTGGCACTGTACTGTGTGCCATTGGCACTGTACATTCCCATTTGCCCACAGTGGGCAAATGGGAACGTTGCTTGGATAATACAGAGACATCCAGCTATTCTTGCCTTTATAACTCCAAGTGTCTATTGCACTGTGCATGGGGCAAAAATCCCATTAAAACACAGAAAATTCTTTAAAAAAAAAGTACAAACAGACCGTACAAAAGGATAAATGAAACCGTGAAATAATAAGATGACAAAGTGGGTTATCGCTAAAACAATATCACTCAATGACTTGGTGACCTGGGTTGGGTGAGCAGAAAGGATCTCAGACATCGACTTAGTAGACGAGAGCTAGATTTCAGTATCATTAGCATAAATGTGATGATGTAAACCGAGGGAACTGATTTCTCGAAGGGATTAGGGGGTCAGTTTTACTAAGCCTTGGAGAGAGATAGAGTACCAACCAACCTGCTCCTTCAAACACAGCCTGTAACATTCCAGTTATGAGGGGATTGTCTGGTACTTTATCTCTGTCCACTTTATCTCTCTAAGGCTTAGTACATAGACCCTAGTAGGTGTGGCGATGGGAGGGGATATGGTAAAGGGATAAGGTGTGATGAAGGGAGGTGACGTGGTGAAGATCGTGGTGTGATGAAGAGAGGTGACATGGGTAAGATCAGTGGTGTGATGAAGGGAGGTGTCGTGGTGAAGATCGGTGGTGTGATGAAGGGAGGTGACGTGGTGAAGATCGTGGTGTGATGGAGAGGTGACATGGGTAAGATCGTGGTGTGATGAAAGGAGGTGACGTGGTGAAGGTTGTGGTGTGATGAAGATTGGTGGTGTGATGAAGAGAGGTGACATGGTGAAGATCGTGGTGTGATGAAAGGAGGTGACGTGGTGTGATGAAGGGAGGTGACGTGGTGTGATGAAGGGAGGTGACGTGGTAAAGATTGTGGTGTGATGAAGGGAGGTGTCGTTTTGAAGATCGGTGGTGTGATGAAGAGAGGTGACATGGTGAAGATCGGTGATGTGGTGAAGATCGTGGTGTGATGAAGGGAGGAGGTGTAGCTAGATAGATGAAAAGAGAGGGAGAATAGAGACAGAGCAGGAGCTCTTTAGAAGATCAGAGTAGAGCCGAGAGATGTCGGTGCCACAGAACCCAAGACAGTGGTCATCGGGTTAAAAGCAGCTTACAGGTCAAGAAAGATAAGAATTGAAAAGTGACCCTTAGATTTTTGATGTCAGAAGGTAGTTAGTCACAAGGTAAGTCACAAGGTAGTTAGTTTCAAGAGGAGTGAAGAAGTGAAAACCAGATTGTAGCTGGGGGGAGAAAGAAGCGGGAGGAAAGGAAAATAGACAAGTATTGGAAGACGATTCTAGGCAAAGGTGAGGAGAGAGACAAACGATGGTTAGAGAGAGAGTGTCGGGATAAAGAGACCACAGATAGATCACGTAGTTCATGCCCCTGTATGTGGGAAAAAGACTGAGTATATAGACTATAACCATGGAAGGAAATAAGGAAGCATCATTTTTGCAATGTCTGTCTGTTTATTACCTACAGTAGCTAATCCCATTAAATTAGTCCTCTATTATATATTGTATGTTTCTAAAAAGACCTCATATATGTCCAGGAATAAAAAAAAACAACAAAAAAAAACATTCTATTGATTTGATTAGTTTGAAAAATGAATTACCGGTGAAACTAGCATATTGCAAAACTGCACGCCTAGCTTTCAAAGGGTTAAACAAGTGATTTGTAGAAAATATAATATATTAAAGTGCCTTGATATGTCGTCCTGAGCACCAGTATGTCTCGGCAGACCAGTCGTAAACAGCCCAACTGGCGTCTGCAGCTGTGGTGAAAGGGACTGTACAAGATCTGCCAGCTGGGATCAGGGGACATATGGTGGATGTTGCTGCTTGATGACCAGTCTGCCTGTCATTTCTCCATCAGGACTCCCCTAATGTTAGCGTGTGAATCCGGTCACTTCCATATGGTGGACACCTTAGTGCATAGAGGAGCAGGTTTAACCCTAACAGATGCCCTGGGCCATGACGCTCTTCATTATGCTAAATTGTCGGGAAATCCACACATCCTTAGTCTTCTTCTGTCAAAGACGAGCCAAGAACACGGTATGTTCTGTCATTTGTTGTGTACGATTTAATGGATCTGTATAAATCACTCACCTCTTCATTTAGTGACCCTCCTCATGCTTGGACATTAGCATAGTTGGGCTGTAGTAACTGTATTCATAGTAATAAGCACAGTAGTAGTAATATTTTAGCAACAGTAATGAGCAATAGAATGCCCAACAGCATGTCTAAAGTACAATACAACAACATGTCTTGTATAGGACATATATAATCCCTAATATGAAATTACAGATTGAGTCTCCCATATCTGACATTACAACTTATTCACTACATTCACAACTTATAATGGTTAATAATACCCCTTTCAGACATACGACCCGGGAATTTCCCTGCTCAGTCCCGGGTTTTCCATCTTTGAAAAATCCTGGGGTTTTGCCGGAGACCCCTTTCACACTTAACCTGAGACCTGGGAAATTACGGGTCGACCCCTTTCAGACATAACCCTGGTCTTCCCTGACAGCCAGGTCAGACCAGGCTACTCTCATCACACACACACACAGACGTCACACTCGTACATGTTACACACACACGGCTTACACATACACATGTCACACTCAAACACACACATACATGTGATATACACACACATGCCAAATTCACACACACACACACACACACTCACCACAACAGGCTGCCTCTCTGTTAGCTGCGCCGGCTGCTCAACTACACTGCAGCACGGACACCAGCTGCCGGCGCACGCCCCCTCCAGACAGCCCCGCCCCTTCCAGTCCAGCGCCAATCAGAGGTGTGTAGATGCGAGCCGGGAACAAATTCCCGGGTCGCACCTTTCAGACCTAAGCTGGGTTGTCTTCCCGGGACTTCAGTCAATTGCACTGGTCAATTGTAGGGTTGGCAACCCTGCAATTGACCTTTCTCTATCGTCCTAAGTGGATGCTGGGGTTCCTGAAAGGACCATGGGGAATAGCGGCTCCGCAGGAGACAGGGCACAAAAAAGTAAAGCTTTACTAGGTCAGGTGGTGTGCACTGGCTCCTCCCCCTATGACCCTCCTCCAGACTCCAGTTAGATTTTGTGCCCGAACGAGAAGGGTGCAATCTAGGTGGCTCTCCTAAAGAGCTGCTTAGAGAAAGTTTAGTTTAGGTTTTTTTCTTTACAGTGAGTCCTGCTGGCAACAGGATCACTGCAACGTGGGACTTAGGGGGAAAGTAGTAAACTCACCTGCATGCAGAGTGGATTTGCTGCTTGGCTACTGGACACCATTAGCTCCAGAGGGATCGAACACAGGCCCAGCCGTGGAGTCCGGTCCCGGAGCCGCGCCGCCGACCCCCTTGCAGATGCTGAAGCGTGAAGAGGTCCGGAAACCGGCGGCTGAAGACTCCTCAGTCTTCATAAGGTAGCGCACAGCACTGCAGCTGTGCGCCATTTTCCTCTCAGCACACTTCACTGGGCAGTCACTGAGGGTGCAGAGCGCTGGGGGGGGGCGCTCTGAGAGGCAAATATAAACCTTATACAAGGCTAAAAATACCTCACATATAGCCCATAGGGGCTATATGGAGATATTTAACCCCTGCCTGACTGGAAAAATAGCGGGAGAAGAACCCGCCGAAAAAGGGGCGGGGCCTATCTCCTCAGCACACGGCGCCATTTTCTGTCACAGCTCCGCTGGTCAGAACGGCTCCCAGGTCTCTCCCCTGCACTGCACTACAGAAACAGGGTAAAACAGAGAGGGGGGGCACATTAATGGCTATATATATATATATTAAAGCAGCTATAAGGGAGCACTTAATATAAGGATATCCCTTGTATATATAGCGCTTTGTGGTGTGTGCTGGCAGACTCTCCCTCTGTCTCCCCAAAAGGGCTAGTGGGTCCTGTCTTCATTAGAGCATTCCCTGTGAGTTTGCGGTGTGTGTCGGTACGTGGTGTCGACATGTATGAGGACGATATTGGTGTGGAGGCGGAGCAATTGCCAAATATGCAGATGTCACCCCCCAGGGGGTCGACACCAGAATGGATGCCTTTATTTGTGGAATTACGTGATGGTTTATCTTCCCTTAAACAGTCAGTTGAGGACATGAGGCGGCCGGACAATCAATTAATGCCTGTCCAGGCGCCTCAAACACCGTCAGGGGCTGTAAAACGCCCTTTGCCTCAGTCGGTCGACACAGACCCAGACACGGGCACTGATTCCAGTGACGACGGTAGAAATTCAAACGTATTTTCCAGTAGGGCCACACGTTATATGATTTTGGCAATGAAGGAGACGTTACATTTAGCTGATACTACAGATACCGTAAAACAGGGTATTATGTATGGTGTGAAAAAGCTACAAACAGTTTTTCCTGAATCAGAAGAATTAAATGACGTGTGTGATGAAGCGTGGGTTGCTCCTGATAAAAAGTTGATAATTTCAAAAAAGTTATTGGCATTATACCCTTTCCCGCCAGAGGTTAGGGCGCGCTGGGAAACACCCCCTAAGGTGGACAAGGCGCTCACACGCTTATCCAAACAAGTGGCGTTACCCTCTCCTGAGACGGCCGCACTTAAGGATCCATCAGATAGAAAGATGGAAGTTATTCAAAAGAATATATACACACATGCAGGTGTTATACTACGACCAGCTATAGCAACTGCCTGGATGTGCAGTGCTGGAGTAGTTTGGTCAGAATCCCTGATTGAAAATATTGATACCCTAGATAGGGACAATGTTTTACTGTCGTTAGAACAAATAAAGGATGCATTTATCTATATGCGTGATGCACAGAGGGATATTTGCACACTGGCATCTCGGGTGAGTGCTATGTCCATTTCAGCCAGAAGAGCCTTATGGACACGACAGTGGACAGGCGATGCGGATTCAAAACGTCACATGGAGGTTTTGCCGTATAAAGGGGAGGAGTTATTTGGAGTTGGTCTATCGGACTTGGTGGCCACGGCTACTGCCGGGAAATCCACTTTTTTACCTCAAGTCACTCCCCAACAGAGAAAGGCACCGACCTTTCAACCGCAGCCTTTTCGCTCCTACAAAAATAAGAGAGCAAAGGGCTTGTCGTACCTGCCACGAGGCAGAGGAAGAGGGAAGAGACACCAACAGGCAGCTCCTTCCCAGGAACAGAAGCCCTCCCCGGCTCCTGCAAAAACCTCAGCATGACGCTGGGGCCTCTCAAGCGGACTCGGGGACAGTGGGGGGCCGTCTCAAAAATTACAGCGCGCAGTGGGCTCACTCGCAGGTAGACCCCTGGATCCTGCAGATAATATCTCAGGGGTACAGGTTGGAATTAGAGACGGATCCTCCTCATCGTTTCCTGAAGTCTGCCTTACCAACCGTCTCTTCCGAAAGGGAGAGGGTGTTGGAAGCCATTCACAAGCTGTACGCTCAGCAGGTGATAGTCAAAGTACCCCTATTACAACAAGGAAAGGGGTATTATTCCACTCTATTTGTGGTACCGAAGCCGGATGGCTCGGTAAGGCCTATTCTAAATCTGAAGTCCTTGAACCTCTACATAAAAAAGTTCAAGTTCAAGATGGAGTCACTCAGAGCAGTGATAGCGAACCTGGAAGAAGGGGACTTTATGGTATCCTTGGACATCAAGGATGCGTATCTACACGTTCCGATTTACCCCGCACACCAGGGGTACCTCAGGTTCATTGTTCAAAACTGTCACTATCAGTTTCAGACGCTGCCGTTCGGATTGTCCACGGCGCCTCGGGTCTTTACCAAGGTAATGGCCGAGATGATGATTCTTCTTCGAAGAAAAGGCGTATTAGTTATCCCATACTTGGACGATCTCCTAATAAGGGCAAGGTCCAGAGAACAGCTGGAGACAGCTTTAGCACTATCTCAAGAGGTGCTAAGACAACACGGGTGGATTCTGAATATTCCAAAATCCCATTTAATCCCGACAACTCGTCTGCTGTTCCTAGGAATGATTCTGGACACGGTTCAGAAAAAGGTTTTCCTTCCAGAGGAAAAAGCCAAGGAGTTATCCGATCTGGTCAGGAACCTCCTAAAACCAGGGAAAGTGTCAGTACATCAATGCACAAGAGTCCTGGGAAAAATGGTGGCTTCTTACGAAGCAATTCCATTCGGCAGATTCCATGCAAGAATATTCCAAAGGGATCTGTTGGACAAATGGTCAGGGTCGCATCTGCAGATGCACCTGCGAATAACCCTGTCACCAAAGACAAGGGTGTCACTTCTGTGGTGGTTGCAGAAGGCTCACCTATTAGAAGGCCGCAGATTCGGCATTCAGGATTGGATCCTGGTGACCACGGACGCCAGCCTGAGAGGCTGGGGAGCAGTCACACAAGGAAGAAACTTCCAGGGAGTATGGACGAGTCTGGAAAAGTCTCTTCACATAAACATTCTGGAACTAAGAGCAATCTACAATGCTCTAAGCCAGGCGGAACTTCTCCTGCAAGGAAAGCCGGTGTTGATTCAGTCGGACAACATCACGGCGGTCGCCCATGTAAACAGGCAGGGCGGCACAAGAAGCAGGAGTGCAATGGCAGAAGCTGCCAAGATTCTTCGCTGGGCGGAGAATCACGTGATAGCACTGTCAGCAGTGTTCATCCCGGGCGTGGACAACTGGGAAGCAGACTTCCTCAGCAGACACGATCTTCATCCGGGAGAGTGGGGTCTACATCCAGAAGTCTTCAACATGTTAATAGACCGTTGGGAAAGACCAATTGTAGACATGATGGCGTCTCGCCTCAACAAGAAACTGGACAAATATTGCGCCAGGTCAAGAGATCCACAGGCAATAGCTGTGGACGCACTGGTAACTCCTTGGGTGTACCAGTCAGTGTATGTGTTTCCTCCTCTGCCGCTCATACCAAAGGTATTGAAGATCATACGGCAAAGAAGAGTAAGAACAATACTAGTGGTTCCGGATTGGCCGAGAAGGACTTGGTATCCGGAACTTCAAGAGATGCTCACGGACGAACCGTGGCCTCTACCTCTGAGAAGGGACCTGCTACAGCAGGGTCCCTGTCTTTTTCAAGACTTACCGCGGCTGCGTTTGACGGCATGGCGGTTGAACGCCAGATCCTAAAAGGGAAAGGCATTCCAGAAGAAGTCATTCCTACCTTGATTAAGGCACGGAAGGAAGTCACCGTGAAACATTATCACCGCATTTGGCGAAAATATGTAGCGTGGTGCGAGGATCGGAGGGTTCCGACGGAGGAATTCCAACTGGGTCGTTTCCTACATTTCCTGCAATCAGGATTATCTATGGGTCTCAAATTGGGATCCATTAAGGTTCAAATTTCGGCCCTGTCAATATTCTTCCAAAAAGAATTGGCCTCTGTCCCTGAGGTCCAGACTTTTGTCAAGGGAGTACTGCATATACAGCCTCCTGTGGTGCCTCCGGTGGCACCGTGGGATCTAAATGTAGTTTTAGATTTCCTCAAATCCCATTGGTTTGAACCATTGAAAAAGGTGGATTTGAAATATCTCACATTGAAAGTGACTATGTTACTAGCCCTGGCCTCTGCCAGGAGAGTATCTGAATTGGCGGCTTTATCTTATAAAAGTCCTTATCTAATCTTCCATTCGGATAGGGCAGAACTGCGGACTCGTCCGCATTTTCTCCCAAAAGTGGTATCAGCATTTCATCTGAACCAACCTATTGTGGTGCCTGCGGCCACTAGCGACTTGGAGGACTCCAAGTTGTTGGACGTTGTCAGAGCCTTAAAAATATACATTGCAAGGACGGCTGGAGTCAGAAAATCTGACTCGCTGTTTATATTGTATGCACCCAACAAGTTGGGCGCACCTGCTTCTAAGCAGTCGATTGCTCGTTGGATTTGTAACACAATTCAACTTGCACATTCTGTGGCAGGCCTGCCACAGCCTAAAACTGTAAAAGCCCACTCCACAAGGAAGGTGGGCTCATCTTGGGCGGCTGCCCGAGGGGTCTCGGCATTACAACTCTGCCGAGCAGCTACGTGGTCGGGGGAGGACACGTTTGTAAAATTTTACAAATTTGATACCCTGGCAAAGGAGGACCTGGAGTTCTCTCATTCGGTGCTGCAGAGTCATCCGCACTCTCCCGCCCGTTTGGGAGCTTTGGTATAATCCCCATGGTCCTTTCAGGAACCCCAGCATCCACTTAGGACGATAGAGAAAATAAGAATTTACTTACCGATAATTCTATTTCTCGGAGTCCGTAGTGGATGCTGGGCGCCCATCCCAAGTGCGGATTATCTGCAATACTTGTACATAGTTATTGTTAAATAATTCGGGTTATTGTTAAGGAGCCATCTTTAAGAGGCCCTTTCTGTTGTCATACTGTTAACTGGGTTTAGATCACAAGTTGTACGGTGTGATTGGTGTGGCTGGTATGAGTCTTACCCGGGATTCAAAATGCCTCCCTTATTGTGTATGCTCGTCCGGGCACAGTACCTAACTGGAGTCTGGAGGAGGGTCATAGGGGGAGGAGCCAGTGCACACCACCTGACCTAGTAAAGCTTTACTTTTTTGTGCCCTGTCTCCTGCGGAGCCGCTATTCCCCATGGTCCTTTCAGGAACCCCAGCATCCACTACGGACTCCGAGAAATAGAATTATCGGTAAGTAAATTCTTATTTTCACACATGCCAAATTCCCGTGATGATGCGCGTTCATGTGCAAAATCCTGGGAATTTGAAGCATGTCTGAAAGGAGTATAAGACAGTTAGAATTCTGTATAGTATGTTTTTTGTTGCATTGAAATGTTTTTTGTTTTTTTTATGTAACATAATAACCTGTATTTTTTTCAATCCGTTATGTTACGTGACTGGCCTGTATCACTAGCTGTGATTGTAATTTAATGACAACCAAGCAGACCCTGCTAATTACAGAATGATAGTTGCTCAGTGTTCTTCCTCTTCCAGTGTTTATTGTAGGTCAGTGATTGCAGATACACAGCCAACTATCCTTCTATAATAGATGTACTGTAAGGGCAAAATTTACTAAAGCTTCGAAAACAGAGAATTGGTGACGTTACCCATAGCAACCAATCAGATGCTGTCTATCAGTTTCTAAAAGGCAATATAGAAATGATAGCATCTGATTGGTTGCTATGGGCGACATCACCAATTCTCTGTTTCAGAAGCTTTAGTAAATTAACCTTTAGGAGTGCAAGTGTGTTGATTTATGCTAACGTTCAGGACATAATCGAGCAGATGTATTTAAGCCTGGAGAAGTGAAAAAGCAGTGATAAATGCAAGGTAATGATGAACCAGCCAATCAGCTCCTAACTGTTAATTTACATATTGGAGCTGATTGGCTGGTGCGTTATCACTGCTTTATCACTTCTCCGGGCTTAATACATCTGCCCCAATAGACTTTATTGTTCAATAAATATATTATCTTTTACATAATAATTTGTAATATTTGGAAGTATACAGTAGAATTCCAAAGTACAAAACACATGAACCAATAATAAATATCGCTTTCACTCCTGAACCTCTGCAGCTGTAGATTATAAAAACGCAATCATCAGACTAGAACAGTGATGGGGAACCTCTGGCACTCCAGCTGCTGTTGAACTATATATTCCAGCATGCCCTGCTACAGCGTTAGCATGGCCAAATAGCAAAACTGTAGCAGGGCATGCTAGGATGTGTAGTTCAGCAACAGCTGAAGTGCCAAAGGTTCCCCATCACTGCCAGTGTAGAACATCAGTGGATGTTACGGTTCATTAAATGAATTCAGTGTATTCTGTTTTTGTACAGGAATGAAGACCCCGACCAAGCCATTACAGGTACCGGAGTTTCATGAAAGCAAAACACTTATTGCTAATATACAAAAGTGTGTGGAGTATGTATGTATAATATCTGACTTTTATTAGGTTCAGGCAGGTTTAGTCCCTGGTATAGCTGAACCTGTAACCACATGATCCCAAATAATAAGACAGCAGTTGTGCATGTGGGGGGGATTATACTGTAATCTAAGTGACTGTTGTATGTGTATTGTAGGACATACAAATACTGTAGTATAAAGAAATACATACTGTAATAGTCATCTCACATTGCAATGACGCATAGGGCAGACTTACTGTAAGCTTGTAACTTTACTAAAGATACAATCTTTATTCCCCCATCACCTAATCTAGAGATAAACCTGCGTTACCAGGACATGTGGGGATCGGACAGTTCCACCTTATTTGGGAGCTACCATGAAGTACTGTATGAAGTGCATTTCATGGCCAAAGCAAATATTGGGATACGTGGGTGTCTAGGGGGACATGTACTAAGCAGTGATAAAAGTGGAGAAGTTGCCCATGGCAACCAATCGGCTGCTCTGTAAACTCTTATAGTATGCAAATTATAAATGTTACGTCAATGCTGATTGGTTGCTATGGGCAACTTCTCCACTGGCTCACTTCTCAACTTTTATCGCTGCTTAGTACATCTCCACAGTTTGTCAATTTCAAATCCTGGGTGCCCTACACAAAGGAGACCCCACATTAATCTCTGCCCTGCACCCAGGGCCGGACTGGAACCAAAAATAGGCCCTGGCATTTTTGAAGCACACAGGCCCACCTCGGTGTCAGCATCTGACTCCTCCCCTTACTATTCCCAACTCCTCCTACTTCTTAGTCTATGCTCTTACAAATATAATTAATATTATAACAACATACAAGTGTACATCATTCTGTATTAAAATACACACAACCATTGGTTGAAGTGGAAATGTTGAAGTGGGGGTATGGAAAAATAAAGGTTGTAACTAAGCGCGCGCGCTCCAGAAAAGGGGCGTGGACACGCACGCGCCCCATTCACTAGAATGAGAACGTCTGTGTGCACTCCCGGTGGGGCTAAGCGGCGACCAATCAGACAGAGAGTGTCCCATATTTTTGGCTCGCGGACCGGCAGTGGCGGCTCCTGATTGGCTGCCGGTCTGCGAGCTCTGATTGGCTCACGAACCGGCGGCTGGTTTGAAGTCCACTATACGCCGCCAGACATAGCCGCGCTGGCGCGCTCTCCTCTCCTGACAGCTGAGACACGCTGCCGCCGGACTGAGCGGCAGCGTGTCTCAGTGAGCGCTGGACCGGCCCACGTGGCCATCGGCCCTTCTGGTATTTGCCAGAAGTGCCAGATGGCCAGTCCGGCCCTGCCTGCACCCCTATTTGGGCAGGGGAGAGTAGAAGTGTATTGTTGCAGACGCTGTTCTCCTATGTTCTGGGATAATGTTATTGTGGCACATATATATCATATATACTGTGTTTGGGCGCCCCCTACTGTTTCATTGTGGGTACTTGTCTGTGTTTGGCATGCCGTCTTTATTATCTCAGATTAATCTGTGATGCATTAATGTGCAATTTCTGCAAGTGATGCTCTTTCCCTCCCTTGTTTAATAGAATGTGTAGATAAATGCATATATTAATGTTTGCATGTACAGACCCCAGAAGCACCTGGTGACCCTCTTATTGTCCGGGGCCATGCACATGTTACTACTGTATTCCTCGTGATTTCTTTTACTCCACCTTAGCAATCAGTAGTCAGCCTGTGCCATAGATCTATAACTACAGTATGTAGATACAAACTTTGCTCAGTTTCTACTAACCCAACTAACACCTTTTCTGGCCTGTAAAACTTCCAGCATGATCAAGTCACTAGATTAAGCTCAGAGAGAAGTGGAACTCCCAAAAAACGCAAAGCTCCGCCTCCTCCTCCTATCAGCCCTTTACAGGTAAAGAATACCTCTGAAATGTCATGTTGTGTATGTTTAGTGATGAGAACTGGGGTCTGGAAGTGTGCAAATATCCACACTAAAAATAGTCCTGATGTCCCCTCACTCTCAGGATTGGTGTGAGCTCTGCCCAGTGGCGTAAGTTTGTCCCAGTTGCCAGGAGGCAAGAAAAATATTGATGCCCCCCCATATATATATATATATATATATATATATATATATATATATATACATAATTTGCTCCTGCATATAGCAAGCCTGCAGATTCTAACTATATGAAGCTACTACAAAACCATTGCAACTAGGCAGATCTATGTAGGGGTCCAGCCACACACTACACTGCTCAGTCCCTCACAATGCTGATTATTTATCTGACAATTAATTTGCAAGTGTCATATCCAGGATTAGAACCCACAACCTATTACACTGGAAGCATGCACCTCACTGAAGGATATATCTGCTGTTGCATGGGAAGTGTGAGAATTCTAACTATATGAAGTTACTTGTAATTATCAGAGAAATAACTTCATATAGGGGGTCATTCCGAGTTGTTCGCTTGTTATTTTTTTCTCGCAACGGAGCGATTAGTCGCTAATGCGCAATGTCTGCAGTGCGACTGCGCCAAGTAAATTTGCTATGCGGTTAGGTATTTTACTCGGGTGGGGTTCATCAAATCGACAGTGTCTAGGTCGACAATGTTTAGGTCGACCACTATAGGTCGACAGTCACTAGGTCGACATGGATGGAAGGTCGACAGGGTTTCTAGGTCGACATGTGCTAGGTCGACAGGTCTAAAGGTCGACATGAGGATTTTTATTTTTATTTTTTTTGGTGTCGTTTTCTTCGTAGAGTGACCGGGATCCCAAATTAGTGCACCGCGTCCCCTCGCATGGCTCGCCATGCTTCGGGCATGGTGCCTTCGCCCCGCTACCGCTTCGCTCGGCACACTTTACCGTACCAATCGTAGTCCACGTGGATCGTTAAGTATGAAAAAATTCAAAAAGAGAAAAAAAATGTGAAAAACTCATGTCGACCTTTAGACCTGTCGACCTAGAAACCATGTTCTCCTTCCATCCATGTCGACCTAGTGACTGTCAACCTATAGTGGTTGACCTAAACATTGTCGACCTAGACACTGTCGATCTTCAGACCGTATCCCATTTTACTCACGGCATTACAAGGTTTTTTCTTCGTTCTGGTGATCGTAATGTGATTGACAGGAAGTGGGTGTTTCTGGGCGGAAACTGGCCGTTTTATGGGAGTGTTGGAGAAAACGCTACCGTTTCTGGGAAAAACGCGGGAGTGGCTGGAGAAACGGGGGAGTGCCTGGGCGAACGCTGGGTGTGTTTGTGACGTCAAACCAAGAACGACAAGCACTGAACTGATCGCACTGGCAGAGTAAGTCTTGAGCTACTCAGAAACTGCACAGAGAAGTCTTTTCGCAATTTTGAGAACCTTTCGTTCGCAATTTTGATAAGCTAAGATTCACTCCCAGTAGGCGGCGGCTTAGCGTGTGCAAAGCTGCTAAAAGCAGCTTGCGAGCGAACAACTCGGAATGAGGGCCATAGTTAGAATTCTCATGCTTCCTTTATATGAGCAAATAGCTTCATCAGTAAGGTGTCTGCTTCCAATATATCTATAAAAAAGAGGGTGTGATTTGTAAGGTGTAGTGGTTAGTGGGGAAGTCGGCTACGAAAGAGTTACCGGCTGCTGTCTATTAACTTAATTGATTAATGTCGCTGAACACACAGAACAGGAGGAGAAGTGCCCCCCTTCAAAGCAGGAGCCCGGCGGCAGTTGACTCCGTTGCCTCCCAGAGTTCTGCCCCTGGCTCTGCCCCTAAATGAGGTTAAACTGAGCACTGTAGATTGCAAGCAGCCGAGCAGGACCCTCTTACCTCCTTTGTCTGTCTGTTAGTACTCAGTCTTGCTGTATGTTCCCAATCGTATATTGCAACGGAATATGCTGCCGCTATATAGTTAACTGTTAATAATAATTTTATTAAATTAATATATTAAATTAATCAGGTTTTTCTAAAGTGGTTGCAAGTTGTTCTTGCAAAATCCAAGGTATTTGTGGGATGCACTGAGTGAACTCCATAAAAGCAATTAGTAATCTGAATCAGGAGAAAGCAAAGTGTTCCCTTCAGCAGTGCCCGGTTGATCCCCCGAGCTTCCTTCTGCACTCACTGTATTAGCAGCGCAGTGATTGGCAGAGTGAGTATATGTACCAGGAGCAATCAGAATATCCCCCCTGTTCTGGATCTCCGTATAGTCTCAGTACCCGGTGCACTGCTCGGCTGGTACAAGGCTGCAGGATGAAGCGCAGGTGATTGAGGTCACACTATACTCCCACTGGTGTTAATGAAACTGTGACCAGCAGACAGATGTGCTACTATATTGCCCGGGCACGTGGTGGTACTAGTTTCCAATAAATATTCAGATAATTCTTCTTAAATTGGATTTTGTACATGAAATGACCGCACTGTATGTATAGACAATAGTTTTTAATAAGTAGTCTCTGATGTGTTTTGTATTTAGATAGAACTGTACATATGTTCTGGATTCACAATGGTTCTAAGTTGAAGACTTCTGTACTTTTGGGAAATGTTACCCCACTCCAGGAGCTCAAAAGAACTAAGAAATATCTGCTGGAGGGGTATAGAGGGGATGAATTAGAGACTAGCAAATATGGTTGTTACTAGTGCCATACAGGCTTGGACTGGCCCACAGGGGTACAGGGGAAACCACCGGTGGGCCCCACTGCCTGGGGGCCCACCTCCTGCTCTAAGGATCCAGACTGCACTTGAATTATACATTATACACGTTACCTTATACTGGGCTATGGTGTATTTTCTACAATGCATTACTGTTATTAATCTGGTACATTATCATGCATGCAGCATCTGAATTTACTGTATATATTTATGAAGGGGCCCAGACGTTGCACTCTCTAATGGTTAGTCAAACCAATGTGTAGGCCACACCCCCTCTGCAGACTGGACACACCCCTAAACATGGGCCCTTACCACTGCATTCCCCCGGTGGGCCCTACATGCCCCAGTCCGACACTGGTGCCATACTCCAGGTGTAATGCCCTCTGTACCCCAAGGTACAGCAGTGTCCCCCAAATGGTTTCTTAGAAACAGATTTTATTGTACGTACAAAAATCCTATGTTAGGTTCTGTGGCTGTGAGCTTGGACTCATTGTACATTCTGCTAAGGTTTATCTTCTACACGTGTCCCTCCACCAGGGGGAGCCGTGGCACTGTGGCAGCATTGGTGCAGTCGTTTCGGCTGTAACCTGTATATCCATACTGTACATATGCTGCCGTTTCTTAGTGCATGTAACAATTAAACAACCATTTCTCATTGCAGTTAAGTGACTTGTCTTCCCCATTATCCTCAACATCAACTCCGCTCTCGGCCAAAGGTGAAGTTTTCTTCTCCGATCAAAGCAACAAGGTAATGTGTATACAGCCATAAATAATGGCTACTCTTCTTTTTTTGGAAGAATATATTGACATTTTAGTTCTAAGTATGTTTGCACTTTATAGATATGATTGTGCAAAATGTTATACATTTATATATTGAGTTAATGCATGTGATGCAGTCTGTTAAAAAAAAAATAGCATCACATACAGTAACACCGTATGATTCGTATGTTTAGAGAAATGAAAGGTTTTACGTTGATGTCGAATTCGTCTATCTCAAGTTGCCGTGGGGATGCAAATATCAAATCCATAAAAAAGGATCCATCTTCCCAATTTTTGAGCCCCAAAATTGGGAAGATGAACTAATTGCACAGTTTTAAGGTTTGCTCAATTTATGGTACTTGTATTGCCTTCAGACTGAAATTACAGCTTGATGGGGGAGTGGCCTGGACGTGGAGGGGAGAAGACGTGCTGTGCCTGGGCTCCTGTCTTGAACCGAATTCAGAACCCTTCTGCCCCCTGATCTATCCCCAGGACCCCCACTACTGCTCTGTAGAGGTCCCCCTGTTCGAGGCAAGGTGGGTTGCGGAGCCGGCGGGTGCCCCCTGTGCCCGTGCGGGTTGCGGCCTACCTGCCAGGAATAAGCCGGGGGTTGGATTTGTGTGGAGTCCGGACCGGAAGTGCCGCGGAGAGGATCCTTTGCTGGACGGAGGTGCGGGGTCTGCACTGTCTTCCCCCTGGGCGGCTCTGCTATCGGCGCTGGTTCAGCCGCTCAGCCGGGCTCCCCGGACGCTGCCGCTGGCCGCCGCTGAGGGAGAGCGAGTCCGCGAACGCGCCGCCCGACCCCTCTGTTGTGACCGCTGCCCGCGGCGGGCACTCTTTCCCGCTCGCAGCGGACGGAGACCCGAGAATATCTGCCGCTGACACCACCAATGACTCAGGGGGACAAAAATTATATGAGCTCCTGCAGTTTGTGACGGGAGCCAGGCGGCGCCATTTTGCTTCCTGGCACATTACCACAGTGGAGGCACATACACTCTGCCTGTCAGCCCTCCCATTCCTGCACAGCTGTATATTTGTTCAAATTACCTGAAAGGGGTTTTTATCAACCACTCTACGGGTGCATGTTTTCTGGCTCTTTGAAGGGACCACCTGATACAACAGCTGAGAGATCTTTGGAGATTATAATATTATTAATATTATTAACCCTTCAGGTTTATTTGGCCGGTTTCCCCATAGCCACACCCGGAACCTGGGCGCTTCAGGGGGACTTATCCCGGTCTGAGCCGTGCTGATGTGACCTACGCTGTGATGGCTGAATCTCTCCCCCACTCCTGATGCTGTGACCCCGCCTTAGACGCACATATCAAGTAGACATAGACCTCCGTATCCTCCTCCCGATTTCTTCTGTCAGCGATTATCACTGAGGAGGGAGATATCCCCTGGGATAATGCCGCCTAAACGCCAAAAAGACCCGACCCCGGCCCGCCCGGTCGCTTTTTTCAAGCAGTCTCCGACTCCTCAAAGTCAGAAAACTCCCGCTGTGTCGGATTCCCTACCCAAACACTCCCAAGGTAGAGATGACGTTTCCGTGACTCCCAGGGTGCATCAAACGAAACTCTCTCAACTGGATGACGATGCACCCCTCACACTCGGCTCTATGCGGCAGCTGCTGGCTTCCTTTAAAGATGATATTACAATGGAAGTTAAGACAGCGCTCCAAAGCTGCCAACAGACAGTCGACGCTATAGGTCAGCGTACGGATCACCTCGAGAATAAGTGTGAGGAGGTGGTGAAGTCTCATAACGAGGTGATTAACCAACTTGAAGAGCTACAAGCAGAAGTCGCGGACCTACGGCGGAAGACCTGTGAGCTTGAGGACAGGTCACGCCGTAACAATATAAAGCTCCGCGGCATCCCGGAAACAGTCTCCAACTCTGAGCTCAACCAATTTGCAACGGACCTCTTCATGGCTCTACTTCCTAACAACTCTATTGATGACTTTCTTATCGACCGCATCCATCGCCTACCGAAGGCTAGAAATGCCCCAAAAGATGCGCCGAGAGACACTCTGATGAGGATGCATTATTTCCATGTCAAGGACCAAATCCTGCGAGCAGCTATGCGCCCGGATCTACCACCCACGACTTTGGGAGATATTCAAGTGTATGGCGACCTCTCAGCGGCTACCCTAGCCATGAGACGTGCGTTCTACCCGGTGACTACAGCACTCAAGAGAGCAGATATCCTTTATCGTTGGGGGTTTCCGACGAAATTGCTGGTCAGACGTAACGGTGTCATGCACGCGATAATCACGCCGGAAGCTGGGCTGAAATTGTTAGATTCCTGGAAGAGGGAGGATACGCCTGAGAAGACACCTGCAACCCTTAAGCTGACCCAGGAGTGGTCAATGGCCGGCAAATGACTCTAGAAACTGATTATCTCATTCAGGTTGTATGTTATAGCTGGCATTGATTTTCTTGTCTCCATTTAAATTTATGTTTACCCCTCAGGTACCCTCCTGGGCAATGTTCCGGATAGGCACGAAGATATATTTATATTTATATATACGTATAGTGTTAGCTTGGCTTGGGTTGCTTACATAGCATTGTCTCTCTGCCAATTTATTGCCCGCT
Organism: Pseudophryne corroboree; assembly: GCF_028390025.1. NCBI lineage: Eukaryota > Metazoa > Chordata > Amphibia > Anura > Myobatrachidae > Pseudophryne > Pseudophryne corroboree. Next base: position 74,920,175 of record NC_086444.1, read on the forward strand.
GCTCGTTTTACACCTCCCTTGCAAGACGTTTTTGCTACCATTAACACGGTGTGTGTAACATTGGTGCGGCCCGGGAGGAGACGTGTATCGTATGTCTTCTTGATGTTTTTCTTTCTATGTCTATGTTGATTGGTCTAGGAGTGGGGGGGAAGACCCCTCCCTACACCACGCCCCGACCCCATGTGTTGCCTAGCTGGGCAACCTTGTTTGGCATCCTTGTGGTGCCCGCTCTGCTTCCCTTTCTTACTGTTTCTTCTTCCTTTCCTGTTTTTCCTACCTCTCCAAGTTTTAGTACACAAACAGGCTAGTAGATCCCGTTGCATAGCATATGTATATAGACTGATTTTTGCATTGCTCGCCGACAGGACTTATGGTTAATGTTCTATCCTTAAACGTGAAAGGGCTGAATTCACCACATAAACGGCGATTGGCCTTGCGCCATTTTGCCAAATGTAAAGCGCACATAGTGGCCTTACAGGAGACTCACTTCATGTCCTTGTCACCCCCCTCTCTTAAGGATAACAAATTCCCCATTGGTTACATGTCTAACGGCCCGAAGAAGAAGGCTGGGGTGGCCATATTATTTTCTAGTTCCTGTGATTTCTCTCTGGCTCATCAAGTCAATGATCCAGAGGGTAGGTACCTTATTCTGACAGGTAAACTGGAGGACAGACCGGTCACCATTGCCTCGGTGTACGCTCCGAACACCAAACAAATACCTTTCTTTAGGAAATTTTTTCAACTCCTCCAGATACACTTATCGGGTGCTCTATTACTGCTAGGGGATTTTAACATGGTCCTTGATCCAGCGGTAGACAAATCCTTACCCCGCCCATCTCTCACAGCGAACTCGCAGCGGGATAGTTCCCAAGCATTTAGGAATATATTATATGAGTATGACCTTTATGATGTCTGTTGAGCTAAGAATCCTACCTGTAGGGATTATTCGTTCTTCTCCCCGGTACACGGCTCCTTTTCTAGGATCGATTTAGTGATTTCGGATAAGTGGACTCTCCAGCAAGTATCGAGGGCTTCTATCCTGCCAGTATCATGGTCCGATCATTCTGCCCTCTCGGTCAAATGGAACCCCCGACGCGTGCGGTCTTCTCCCTCCTTATGGCGCCTTGGAGAATACCTCCTCACAAATGCAGATGCTCACCGGTTTATTTCACAAGCCCTCTCCTTGTACATCGAAACCAATGCTCCAGCAGACACGTCCATATTTACACATTGGTGTACCCTCAAGGCGGTGGTACGAGGAGCGGCAATCCAGGCGGCTGCTTATATTCGCAGGACCTCCCGAGAAAAACAGTTAGAACTCGAAACCCGCTTTAAAGATTTAGATACCCTATTTAAGTTGAACCCCTCTAATAAGAAAATTTATCGAGATCTACTTCAGGTCAGGGAGGAGATGAATAAATTGGCTTTAACTGAGGTCCATAAAAACCTCTTCCGGCTGCGGCAAAAGTTCTATACGCAAGGAGATAGGGCGGGTAGAATGCTTGCGCGCAAAATGAGGGGGAAAATTGCTAAAGAGAGGGTGAAATCCATTGTCACTTTAAACAATGTCAAGATATCTGACCCGTTGGACATTGCTTTCTCCTTTGCTTCTTATTATTCCTCCCTTTATAATCTGAAAGATGACGTATCTATCCCACAACCCACACCAGCCACTATAGCGGCCTTCCTGAAAGATATTAATCTCCCCTCCATCGACACACTTACTTTACAGACTTTAAATCAACCCTGGACCTCTAAAGAAATTACCCAGGCCATAGACTCCCTCCCATTAGACAAAGCTCCAGGCCCAGATGGGTTTATAAATAAATTCTATAAATGCTTCAAAGATACTATTACCCCTGTCCTGGAAGGAATCTACAATCATGCTTCCTCTGTGGGGAATTTCCCGGGGGAAATGCTGGAGGCTCGTGTGGCCGCCTTTCCTAAGCCAGGGAAAAATCCCGCTATGATGCCTAACTATCGCCCCATAGCTTTATTGAATACGGACTTAAAAATCTATGCGAAGCTAGTGGCCAATAGGCTCAACCCCCTGCTCCCCTCGCTCATTCATTGTGATCAGGTGGGCTTTATCCCCGGAAGACAGGCCCCCGATAACACTAGGCGGGTGATAGATGTGCTGGACGCCTTTTCCCCATCTGATTCTCCCTTACTGCTGCTTTCCTTAGATGCGGAGAAGGCATTCGATCGTCTTCACTGGGGGTATTTACAGGCGGTTCTTTGTAAATTTGGCCTTACAGGTAGGATTCTCTCCTCCGTTTTAGCTTTGTACTCTCTCCCCTCAGCAAGGGTGTGTGTAAATGGACTCCTCTCCTCCTCTTTTATGATCACGAATGGCACACGCCAAGGGTGTCCTTTATCCCCACTGGTATTTGCTTTGGCAATAGAACCTTTAGCTGAGAAAATACGATCCTCTCCACTGATTGAAGGAGTGGAGTTTTTGGGACAATCGCACAAGATATGTCTGTTCGCGGACGATGTCCTGTTGACACTCACTGCCCCTACTACCTCCCTCCGAGCTTTGCACACACTCTTGTCTGAATACTCCTCGGCTGTATCATATTATAAACTTAATAGCACCAAAACGGAGGCACTACCTATTAATTTTCCACCCCCCCCACCCCACCCCCCCCTCCTATCCGCACTGAAAGCTTCTTACTCGTACTCCTGGCAGGATAGAAGCCTTAAATATCTGGGGATCCATATCACCCAGAAGCAGGAGGATCTAATATCTGCTAACTATCCCCCCTTGTTGCGCAGATTTACTGTTCTGATTGCGGACTGGATGATGCACCATGTTTCCTGGCTCAGCCGAATAGCTGCACTAAAAATGACGGTACTCCCAAGACTCATGTACTTATTTCGGGCCATCCCTCTCCTCTTACCCGAATACCTTTTGTCCAAATTTAATGCCGTGTTTAACTCTTACGTTTGAAAAGGTAAGAAACCGAGGTTAGCCAGGAAAATTATGACCCGACCCAAACGGGAAGGGGGCCTGGCATACCCGGATTTGCTTTCCTATCAACTGGCTTGCCGAATGGCGCAGATAGGGTCATGGTATCTACACCCTCCCTTCAAGCCGTGGGTTCAATTGGAACAGGGACTGACTGCCCCACTGCCCCTGACTGATGTTTTACTGCTCCCGAAATCGGAGGGAAAGTTAATGACCGGTAGATCCCTTTCTGTTCACGCTACTAGGAAGGCTTGGCTGACCGTGGTGCAAAGTGGAAATGATATAACTCTCCCTACCCCTGCTCTATCGCTGACGGGCCTGGCCTCCTTGATCCCTGACTTGAGTTTTGAATCTTGGATATTAAAGGGAATCCAGTCTCTACAGGATATAACGGCACATAATACCCTTTTATCTTTTGCTCAGATTCAGGAAAAATTCCTTTTACCCCATAGGGAATTCTATAAATATTTGCAACTCAGACATTGGCTCCACGGAACCTCAGCACCCCACCTCACCCTCTCCTCCTTGCCTAACTTCGTTCAAAGGTTCCTGGATACCGGGGAGGGCAGGGAAGGCATCACGAAATGGTATAACTATATTATTACTTCCCAAACGCTGCAGAAAGCCCCCTTCCAGTTGAAATGGGAGGCAGACCTTAGATGCTCTATCTCGGAGGAAGAATGGGGGATGATTTTTCGGTCCTGCTATACGGTGTCTAGATGCATATCACACATAGAGCTATTTTATAAACTTCTCCACCGTTTATATTTCACCCCATCCCGCTTGCATGCAATGCAACCCTCCACATCCAATTTATGCTGGCGTAAATGTGGCAAGGTCGGTACCTTGGTGCATACCTTCTGGGACTGCCCTATACTTACCCCGATGTGGACCTCTGTCTTCCACCTCATAGAGTTAGTCCTGGGTCATTCTGTAGCTCCACACCCGCGACTGGCTCTTCTCCATCTATATTATGGCGACTTATCGCCGGGCGATCGTTATATCTTAGGGCATATTCTGATCTCGACAAAACTATTGATTGCTCGCCAATGGCACTCCACCGAGATACCCCACATATCAGCGATAGAGAAGGCCGTACAGTCGCATTGCGAGTTTGAGACAGCGGGTGTGGCCTATACCTCTACACCATCCTGCCCACTGCTACGCTGGTTATCATGGTCGACCTATTGGCACACTCGTCCTCCAGTTCCATTACCTCCTCCAGACACTTACGATGTATGCCTGTGCGATGTTCTTTTTTGTTATATCATCTATGTAATTCTGTATTTTTGTTGAGCAGACTGTGTACCCCCCTCACCCTTCCCCATAAAATAATAAAAATTAATATTTAAAAAAAAAAAAAAAAAATTACAGCTTGATGTTAAATAAAGTGAACGATGGTTTCAAAGAGAGCCATCTTCTTATAAGATAATTGGTTCATCCAATCAGGAGATGTCTCATTTCTACGATGCCATAGAATCCTGCACTTTTTTTTTTAATAAGTGCTCTTAAAAATAAGTATGTTTTTGGGGCTATTTGCATAATGCAAGCATTAATTGACCCATTTCTTTTTACACAGTAATCACTATAGCAAGCTATAAGAAGAGACAAACCATTTTCCTTGGTTTGTTTCTTCAGGCTTCTATTAATTATTTGTAATTCTGCAAAGTGCAGTAATAGACTAAACTATCTTGGCAATACTAGACTACCTTGGCAACCACAGTCAGATGGCACATGATGCAGTGAGCAAAGAGGCTTTGGAATGGCGCTCTGAGCTCTGTGCACTGTAAGTATTCCCTTTTGCCTTTATGCAACAAGCTATGTGCCGGTGCCTGTGTAACTTGCAGCCATATGTTGTGCCTTCCAGAAAGATTTTGAAAAGGAGATAATGGTTAATAGAAGAACAGCTAAGTATTATGCAGATAGATGCTTAAAGGTACCTCGCTTGCTATTTAATGGAGAATTAATATGATCCTTCTAAGTGGAATTGCTGCTTTAACTATTTTTAATTAAAAATAGAATATATATTTGAATGTTACTGAATTTTTTTAATTGACAGCAACTAGAGACCGTTTAAGTGCAAATTATTTCAAATGAATTTCAAGTGCAATAGAAATATTATTTTTGGTACATAGCTATTTTTTAGTTACTGTAAGTATTGGAAATGTATATAACGGGATTACACATATTTTTTTATTATCCATTTTTCTTAGGATGAAAATACACACTGCAGACGAGACTACAGAGACAGACTAAGTGATAGTACAGGTAAAACATATATATATATATATATATATATATATATTTCTTTTCCATCCTTAGTAACTAGATTAAAGGGGTCGCTTCAATTAAGTGCAATGAAGGCACTTGAAAGCATTGTGCACTTTAGCCGCACATACAGGGTGGGATGTACTAAAGCCTAAAATGCGGGGAAAACCCCCCAGAAACTCCAGTTTTAAGGGTTTTTATCGCATTTCCATATGTACCAAGCTGGGAGCTGGTGAATAACTCCATCGTTGGGTGTCGTTACCCAATGCTTTTGCTTTTCACATTTCTCCTGAGAAGGATCTAATCGGATCCCACCCAGCACCCCTGCATGCACAGCGGTACCTGGGTCCTAAGCCTGGAAGTCCACACACTGTAACGGGCAGCTCTTATCAGGAGGGCTGTCCTTTGTGATACTAAGCACATATGTAAGTACATATCTGATTAGTATGTACTCAGCAAGTGGCGGTATATACCGCTTCGCGAGTGCGATGCTTAGTACATCCCACCCACAGTGACCACAATATTGGTCATTTTAATAAACACCCATATGGGGCTGTGAAGTAAATGCATGATGTAGTGGCTATGTAGGATGACTGGCTGGCACAATACCTGTCAACAGTGGCACAACTTGCACATCGCCCATAATTAAATGGACCCCAAAGGGTATTCTGGTCAAAAAACTTTATTTTTTGTCTCGCCATAGTTGTATTGGTCAGTATGGATATTAAAATACATCTGACTGTGTGGAATCATCTCACAAAATGGCTGCCTCCAATCAAGAGAATTCAGCCTATCATGGAACCAGTAACGTCCCAGAGGGACCAGTGAGCCTGTTACTAAACACTTTGGGCCTAATTCAGACCTGGTCGCACGCAGGCGGTTTTTTGCACTGCTGCGACCAGGTGTTCGCCGCCTACAGGGGAGGGGGTAATCACTGTGCAGGGGTGCGATCAGCTGTGCAGTGAAATGCACAAACAAAAGTTTGCGCAGTTTCTGCACAGCCCAGGACTTACTCAGCCGCTGCGACGATCCAGGCCGGTGCCGACGTCACGAATCCTCTTCCCGAACGCCTGGGCACGCCTGCGTTTTTCCGGACACCCCCTGGAAACGGTGAATTGCCGCCCACGAATGCCTTCTGCCTGTCAATCTTCTTGCGATCGCTTTCTTCGTTAGTTCTGTCGCTGCCCGGCGATCCCTTACGCCGGCAGCTGACGCGCCTGCGCATTGTGATTCATACGCATGCGCTGTTCAGACCCGATCGAACAGCTGCAAAAAAAGGCAGCGTGCGATCGGGTCTGAATGACTCCCTTCAAGCGCACATTGCCATTGTGTATGTTTTTACTCCAGCCCCTCTAAGTTCTGCAAGAGTTTCACCTCCTTACTGAGTCGCGGTTACCCTACACATTCACTGTACTCGTCCTCACTTGGCCGACCCTAACCTCCACCACCCCACATCACAAGTAGCAGCTACTCCCAGAGCTGCAACAATATCCACAAATTATGTCCAACTCTACAAATCAATGAATGACTCCGAATGGAAGGAAGGCCAGGAACCAGCTATAGGTTCTGTCATGCATGGCAGGAGAAGTAACTTACTGTAGTGTCATCACAAGTCCAAAACCTATCAGTAATGGATTACGATGAACAAAGATTAGAGGTTTTTGGGTTTCCAACTTGATGTTGGACGCTACGTCCAGTGGGCAGATTTGTGTGGTATAATCGTAAAGTACTGATTTGCCTGTAGCAGTCCACAAATTTTAAACTTTTGCTGGCAACCGCCTGTCTGTTGTTATTGGAGTGGCTTATTTATATGATTATATTACTCACCTGCTGATCAGAGCAATGCAGTATTATAGCGCAATGCCATGTCACTGTTTACTGGTTCAAGTAATTGGCAGCCTGTGTGGATGCATCACTAGGGGGCGACAGAGAGCCTCCGAAAAATCTGTAAATGAGTAACCCATAGGCTACTACACGGTAATGCCTTTCGCATTCCGGAATGCTCTAAATCTGGCATGACGGCAACCCACATGGAAACATATGGGGATTTCTAATGCTGTCAGAAATGGAGGATATCTCTGACTCCTGCTGTAGTCCCTCCATAGTACTTTTGGGGGATCCCTAATATTTGCAGGAACACGCCGAATATGGCTGTTTTTTGGGAATAACCTACAAATATTTATTGTTAGGTCCCATAAACGGAAACAGTATGAACAAAACAATAAAAAAGTGACTTACAGTACAGAACATGGACGTGGTTTATAAACGCTGTTGTAGCAGACGTCATAATACCCAAATAAGGGCGGCGGAACCCAAGTGTTTGGTGCCTTTGTAGGCGGTCGGGAGAGGATGATGGTATAAGTGACGGAAGGAGAAGCACATGAGGCAGGAGGGCCCTGCTCGTGAGAGCTTACACTCATTCATATGACATTACTTACACATCTCAATTTTGGAGAAACATATTTGTCTATTGTTACTTAGATGTGTCGTCTGGAACTCTCTCTAATCATTCTCATTGTTGTACTTATTAAAATGTACTTAATTAGTGAAACTTGTATTTACCATATTTCATTGTAGAATAGTCCTATATGTATTTTAATGGGTTTGCGGTAGTATTATTTGTCACAGCAGTCCTCCTTCATTTTATACAGGGGAAGACAGTCTGCTCGATGTCAGCTTAGAGGCTGAGCCACAAGACATCATCTTTCTGCTGCAAACAAAAATTACCACGCTAACACTATTAAACAAGGAACTCCAACACAGACTACAGGTTTGTACTACTGACCGCCATACTGTACGTAATTATCATTCTGTCAGTTCTCATGTTCTAAACCCTGTCCTACAGCCTCCGAAATAAAAATATATAGGGCGGTATCCAATTACCTGCGGTAATTCACCGTGGCTAAGTGACTCATCCGGGGCTATCCAATTAGCCCAGATGACGGTACTTATTGGGGATTTTGTCTAACGTTTGTATTCATTTGTAGTTCAAAACTAAATTTAAACACATTGATCTTCTATCAATATGCTTTTCCATTGGGAAATTGTAGTCCCTATCACACCGAGCGTGTTATACAGTGCATTTGACACAATTGTTTCCATAGGTAAATAATGCATTAGCGTTTAAAGAGCCCTTGTGGATCCACAGTAAGCAGCCGATTCAATGAACCAGTACTTAAGCTCTCTCTTATTTTTGCTCAAACCTCTAGGGGGCACAGGAAAATAATATGCAAGGTTTTATTACACTAAAGGGCCCTACACACTTGGCGATATCGATGGACAATATGAACAATATCGTTAAAAAATTAATGATAAATCGTTCATATCGTTCAGTGTGAATGCATCAATGATGAACGTTGCGTGTTCCCGCAGTCGTTTATCGTTAAACGATCATCGTTTATTCATGAAAGCCAATTCGGTCGATATCGATGTAATGTTATGTCATATCTTCCAAATCGGCCATAAAAATCGTTCAGAGTGTATGTAAAAAAAAGTTGATGAAAAATCGGCCAAATAGCCAAGTGTGTAGAGTTCTTAACTTCCGCAGAGTGTGATTACGCCAGAATCTATTCCTAAGCATTTTTTGTTCATCAGAGAGCTGAAATATTGTTTCTGCAAATTAAGCACTGGCTACCTGCTGCTCAACCATAGTAAATAACGTAAGATAAGGGGCTGGGGGGGGTGGTAATCCCATACTGGTTGGTGAGATTTCAGCTAACAAGTATGGAACTGATACTGGTTGGCTGAAATCACGAGCTCACAAGTAGATAGGTTGAAAACTAAACAGGGAAAACTCAACTTTGGTTTCCAGACGTGCATGTGGAGTTTAAAGGAGACGCATCTGCGCATACGCAATACTGCAAGCATGTGGTTAACCCATTCATCACTGGGGAGAAACATCAATGATTGCTAAGCGATATTGGGGCAACAGCAGACAAAGGGGAATACAGTATGTATGAATTCTTTGAGAGAGATTAGTGGAGAAATTGCCCATAGCAACCTATTAGCGTCTAGTATCAGTCTGTAAAGTGACAGTTTGAAGCTGCTGTGGGCATCTCTTTATCTCACTTGAATATTTGATACATCTCCCCCAGAGTACCTAACCGGTGTCTGGAGCCTGCACGTCGGGATACCGATGTCGGTATTCTGACCGCCAGCATCCCAAGCATTGGGATCCCGATACCATCCTGTTCAGACATCTTGGTTGTACAATCGCGACAATGCACTACAGATATATAACCTGTTCAATGGAACCGGCGATATATCTATTAGTGTGTACCTGGCGTAGTGATAGTATTGAGACTATTGATGTTCCTGTATGGAAGTCTAATATTAGTCTTGACAGAAATTGACTAGGTAGCGGAGAAGATTAGAAATATTGGTTATTGATTATTTACATAATCATAAATAAGTTTAATGTTTTTTGCAGAAAAAAGAAAATGTTGGGGCAGTAACGGATATTAGCTGTGACTCATTCCATTCTACACAGACGGACTTATCTGTTGCCAAAAGTCAAGAAGCAGTTGTTTCAGAAAACTCTGATAATTCCTTTGAGTCCCAACTGGAGGTGACTAACAATGAACTAAAAGTGAAACAGCTGGAAAAAGTCATAGAGGAGATGCAAATTAAATTAGAGGAGTCTGAAACAATGCGGAAGATCTTGGAAGCCCAGATCCCATCAGAGTCCACAGTTGTCCAAAATTCTTTCAGTATGGAGACTTTAGACTTTGCCTCAGATACAGACATACAGTCTCAGGGATCACCCAATGACCTGCCTCTAAAGCCAAATCTACAAAGGATGTCAAGAGTGGATCAGGAGTTGGAAGAAGATGGCGTTGTGAAAACAAGTGAGGAAAGTTTGTTGGTGCTCGAAGAGTTTGAAGCACTAAAGCGAGAATACCAGGAAGTCCTGGCTGAAAGTGAGAGGAAAGAAAATGAGATGAATGACCTAAGGCACCAGATAGATGTGGTAACCCAAAGCATCGTCACATTGGTGCCCATAGAAAGACAAGAGGAGATGGAGAAATCGTATTGTGCTGTCATAGAAAAACTGAATACGGAGAATGCCGAACTTAACGTTCAGCGACAAGAATTGCTGGAAGAGATAAAGCATTTGCGGGAAGATTTAAAAATGAATACAGAATCTGCCTCTCCACCAGAGAATGGACAGTTGGCGGAAGACATGACAAGTACGATCGATGAGTTGACCAAACAAGTGAGCGAGTTGTCTTTGTTGTACCATGAAGCCCAAGCCGAACTTGAAAAGGCAAGGCAAGCATCCGACAGTCTCTCGTCGGACTTTATTCACAAAGATGATCACGAGAAGCTTTTGCAAGAAGTTGAAGAAGGCAAAGAGAAAGTAGAGAATGATTTAGTGGATCTGGCATCCCAGCATGCTCGGATCTTAGAAGAAGTATGCGAGTTGAAGCAACAGTTGGATAAGGAAAAGGGAAACACAATGGTATTAGAACACGTGGAAGTTATTGAAGACTTAAAAAACACAATTGGACATTTGGAAGTTGAGAGAAGCGAGCTGAGAGAGCTGGTTGCCAGGCAGGAAACCAGAATAAAGAGTTTACAAGAAGAGCTACAGCAGGAGAAGACTTCTGTGCAAGAAGCAATGGCCACTAAAATATTGTTAGCGGAACGGCAGGTGTCTTTAGAAGAGGAAATCAGTACGTTATCTTTGCAAGTTGGAAATTTGTCTAAGGAGAAAGAAACATTTTCTATAGAAAGTAAACGGGCTAAAAAGGAACTTACGCAGTTAAAGGAAGAAAAGGAAGTTTTGGAGAGTCATCTTAAGTTAAAAGAACAGGAAATCAATGAACTTCGTATTAAATGTGATAAAGTCCAGGAGGATCTACACGAAATAAAGAGGTTGACGGAAAATACTTCAAAAATAGAAGAAGACAAAGATAAAAAGGTTGGTGACAATGCGGAAGATGTATCAAGCAGGACAAAGAGTGGAGAAGTTGCCCATAGAAACCAATCAGCTTCTGCTAATCATTTTTATAGAATGTATTTGATACGTGCTACCTCAACGCTAATTGGTTGGTATGGGCAGCTTCTCCTCTGGTCCACTTATCCACTTGTTTCATTGCTTGATATCTCTCTCCCAATGTATTTTAAATATTGTAGACGGGCCTATTTTCAGTTTGTGTTGAAAAATCCTTTACAAAACTTTCTTTTCAACGGATCATGTTCAGACTGTTATTTAAAGTATCACCCTAGAGCATCAGAATTTTTCTCATGGCACCCCTAGACCAAAAGTTTCTTACTGAGTAATTTAGAAATAAATATTAAATTAAGCAAATTGTGTTATATGTCATCCTTAGGTTCACTTGTTTGGGGAGGTACAAGATTTGTTTGTTTGGCCACATATTTTATGATTGGCAGTCACCAGAACTGGTTTTGCCTATTTCTTTGACCATAAATAATTTAAATTGGTCCTGGACCACTAACCCGTGGCACCCCTACAAGTGCCCTGAGGCAGCCCAGAGTGCCACAGCACACATTTTGAGAACCACTGACTTATGCAGTTATTTAATGTCATTCCCTTATTTATGCACAAATGAATGTATGTTTAGAGAGAGCGCATGGTTTTGGGCATCAGGATAGTAGGATTATTGGTTCAATCTGTTGTTGAGTGGAGCAGACTCGCCTCATCCATGCAAAAGGACTGATCATTTATTAACCTGCGGGCAAGAAGTGCCTTTATACCCCTATACTTTCAACGGGAAGACTGTTGCACATACTGGGCGATGTAATGCAGGTGAAAATACAATTACCTATGTTCTACAGTAGATCACAAAAATTGTGACCCACATACAAAGGTCCGAATGTCCCCTCACTTTTATCCTAAAAAATAAAGGAGGTTCAACCTGAGTTTTAGAAGATAAAATCTGTAAGAGGTAACAGCACTTTAGTAAGTGACTTACTGTACATTTTCCACCACCTGCTTAATTTTTTTATTTTTAACGCCTATAATCCTACAAAATTGGGGCATCCATATTTTTGAAGGCCAGTACCCCAAAGCAGAATGTGGGTGTACACAATGGTGTAGGTGCACATAAAGAAGACATTGTCCATCCATATTTTTTAAATGGCCTTTAAGGGGGTTTATTGATATATTCTGCACAGGATAGGAATCATGATTAACTTGTCTGTGCTAGTGACTCTATGCATTGTTCTGCAGATAACAGAGCTCTCAAAGGAGGTGAACAAACTCAAGGATGCACTCAACAGCCTCTCACAGCTGTCCTTCACCACAAGCACTTCCAAGCGTCAGGGCCTGCAACTGGAGTCTTTACAACAGCAGATCAAACAGTTGCAGAACCAGCTGGTGGTGAGTCCGTCTTCCCAACATTTACTGATCATTTCAATTATTTACTTTACTTATATAGAGCCCAGTGCAGCAGAGTCCACATTCTCGATCACATAAAAAACCCACCAGGGTCCATTTCATCCAAACTCAGTGACCCTAAATTGGACATAATCACCTGGGTACGTCAACTCTCCACAAGTTGAGACTTGTACGGGACAGCAGTGGTTCCATAACTTTCTTGAATAACAGCTCCCTGTCCGGTGAGGACCAGTGACGTCCTTCTCATCTGCTGTGTCCACTGCCCAGCTGCCAGTGACGGTTGTTCACTAATGAGCATGCGCTGTGATTGTCTTCTCATACGCATTAACTCAGCGGGGAACACAGCCATACTTAAAGGCTTTGCAGATGCTGGATAGGCTTTTGCTGGGTCCCCATTACCGTCAATCGGGACAATACCACTAATGCAATCTGTAGATGGTGTAAGCAGTACATTGACAAACAGCAGTCAGATAAGTTTACCTCTGTTTGCTAAATACAGAATTTAGGACATGGCACCTTTAGTGCGGCAGATGGTTTTGTCACATGAAGATGAAGAGGTAGATGAACCTTTTTACATGAGTGAGTCTTTGTGTGGCGGCCATTAAGAGATGATGCAAAAAATTGTTGCCTTAAGATTTATAGGGCCACCATTGCACGGCCAGTTTCCAGTGGTGGTCATGAAGCGGTTGATGCATATAAAATCTCTATTTGGGATGTGTTACATCCGTCTGTAAACACGTCTTGTAGCAGGACAATGTCCGTGACCAAACACTGGCATCATTTGTTTTATCGAAACATAAATAAAGAACATGGAATCCAGGATGACCGGAGTCTATTTAGACTATTATGAATATATTAGGTGCAACTTATTTGTAGCATGTAGTCTACTTGGACAGCTGGGACATCGTGTCTACGTGCCTGTAAGTGTCACTGATCACAGACAGTGTCCCAGACAACAGGAGTGATCCAAGTTCTCTCCGCAGAATAATGTAAAAGGCCGGTAGGGAATATTAAGTGTCTTGAAATAATAAACAATGCAATATATTAAAAGTTAAATTAAAGCACTCCTCTCAAAATGGACATTGCCCTATTAGGAAGCATCTGATGTTGGCTATTCCTCTGGCACCCTTTCCTTAACCATACTGTCGCCAGCTGAACAGCATTAGCAGGTGTTATCGTGTGGACCCTACCGAGCCTATATATTTCAGAGCACATTCCTCATTGCAGACTTTTTTCAATATTTTGTTTGTGGCGCCTCCACTCACTGCACTCTAGGATGCACAGAATGGTGGCTCCTCCACTTATGACCCTGCAGAATGCACAAAATGGTGGCTCCTCCACTCATGACCCTCAGGATGCACAAAATGGTGGCTCCTCCACTCATGACACTGCAGGATGCACAAAATGGTGGCTCCTCCACTCATGACACTGCAGGATGCACAAAATGGTTATTAAGCATCGGGGGAGGGTAACACAGCAAAAAGATCCAGGGATCTTTCAGCACGGGGGAATCCAGAAGCGAGTTAAGGAGGGAGTGGACTAGATTCCAGAAGGAAACGATGGACAGGCAGGTCCACCATATGTGTAGCATAGTGCCTCTAGATCCGCAGTTCCTCCAGCAACTAGGGAGGAGGACGGAAAGAGTTTAAGTCTGTCAGGGGTGTAGTACCAACGGTAGTAAATTTTGTAAGCCGTCTCCTTAAAAGCAGTAGCAATAGAACATTTAGCAATCCCCAGTCTCATGTCCTCCCAATCTTCGCTCTCTGGAGGAGGTCCAAGATCACGTTCCCATTCGAGTTCGTGTGGCCGGGAGGAGGGAAGGGAAGAATCTAGTAAAAGGGAGTAAAGTTGGGAGATTAAGCCTTTGGAGAGGTGAGAGTTAATGCATAAACTTTCAAAGGGGGTGAGGACTCGAAGCAAAGCGGAGGAGGGCAGAGAACCTAGGAAGTGGCGGATTTGTAGGAATTCTAAGGGATTAAGTGAGTACGAAGGGGTCTTCTGTTGGAGGTCAGGTAGGGACAGCCATTGACCCCGATCGGCAAAATTAGTCGGAAATTTGAAGCCCAGCGTTATCCATGTACGGAATCTCGTAATCGAGAATCCAGGAGGAAACATAGGGTTCTGCCAGATAGGGGTCAAGGGCGAGGGGGTAGTGGTAAGACCCATCTTCAGGGAGAGGGAGTCCCAAATTTTAGGGTTAAATTTAATAGTGGGGAGGAGTTTGGAGGTTGGGGGTCGGGAGGTAGAGGGCAGACCCCATAAGGGGGTCAGGTCCGAGAGGTTAACGAGGGCAGTCTCGATATCCAACCAGGATACAGACCCCGGAGGAGCATGAGAGGTGACAATATGGGATAGGTGGGAGGCTAGGTAGTAGAGTTTGATATCAGGAAGACCTCTACCGCGAGCGGAGGTTGGCCGTTTCAGGGTATTGGCGGCGATGCGGGGGGGTCTGTGGTTCCAGATAAAACGCACGAGGGCTCGTTGGATAGTGCGAAGAAAGGAGGCCGGGACTGCCACAGGGAGGGTCTGGAAAAGGTAAAGCCATTTGGGGACTATGGTCATTTTAACCGCTATGATCCTGCCCAGCCACGAAATGAAGAGACTGTTCCAGGATGTCAGGTCAGCGAGTGTTTTGGTGAGGAGGGGTGGAAAGTTTTCCCGGAAGAGAGAGTCGTAGCGGGAGGTCAAATAAATCCCCAAATATTTAATCTTTGTGGGCTGCCATTTAAAATTGAAGTTGGCGCGAAGGGATTCAGCCTCTCGGTGAGGGACATGAAGCAGCATAGCCTCGGATTTGGAATAATTGATCTTGTAGCCTGATATAAGGCTGTAAGAATGCAGGACTTAAAATAAATTTGGGAGTGAGATAAGGGGCTGGGTCAGAGAAAGTAGAATGTCGTCAGCGAAGAGGAAGATTTTAGGATCGATACGGCCTACTTGTATACCGTGTATATTTGGATGAGCTCTAATTTGAGAAGCGAGGGGCTCAATAATGAGGGCAAATATTAGCAGTGAGAGAGGGCATCCCTGACGTGTACCATTTGAAATGCGGACCGGAGCAGACGGGACGCCATTCATTAAGACTGTGGCGGAGTATAGTGCCAGGACACCAGTGAGAAAGTCACCAGACAAGCCATAGGCCTCCAGGGCGGCTCTCAGAAAACTCCAGGAGATCCGGTCAAATGCCTTTTCAGCATCTAAAGAGAGCATGATAGCAGGGGATCCCCTGGAGTTCGAGATGTGTATAAGATCAAATGCACGTCTGGTGTTATCCCTCGCTTGGCGGCCCGGGATAAACCCCACCTGGTCGTAATGGACAAGGGAAGGGAGATACAGGTTAAGGCGGTTGGCTAGGATTTTAGCGAAGATTTTCAAGTCCAGGTTCAAGAGAGATATATGTCGGTAGCTAGCGCAGTTAAGGGTGTCTTTGCCTTCCTTAGGGATCACCACAATTCTAGCCTCCAACATCTCAGGAGGAAAGGAGTCGCCATGGACAATCCTATTAAACAGGGACTAAAGGTGGGGGGAGAGAAGATCGAAAAAAAATTTGTAGTAAAGAGCCGTGAACCCATCCGGGCCCGGGGATTTACCAATTTTTTGCATGAGTATAGTCTGGGCAATTTCTTCCACCGAGATCTCACTGTTAAGATGGTCCATGGCGTCCTGAGGCAATCTAGGCAAGTTAGAAGCTGAAAGAAAGTGAGAGACTAGGTCAGAGTGGGGCAGAGAGGAAGAACCAGGTGAGGGGGGTGGAAGGTTGTACAAGTCAGCGTAGTAGGATTGGAAGGCAGCCCTAATGGCGGTGGGGTCATGAACAAGCCGATTGAGGGCGTTTCTGATAGAAATAATATTAGTTTTGGCACTCGTGGAACGGAGTCGTGCCGCTAGGATCTTGTCTGCCTTGTCTCCCTTCTCGTAAAAAGACTGGCGAAGCCATTTGAGATGTTTGGCCACCCGTCTGGAGAGAAGGAGATCAAGTTCTGCTTTGACGGTACGGAGTTCAGACAAGACATCCTGGTCGGAGGACACCTTATGCTGGGTCTCGAGTGTGTGGAGTTTAATAGAGAGTTTGTTAAACTGAGTGAGGAATTGCTTTTTGGTTTTGGAGGCCAGGCTTATAATGTGCCCACGAAGAACTGCCTTGTGTGCCAGCCAGAGAGTGGACCTAGAAATGTCAGGGGAATCGTTCAGAGTAAAATAGTCAGAAATCTTGTCCTGAAGATGGGAACGTATCTCCGGGTTGTGAAGGAGGGAGTCGTTAAGACGCCATGTCATGGGGCGGGGGCGTGAGAGCAGACCCGAGAGGTCGCAAGAGATAGGGGTATGATCAGACCAGATATATGGGCAGCGTGGAGATTCAGAACGAGATCATGGCTGAGCAGGACCATATCAATGCGGGAGTAGGAATTATGAGGAGCAGAATGAAAGGTATAGTCACGAGCAGAGGGGTCTTTTATCCTCCAGGAGTCATAGAGAAGCTGGGATCGCATGAGACGGAGGAGGGATCTAGAGCGGTGGGAGTCAGACGGTGAAGCAGTGGGGAGAGAGGGAGAGCGATCTATCTTAGGATTTAAAACAGAGTTAAAGTCCCCAGCAAGTATGAGGTCGCCTTGCCGGACTCGAGTATGGAGAGTATCTAGCTTTGCAAAGAATAGTTCCTGTCGTTGGTTAGGGGCATAGACGTTAGCTAGGGTGCATAGTTTGTTATTAAGTTTCCCAACTAAAACAAGAAACCGGCCATCCTTGTCGGCATGGGAATCTAGAAGCTCAAAGGTGAGGTGGCGGGCAAATAAAATCGCGACCCCCCGTTTCTTTGCTGAATGATCACCGGCATGGAAAGAATCAGGGTATGGTTTACATTGCAGCGTATGGTGGGAGTTATGTAGGAAGTGAGTTTTCTGGAGAAAGACAAGGTCGCCCTTATGGAGTTTAAGGGAGGAAAAGAGCTTACTTCTCTTTTGAGGGCTATTCAAGCCCTTCACATTAAAGAAGAGTACCCGGAGACCCATGGGAAAGCAACAAAGAGGTAGGCTGAATAGAAGGAGTGTATAACACTGAAAGTAGGGGAAGGAAGAAGAGAGATAGAGAAGAAGGATACAAAGCGGGAGACAACGTGGTCAGAAAGGAGGGAGGAAGGAATGGAAACCGGGAGGGATGGGAGGGTAGTTGGTCATCTGGCAATAGGGGCCAGGACCGGTAGTGCTGACAGGGGGAAGGGATACTAGGTGTTGGGAGGGCACCTAGGTCAGCAAGAGGGCTCAAAGCCCTAAGGGGGCGCGGCATGGGATCCAGATGATGGATCACAAACCACGTAGCAATGGGTAGGAGGCAAACCTCCCCTGGGGGGACCCGAGGGAAAAAGCTGGAAAGAAAGCAGGAACAAAGAACCGATGGAGCGCCAGCTCCAGAAAAAGGGAGGAGCAGGGGGTAGAGAAAAAACAGATTATCACTTTTTAGCATATTAACATTTTAACACTTTAACAAGAGCTAACAATCAAAGCAGTCGAGAATCAACTAAGGGGTCGGGAAATCAGGATGCGGGAGATCTAAAGTGAAACAGCTCCCCTGCTAGGGGAGTACGACCAGGAAAGGTCGACGCAATTATAAAGAGGAGGCATTAAATCAGAGAGCTAGAAGTCCATCAGGGAACTGGAGGTGGAGCTGGGGAGGCCGCAGAAGCTGGGACCGTAAACCACTCAGATCGGGGAGGCTGAGGCGAGGTCCGCTGTGTCCGCGGTGGCAGGCGTTGAGTAGAAATATCCTGCTCAGCGGTGTGGATACCCAGCTTGGAGAGCAGCGTTTGAGCCTCGGATAGGTTCCTGGCCATGAGCAGCTTCCTTTGGTACCAGACCAGGATACGGAAAGGGAAGCCCCAGCGGTATTTAACATTATGACGGGAGAGAAGGGAAGTGACGGGTTTAAAGTCTCTACGTTTGGCCAGGGTGAGCGGGGATAAGTCCTGGAAGATCTGCAGGGGGGCATTCTGGAAAGTCACAGACCCCAGCCGTCGGGCTGCTCTTATAATGGCCTCTTTCGCAGTGAAATAGTGCAGTCGGAGGATGACATCCCTGGGCTGGGAGGAGTCTTGGGAGCGAGGTTGGAGGGCTCGATGCGCACGATCCAGGAGAAGATGTTCCTCAGGGGTGATAGGTGGGCAAAGAGGCGCTTAAGGTAAAGGTCAAGGTGGGCCGCTTCGACCTCCTCAGGGATACCCCGAATCCTCAGGTTATTTCTCCTCGCCCTATTGTCCTGGTCCTCATGCTCCTCCCGCAATTGGGCTACATCTTGGCGGAGTTGATGGAAGTCGGTCTCGACCGCTTGCTGGAACGACACCACCTCTTCCACCCGTCGTTCAAGTTGATCCATTCTGGAGCCAATGTCGGCAATATCGGATTTCAGGGAGTGGAGAGCCTGAACAGAGGTTTTAACATCCCACATCTCCTTAAGGAGGGAGAGGAAGTCCCTGCGGGTAAGGGGTGTGAGATCGTCATCTTCGGCCTCAGAATCGGAGGGACCATGGGGGGGTTCAGGAGCATCGGACCTGCTCTTGGCCGGGGTGCTCTTTTTAGTAAGGAATGGTATGAGGTCGGACCCCTGTGACTTTTTGCCGCCCCTGGGCATTGTGAACATATGAGAAAGGGGGTGGACAGCAGGGTGGGAGGTAGAGAAGGCGCTCCAGCAGTAAGGCTCAGGACCAGGGGGGGTAAGGCGGGGGCTCTAGAGAAGGATCATGACGTGGCCAGCCGAGCAAGGCGGGTGGGACAGGGCCGGGGAGCTTCGGCAGAGAGGAGGGTCCACGTGGTCCCGGAGAGGAGCCAGACAGTCAGAGGCTGCAGGGGACAGGGCACTCTGGGGGTCCACCTCCGTCCAGGAACTGCGGGGATGAGACACGGACCAGCCAGTGACCGGGGCAGCACCAGGACCACTGAAGCCCGTCCCCAGTCAGGTCCGGCGGAAGATAGTGTGCGGCGCCGGGAACCGGCGTTTATGTCGCTACTCCAAAGGCCTCTCCCTCCCCGGGCGGCCAGCAGACAGCGTGCGGCCTGGTAAGCTGGAGACTGCACTGTAGCTCCGGGAGACCAGAGGCCCCAAACAATTAGCAGAGCCCAGGGCAAACAGGACACCTCTCCCCAGCAGGCAGACCACACTCCCTGCTTCAGCTTTTAGTGTGGAGTATCTGGGGCCCAAGTCATGCAAATATGGGTCTGGAGTGTGTCCCTAGCAGTTGTCGGGTAACTCCCAGTGGGGCACCTCACCTCGGGTCCCTCCCGGAGGAAGGGAAGATGGCCGCCGGCTCCACCAGCACCAGCCGGACGTCTTCACAGGGGAGCCGTGACCAGCTCCACAGAGCGCCGAGCAGCCTCCCCGATCCTGGGAGGGGTAGTCAGGCCGGCTCCCGTCCCGCCAGCGGCGCCGAGCATAAAACAAAGGAGGTCCCGCTGCCGTAGCGGCACTTCCGGTGTCGCGGGATAGATCCGGCAATCGAGGTCCCGGCTTTAGAAGGTGGACAGGCCACAACCCGCAGGGACCGATCTAACAGCCCCCTGGCTCCGTGACCTGTCACACCGTATGTCCGGGGCTTAGGCTGGCCGGGAGAAGCGTAACAGGACCGTCGGGCACCGTAGCTAAGGTAGTTTCTCTATCGTCCTAAGTGGATGCTGGGGTTCCTGAAAGGACCATGGGGAATAGCGGCTCCGCAGGAGACAGGGCACAAAAAAGTAAAGCTTTACTAGGTCAGGTGGTGTGCACTGGCTCCTCCCCCTATGACCCTCCTCCAGACTCCAGTTAGATTTTGTGCCCGAACGAGAAGGGTGCAATCTAGGTGGCTCTCCTAAAGAGCTGCTTAGAGAAAGTTTAGTTTAGGTTTTTTTCTTTACAGTGAGTCCTGCTGGCAACAGGATCACTGCAACGTGGGACTTAGGGGGAAAGTAGTAAACTCACCTGCATGCAGAGTGGATTTGCTGCTTGGCTACTGGACACCATTAGCTCCAGAGGGATCGAACACAGGCCCAGCCGTGGAGTCCGGTCCCGGAGCCGCGCCGCCGACCCCCTTGCAGATGCTGAAGCGTGAAGAGGTCCGGAAACCGGCGGCTGAAGACTCCTCAGTCTTCATAAGGTAGCGCACAGCACTGCAGCTGTGCGCCATTTTCCTCTCAGCACACTTCACTGGGCAGTCACTGAGGGTGCAGAGCGCTGGGGGGGGGCGCTCTGAGAGGCAAATATAAACCTTATACAAGGCTAAAAATACCTCACATATAGCCCATAGGGGCTATATGGAGATATTTAACCCCTGCCTGACTGGAAAAATAGCGGGAGAAGAACCCGCCGAAAAAGGGGCGGGGCCTATCTCCTCAGCACACGGCGCCATTTTCTGTCACAGCTCCGCTGGTCAGAACGGCTCCCAGGTCTCTCCCCTGCACTGCACTACAGAAACAGGGTAAAACAGAGAGGGGGGGCACATTAATGGCTATATATATATATATTAAAGCAGCTATAAGGGAGCACTTAATATAAGGATATCCCTTGTATATATAGCGCTTTGTGGTGTGTGCTGGCAGACTCTCCCTCTGTCTCCCCAAAAGGGCTAGTGGGTCCTGTCTTCATTAGAGCATTCCCTGTGAGTTTGCGGTGTGTGTCGGTACGTGGTGTCGACATGTATGAGGACGATATTGGTGTGGAGGCGGAGCAATTGCCAAATATGCAGATGTCACCCCCCAGGGGGTCGACACCAAAATGGATGCCTTTATTTGTGGAATTACGTGATGGTTTATCTTCCCTTAAACAGTCAGTTGAGGACATGAGGCGGCCGGACAATCAAGTAATGCCTGTCCAGGCGCCTCAAACACCGTCAGGGGCTGTAAAACGCCCTTTGCCTCAGTCGGTCGACACAGACCCAGACACGGGCACTGATTCCAGTGACGACGGTAGAAATTCAAACGTATTTTCCAGTAGGGCCACACGTTATATGATTTTGGCAATGAAGGAGACGTTACATTTAGCTGATACTACAGATACCGTAAAACAGGGTATTATGTATGGTGTGAAAAAACTACAAACAGTTTTTCCTGAATCAGAAGAATTAAATGACGTGTGTGATGAAGCGTGGGTTGCTCCTGATAAAAAGTTGATAATTTCAAAAAAGTTATTGGCATTATACCCTTTCCCGCCAGAGGTTAGGGCGCGCTGGGAAACACCCCCTAAGGTGGACAAGGCGCTCACACGCTTATCCAAACAAGTGGCGTTACCCTCTCCTGAGACGGCCGCACTTAAGGATCCATCAGATAGAAAGATGGAAGTTATTCAAAAGAATATATACACACATGCAGGTGTTATACTACGACCAGCTATAGCAACTGCCTGGATGTGCAGTGCTGGAGTAGTTTGGTCAGAATCCCTGATTGAAAATATTGATACCCTAGATAGGGACAATGTTTTACTGTCGTTAGAACAAATAAAGGATGCATTTATCTATATGCGTGATGCACAGAGGGATATTTGCACACTGGCATCTCGGGTGAGTGCTATGTCCATTTCAGCCAGAAGAGCCTTATGGACACGACAGTGGACAGGCGATGCGGATTCAAAACGTCACATGGAGGTTTTGCCGTATAAAGGGGAGGAGTTATTTGGAGTTGGTCTATCAGACTTGGTGGCCACGGCTACTGCCGGGAAATCCACTTTTTTACCTCAAGTCACTCCCCAACAGAGAAAGGCACCGACCTTTCAACCGCAGCCTTTTCGCTCCTACAAAAATAAGAGAGCAAAGGGCTTGTCGTACCTGCCACGAGGCAGAGGAAGAGGGAAGAGACACCAACAGGCAGCTCCTTCCCAGGAACAGAAGCCCTCCCCGGCTCCTGCAAAAACCTCAGCATGACGCTGGGGCCTCTCAAGCGGACTCGGGGACAGTGGGGGGCCGTCTCAAAAATTACAGCGCGCAGTGGGCTCACTCGCAGGTAGACCCCTGGATCCTGCAGATAATATCTCAGGGGTACAGGTTGGAATTAGAGACGGATCCTCCTCATCGTTTCCTGAAGTCTGCCTTACCAACCGTCTCTTCCGAAAGGGAGAGGGTGTTGGAAGCCATTCACAAGCTGTACGCTCAGCAGGTGATAGTCAAAGTACCCCTATTACAACAAGGAAAGGGGTATTATTCCACTCTATTTGTGGTACCGAAGCCGGATGGCTCGGTAAGGCCTATTCTAAATCTGAAGTCCTTGAACCTCTACATAAAAAAGTTCAAGTTCAAGATGGAGTCACTCAGAGCAGTGATAGCGAACCTGGAAGAAGGGGACTTTATGGTATCCTTGGACATCAAGGATGCGTATCTACACGTTCCGATTTACCCCGCACACCAGGGGTACCTCAGGTTCATTGTTCAAAACTGTCACTATCAGTTTCAGACGCTGCCGTTCGGATTGTCCACGGCGCCTCGGGTCTTTACCAAGGTAATGGCCGAGATGATGATTCTTCTTCGAAGAAAAGGCGTATTAGTTATCCCATACTTGGACGATCTCCTAATAAGGGCAAGGTCCAGAGAACAGCTGGAGACAGCTTTAGCACTATCTCAAGAGGTGCTAAGACAACACGGGTGGATTCTGAATATTCCAAAATCCCATTTAATCCCGACAACTCGTCTGCTGTTCCTAGGAATGATTCTGGACACGGTTCAGAAAAAGGTTTTCCTTCCAGAGGAAAAAGCCAAGGAGTTATCCGATCTGGTCAGGAACCTCCTAAAACCAGGAAAAGTGTCAGTACATCAATGCACAAGAGTCCTGGGAAAAATGGTGGCTTCTTACGAAGCAATTCCATTCGGCAGATTCCATGCAAGAATATTCCAAAGGGATCTGTTGGACAAATGGTCAGGGTCGCATCTGCAGATGCACCTGCGAATAACCCTGTCACCAAAGACAAGGGTGTCACTTCTGTGGTGGTTGCAGAAGGCTCACCTATTAGAAGGCCGCAGATTCGGCATTCAGGATTGGATCCTGGTGACCACGGACGCCAGCCTGAGAGGCTGGGGAGCAGTCACACAAGGAAGAAACTTCCAGGGAGTATGGACGAGTCTGGAAAAGTCTCTTCACATAAACATTCTGGAACTAAGAGCAATCTACAATGCTCTAAGCCAGGCGGAACTTCTCCTGCAAGGAAAGCCGGTGTTGATTCAGTCGGACAACATCACGGCGGTCGCCCATGTAAACAGGCAGGGCGGCACAAGAAGCAGGAGTGCAATGGCAGAAGCTGCCAAGATTCTTCGCTGGGCGGAGAATCACGTGATAGCACTGTCAGCAGTGTTCATCCCGGGCGTGGACAACTGGGAAGCAGACTTCCTCAGCAGACACGATCTTCATCCGGGAGAGTGGGGTCTACATCCAGAAGTCTTCAACATGTTAATAGACCGTTGGGAAAGACCAATTGTAGACATGATGGCGTCTCGCCTCAACAAGAAACTGGACAAATATTGCGCCAGGTCAAGAGATCCACAGGCAATAGCTGTGGACGCACTGGTAACTCCTTGGGTGTACCAGTCAGTGTATGTGTTTCCTCCTCTGCCGCTCATACCAAAGGTATTGAAGATCATACGGCAAAGAAGAGTAAGAACAATACTAGTGGTTCCGGATTGGCCGAGAAGGACTTGGTATCCGGAACTTCAAGAGATGCTCACGGACGAACCATGGCCTCTACCTCTGAGAAGGGACCTGCTACAGCAGGGTCCCTGTCTTTTTCAAGACTTACCGCGGCTGCGTTTGACGGCATGGCGGTTGAACGCCAGATCCTAAAAGGGAAAGGCATTCCAGAAGAAGTCATTCCTACCTTGATTAAGGCACGGAAGGAAGTCACCGTGAAACATTATCACCGCATTTGGCGAAAATATGTAGCGTGGTGCGAGGATCGGAGGGTTCCGACGGAGGAATTCCAACTGGGTCGTTTCCTACATTTCCTGCAATCAGGATTATCTATGGGTCTCAAATTGGGATCCATTGAGGTTCAAATTTCGGCCCTGTCAATATTCTTCCAAAAAGAATTGGCCTCTGTCCCTGGGGTCCAGACTTTTGTCAAGGGAGTACTGCATATACAGCCTCCTGTGGTGCCTCCGGTGGCACCGTGGGATCTAAATGTAGTTTTAGATTTCCTCAAATCCCATTGGTTTGAACCATTGAAAAAGGTGGATTTGAAATATCTCACATTGAAAGTGACTATGTTACTAGCCCTGGCCTCTGCCAGGAGAGTATCTGAATTGGCGGCTTTATCTTATAAAAGTCCTTATCTAATCTTCCATTCGGATAGGGCAGAACTGCGGACTCGTCCGCATTTTCTCCCTAAAGTGGTATCAGCATTTCATCTGAACCAACCTATTGTGGTGCCTGCGGCCACTAGCGACTTGGAGGACTCCAAGTTGTTGGACGTTGTCAGAGCCTTAAAAATATACATTGCAAGGACGGCTGGAGTCAGAAAATCTGACTCGCTGTTTATATTGTATGCACCCAACAAGTTGGGCGCACCTGCTTCTAAGCAGTCGATTGCTCGTTGGATTTGTAACACAATTCAACTTGCACATTCTGTGGCAGGCCTGCCACAGCCTAAAACTGTAAAAGCCCACTCCACAAGGAAGGTGGGCTCATCTTGGGCGGCTGCCCGAGGGGTCTCGGCATTACAACTCTGCCGAGCAGCTACGTGGTCGGGGGAGAACACGTTTGTAAAATTTTACAAATTTGATACCCTGGCAAAGGAGGACCTGGAGTTCTCTCATTCGGTGCTGCAGAGTCATCCGCACTCTCCCGCCCGTTTGGGAGCTTTGGTATAATCCCCATGGTCCTTTCAGGAACCCCAGCATCCACTTAGGACGATAGAGAAAATAAGAATTTACTTACCGATAATTCTATTTCTCGGAGTCCGTAGTGGATGCTGGGCGCCCATCCCAAGTGCGGATTATCTGCAATACTTGTACATAGTTATTGTTAACTAATTCGGGTTATTGTTAAGGAGCCATCTTTAAGAGGCCCTTTCTGTTGTCATACTGTTAACTGGGTTTAGATCACAAGTTGTACGGTGTGATTGGTGTGGCTGGTATGAGTCTTACCCGGGATTCAAAATGCCTCCCTTATTGTGTATGCTCGTCCGGGCACAGTACCTAACTGGAGTCTGGAGGAGGGTCATAGGGGGAGGAGCCAGTGCACACCACCTGACCTAGTAAAGCTTTACTTTTTTGTGCCCTGTCTCCTGCGGAGCCGCTATTCCCCATGGTCCTTTCAGGAACCCCAGCATCCACTACGGACTCCGAGAAATAGAATTATCGGTAAGTAAATTCTTATTTTTTTGCCCTTACAGCAGGAGCTCCTGTGCAGCGCGTCCTCCCTGTTTGCTTGCTAAGCCACGCCCCACTGTCACTTTTTAAGTAAATATATTGATATACCCAGACTGTATATCCACACATAAACCTTTGAGTGTGGAATTTATTATTATAATTGTTTTAATATCTAATAATACCCAGGGTTCTATTTTAAGCGCACACTGTATTTTCTTCACACTTTTATTTTTTAATATTAAACTATTTCATGGGTTTACTTCCTTTGTTATTTTAAAAACTGTATCATTAAAACGTATGTTTTAATTTGTAATTCTACTCTTACAGATTGAGTATTCATTGTTTCCTTCTGTGGGAGGAATTCAATTATGCACGGTAAATAACCACGGCTAATTGATCCCCCAGGGGTTATTCAATTATCTCTGATAGCCGGCACTATCAGGGATTTTTTTTTCACCTTCCCGAATTCTACCCTATATCGGTATATTTAGTTGATAGTTGTACTGGTCCTATACCTAGTATTTTAAAGACTTGTGATAGGACAGATAATTGGACTGTACCTGATCTTCTTTCTATAACACATGTTTAAAAAAAAAAAAAAAATCCTGTGCAATTAGTGTTTTTATAGCAAATTCATTCAGTATTATTCTCTAACACGTTATTTGTTTTTTGTGTTCGTTTTTTAAGGATACCAAGAAGCAGCACCAGGAGATAGTGTCAGTTTACAGAATGCACTTGCTCTATGCAGTTCAGGTAAACTGCTTGTTAATAATGTGACTTATTTTACTTCATCTGCTCTGTAACTGTAACAAGTTTCTGCATTTCTAGTCTTTAATTTTTAAAAAGAACATTGCAAGTGTTAGAAGCTAACGGAGATTTACTGTATCAAAGCTTGGAGAGAGATACTGTAAAGTGGAGAGAGAACTGAGGATTAGTCATGCCTTAAGCGATAGCTCAGGTTGTTCAACTGTTGCACGGACAGGCGTGTTGAGGCGTGACTACATACGCAGCATGCAATACACATCTTCACCACTGGATGGCTAATGCTCCACTAATCCAGTACTGTAGAGCGAATAGTGGTGGATTGAGCTACAAGCTCTGGCAAATGGTCAGTGACGACTGTAATGTTACTGTATACTGTACACAAAGACCAATGGTCAGACGGAGAGAGTCAATTTAAATAAAGAAACCAATAAATCAATCAATAAAATGAGTGTATACCGATGCAAATGAATGTGTTAAAGCAATAGTCCACTGACGTTAGGCATACAGTATTGTATGTGAGCGTCCAAGTCTCTTAGCCAATATAGCAAAACCCATGGGAAGGGATCTCTCTGCGTTATACTTATAAAGATAACACTTTGCCGCTGTAGCCTTTAGAGCAGAGTATGTTACAAGCTGTTTGTTCTACTTAGTACTCAAATAGAAAATACTCTACAGGGATGCTAAGCACAGTGATTTGGCATCTAGGAACTTAGGGAGGAGCTTTTATTTCTCCCTATTATACTTATAAAGATAACACTCTGTAGCCTTTAGAAGAGAGTACTTTACAAGCTGTTCATGCTACTTAGTACTCAAATAGAAAAAACTGTACAAGCTCCTCCCTAAGTTCCTGGGTGCAAAAACACTGTGCCTAGCGTCGCTGTACAGTATTTTCTATCTAGCCAGAATCCCGCACCCCCGTGCAAGCTGGGCGGACAATTGGTGGGGACCCGACACACGGTTGCTTGCCATTTCCCTTGGCGGTGTCACATAAACTAGTGGCTGGTCTGCCCCGAAAACCAAGATTCTCCTCTTTCATATGGTACCGGAGAGGGTGCAAAGTGGACCCATTTTCCCATAGACTATAATTGGCCCTGTTAATTCTAACCCTGCATGAGTTCCCGACGCTTGCCGTTAGCCTTGTGGGGGTCACAGAAACGTGGGGTAGGTATCCTCTGGTAGCTAATTGTCTCCCCTTCCATACCAACCCCCCAGAACCGGAGATATTAAACTTTAAGACCATTTTTATTTAATTTTATTTAAAAGCTCACATAAACCTAACGTCAATAGACCATTGCTTTAACACGTTCGTGAAGGAGGTGGAGTCGGAACAGCGGGGCGGGGTTACACAGCACTGTACAGCAGCGCAGGCAGCATGGGAGGAGAGGAGGGAAGAAGCTGTAGCAGGGCTGCACAAACTGATTTTGTGTAGTCTCTGCGCAGCCCAGGACTTACTCAGCCGCTGCGATCACATCAGCCTGTTTGGGACCGGATTTTATGTTAGACACCCTCCCTTCAAACGCCTGCATTTTTCCAAACACTCCCTGAAAATGGTCAGTTAACACCCACAAATGCCCTCTTCCTGTCAATCTCCTTGCGAACGCCTGTGCGAATGGATCCTTCACACAAACCCGTCGTTGACTGGCGATCCCCTTTGCAGCCATGCGACACGCTGGCTCAGTGCGGTGGATGCGCAGTTCGGATCTGATCGGCCGCTGTGCGAAAACACACAGCAGCGATCAGATCTGAATTACCCCCATTGTCTGTATGAATGTGTGTGTGTGTGTGTGTGTGTGTGTGTGTGTGTGACTGTATTGCAAGTATGCATAGGTGTAACTATAGTGGGTGCAAGGTGTGCCATTGCTATGGGGCCCAGAGGCTTAGGGGGGCCTGGACCCAGGTTATCAAGTTGCATAACAATTTCCTTGTCTGCTAAGCAATTGTAATGTGTCATAATCTGATCTGCTCATTATAACATGGTGGGCACTGTGATGTTGTATACGAAGAACTGGGGCACTATAATGTGGCCCAGTATGAACAGTAAGCACTGGAATGTGGCATAATATTAACGGAGGACACTGTGGGCGGTATTCATTTCTTTTCACCCCTTCAACACCTGCTTTGTTTCTGCCGACAGGCGTGGTATAATAATTTCAGCTCGCTACCCCTGGGGTAGCGAGGGTGCACAACCCTTTACGCAGCTAAACCTGATTACTATGGGCGCAATATGCACGATAACGGGGATCACTTTAGAAAGGAGTTTGGGCGTGATATATTATTTGAATTCCGCCCTGTATGTCATAATGTGAATTGTGTGTGTGTGGGGGGCATAATGTGTACTGGCAGCCATACAATGTGACATCATGTAAACTAGGGCACTACTAATGTTCAGAAAATGAACTAGGGCTCTGTAATAGGACATAAAATGAATAACTGCTGCAGAGAGGTGTCTCTTAAGTAGCATTATGTTGCTATGGGGCCCACAAAGTTCTGGTTATGCCCCTGTATGTATGTATGTATGTATATGTGTGTGTCTGTTGTATGAGTATATGTGCATGACTGTATAACCAACCGTCCCGAGGACCCAATCCCCTCTACCCAAATGTTGCTTTAGTGCCCCGGACCCGCCAAAGCTTTAATCCAACTCTGCTGCCATTGCAATACTCCCTGCAATACAATAAATTAAAATGACTCTACTACTAAATAGTAATTTGCTAGTGTTTTAACACTTTCTCTTGTCTGTTACGTGTCATAAATAATATATCAAAGCTTTTCGTTGCAAGGTAGTTTATTCACAAATTGTAATGAAGAAATATTTTTCATGGTCTTGTAAAAAAAAAAAAAGGTTAAAAAACTTTCAGAACCTCTGTATTCTTGGGGTCAGAGGTTGATGGTGTCTGGTCTATTTTAATTATTTTTTTAAGTCTATGTAGAAATTGCTTGATGCATGAACTTACAGTAACCAAACATATGCATTAATGCATTCTACACGGTTGAGTAACATTATTATGACCACTTCCTCCATTTGACATTGGCAGCACGTAGCCCATGAAGAACCATGCTCTGGCTTGGTGGGAATATAAGGTGTGTGATAGGCCGTCTGCACACATATCACTCGTTGTCATGGCTAAAAGGGGTGATTTATCGGCTTTTCGAGCCAAGGGTGGCAGTGTTTCTGACACAGCGCAGTGTGAGAACTGTTCGTGTGCTGCTGTGGTGAAGGTGTATCCTGACTGGACAAATGGCACCATTACCAAAAACCGGCGAGGAAGCTGCGGAGCACCACGTGCAATTGATTTGAGAGGTGAACGTCGGCTACGAAAGTGCATGAGGGCCGACCGACACACTACAGTGGAGCAGCTCACCGTCAAAGTGAACCTGGGGGCTACCAGACGTGTGTCTAAAACAACAGTTCAGCCCGTCTAGCTGCTGTCCGTACTGCACACGGCGTTTACTCTGGCTATTAGCTGGTGGTCATAATAATGTGAGTTCACCGTGTATCTTGCACTGTTTGTATGCTCTATGGTTTACCATATATTTTAAATGGTCATCATGTGACATTTGATCTCCTTCTGCTCTCTAACCAGGGCCAAATGGATGAAGATGTCCAAAAAGTGCTAAAACAGATACTGACTATGTGCAAGAGTCAATCGCAAAAAATCTGATTGTGGCATCACCAATAGGATGAATATGTACTACAGCACTGCCTCTTAGTATTACAGAGATCCCCCAAATATGCTGGATGTCAAACGTTTGCGTTCTTCTGTATCAGAAAATTGTTTTTTTTTTTCTTTTTATATATATATATTTTTTGATAAGAAACCACCGTCTTCGATCAGCATTCATAATGGACCGCTAGCATGTTTTCTAAGATAGTTTGCCAGGAACGTCTTTTGGACTGCTGCTGGACATCTTACTAGAACTCTCATCTGGTAGCAAATAAATGGAATACACTGAGAGATGTTTATGGAAACTATTGCCCATGTAGTGGTGCATAAAAAGTTGCTTTAACTACTAGCAACAAATCTGTCAATTTGTTGGTATTTTCTACCGTTACAGCACCTTTATTTTGTGCACCAGTTTTCATACTGTCCCAAATCAGATTTTGTAGCACACATACTCATTATACTTAGACCATACTAGTGAAGGGCTAGTAAAGTAGTTTTCTTATGCAGTAATATTATTCTGAATTGTTTTTTTATATATTTTATTTTTAAAATAATAGCTCTTTGATTATTGTAACTTTATTGTTGCTTAATTTTATAGATCAGACTAGTAAAATACATACATGGGTCTTACTCTCTCCGGAAAAGTTTTGAAGTTTATTTTATATACAGTATATGTTTTCATGTGCGTAATACATATGTCTGCATTGTGATCCCACTCCAAGTTAATAAACAAATAATAAATAAAATAATAAGGACTGGAACACTACAACGAGTCTAGAAAAGTGTGTAAAGTGCAAAGGCTAAGGCGGTATGTAACAAAAAGTCCAAAAATAAGGAATACTGCACCCCCTTTATTGTAATCTATAAGGCTGTTGGTAGTCATGAGGGCCCCTTCTTGACACCATATAAATCAGAGGTTCCCAAACGTCGCCATTGCAATCCAGGTGTTAAGGATATCCATGCTTGAGCCGAGATGGTTAAATGAATTGACTGAGGTACTAATTGAGTCACCTGTGCTCAAGCATGGAAATACTTCAAACTTGGGGGCAGATGTATTAACCTGGAGAAGGCATAAGGAAGTGATAAACCAGTGATATGTGCAAGGTGATAAATGCACCAGCCAATCAGCTCCTGCCTGTTAATTTACATATTGGAGCTGATTGGCTGGTGCGTTTATCACCTTGCACTTATCACTGGTTTATCACTTCCTTATGCCGTGTCCAGGTTAACACATCTGCCCCCTGGACTGTAATGGCGGAGTTTGGGAAACTCTAATATAAAGGTTGCTGCCCAGTTGTTTTTTTTATAGAAGTCCCAAAAGTTATAGAGGAGACCACAATAATTTACACGATGGGTGGTATTCTGTGTAATTCACAAGTGATGCTAATGAGCACTGAAGGGATGACGGGAAATGCAGTAAGTGATTGTTGTGGTTGTACCTGCATTATATATAGTAGTCTATACACATATCACCATTACTTTTGTATTATAATGCCACACATGTTCCTGAAAGCCATCTTCTTGTTTGAGCTACTAAAAGTCCCGGATGGCAGGTCCTCTTCCATGGTTCATGGGTGAAGTATTTTAGAGTGTTTTACTGCAGTTAACCACCTTGCCTTGTCTACTGCGCTCCCTCATTACCTGCCCGACATCCGCCATCATGTTTCTCCTTTATGATATTTGATTTGGTAATGACGACTTTCAGGATCTTCGTTCTGACCTGACTGCAATCCAGACCTCCTGACACCCTGAATCACTAACCAGCAGGTACCTTACTAGAGTTGCATCTGTGGGGTCAATCCAATTAACTGTGAAGGGGGCAAGTTGCAATTGAGTTGAAGCGCTGGCAACTCCACTGCAATTTGCACTCTTTATTGGTCCATTCTCACCCCGGCACAGCCGTACGGGGCTGCAAACCAAAATCTGCAAATACAACAGTACCGGATGTGCAGCATACAAACGCACTTACCCGTGCCGTGATGAATTCAAGGTTAATTGGGTTGACCCCTGAGAGTGGTTCACAACACGAAGGCTGTATTAACACTCCACTAAATCTGCTATAAAACCGTTGCCAAGTTTTATGTTTCCCTAAATATCATAGGTTTAATGCCCAGGATTAGATGTATAAAAGTTTCTATAGAGGACAGGTAGAGAAGTTGACCGTTGCAACTAATCTGAAAATCATTTTAGAAAATGTACTTTCTATGGGAGAATCTTCTACACGTGTTCTCTGTAGGTTTGATACATTTCCCTCTCATCGATGTTTTAAGCGAAGGTGTTGAATGAAACAACATCACCACAATCATTCCCTACAAAAAAAAGGTTTGGAACAATGCTCAGATTACCAATGTGCGTAATTGTGTTTGAGTTGCAAAGTACATTCATTTGTTTTGTGGAAAAGCAATAATCCATGCCTTACTACATAGAATATATGCGTCATCCCCTGCTCATTAAAGGAGGCATTCAGATGTGGATGGAGGTGCTGCGTCTGCACAAAGTACTGATTATCGGTACTTTGCGCATGTGCAGGACCCGTTCTGCACATGCGCGAATAGGTCCTGCGATGATGGACGCAGTGCAGCATCAGACTGTCAGTGATGGACAGTCTGATGTCATTTTGGGGGCAGGGAGGGGGTAATGGCTGCCTCCGTTTCTACAAATTGAGGCATGTATCCGCCGTTGCAGGGAAGGAAAGAGGCCAGGATCTCCGACAGAGGATGGAAATTTCCTGGCCTCTAGGTAGCCGCTGCGGTGGCCAGCTTGCATGACCCATTGCAGCCAGACGATGGTGTCGGAGATTATTCGATACTGCGTCCTTGCATGCCTGACACCTCCTGCTGCATTACCATATTGGTGCATTCTATGTAATCAGCAGCGATTGCAACTCCAACCACAGCTGAATGACCCCCTAAATGACTTTTCACAATATCTGATGGCAGAAGATAAACCCTTATTGGTAAAGTAAGCGTGGTACACACTATAAGATAACAGATGCCGAAACTCGACAGAGCAGTTACTGTATCTGGAGCCCCAACTGCTTATTGGTAAAGTAAGCTGGGTACACACTATAAGATAACTGATCCTGAAACCCGACAGAGCAGTTATCTGGAGCCGCCACTACTTATCGGTAAAGTAAGCTGGGTACATGTTATGCACACCAGTGCCTGCAGGAATGTACTGGTGTCTGAACTGTTATGCACACCAGTGCCTGCAGGAATGTACTGGTGTCTGAACGGATAGGGATGCAAAACAAATGAACTCACAGACAGACTGGGGAATATGACATTACATACACAGAAGGTGATAGGGTAACAAAATAAACACAAAGTGAACAGAGAGGCCCAGAGGCTAAGAAACTGGGTGTCTCCCTAGTATTAGGAATGCTCAGATGGAAAAAGCAAGATGTTGTGTTTTAATACGTAGAGAACCCGAAATGCTGTTGCTAAGGGCAACAGCAAAACCCTAAAGGGTTACCAACGGGTGTGGCAGTAAACTCCTTGGTCAGAGATGGAATGATAGACACAAGGAGAGTCTCCACAATCCTAATCCTCACTTGCAGTGCACAGGTTCAGCTTACTGCCACTAAACTGACACCTGACACCTTGCACAGTGAGAAAGGATTTAGGCAGGCAAGTCTGAGAATACAGCCGCAAACTTGCTAAATTCACAGAGTAGCAAAAGAACCTCAGCAAGTTAAACGACTGACTCCAGTTTTACTGCTAGGTCTGGATTGGCAGAGTGTAGTACCAAACCCCAAGGCCTATTTGCAGTAAGCAACAACAAATACAAAGCTACACAGTACTGGCTAACTTTCAGGAACTGACTAACCAACAAAGATTCAGCAGCATCTGCTTAACCTGAGAAGAGGCCTTATATAGCAGGTGCTGTCCACGCCCCACTCAGACCTCACAGACTGTGAGCACAAAAACCAGCACCGGATCCCCTGCCGTGCACAAAGCCTGTAACCACTGCACAGCAAAAGACCCGAACCGGAGTATCAGCTGCGCTCAGGCCACTCCGCTAGCACTTGTCTCCCGGTTGCCATGACGACGTGGCAGCACAGGGCAGGAGACCCTAACAGTACATACTATAAGATAACTGATGCCGAAACCTGACAGAGCAGTTATCTGGAGCCGCCACTGCTTATCGGTAAAGTAAGCTGGGGACACACTATAAGATAACGGATGCTGAAACCCGACAAAGCAGTTATCAGATCGTTGTGCGCCTGTACACAAATTCTTGCTCAGTGTGTGCGCTAATGGTGACGTATAATAAGGTGCACCAATCAATATTACTCTGTGTATGGGCGCTAAAAGTGGGCTTCTCAGGCTTAGCACATTAAGCCAAATGAATGTGTACAAGGTAAGGAGTTTGTGGCGACATTTACATTAATGTCTCAGATGGGAGACCGTCAGTAGACGCTGCTGAGTGCGCTTTTGCGTGCAGCTCAGAATAAGCCGCCTAGATGGTTGACTGATTGGCGATTCTACCTGCAATCAGAGCCGAGCAACTCCAAAGTGTCGAATTTATTTATGTATATGTAATACAAATAAGGGTGTAAGAAAACGTTGCCACTGATTCTGAGCCCATGCTGTTGCCACCGCTGTAGCTTAATACTAGTGCTAGCTAATGCCCAATTGGTATTGCATTTGATTTAGAATTAGACAAAAAGTCAACATAATACAGTAAATGGTGAGTGTAATAACCAATCTTCATGCAATCTAAGGGCAGTTTGAGGGCAATATAACATCACAGGTTTCATTTACGCATGACCTTGATATACTGTATGCCTAGCATGCATGTACAATATATCAGTGCCAAATGTGCATAACGATTGTATGATACAGTTGAATCTTATCCTAGAATAGTGTACAAATTACAAATATAGAAAGTTTCCATGTAAGGACTCTGCACCTACTGGACATGAATGGTATTACAAGTTTGCTTTTCCTGAAGTATTCCTGGTTTGTGGAATGGTTCTCGCCGCCTTAATTTCCCCTAAACAAGGTGAAAATCAACTTGAAAATATACTCAAGTTGTATTACCCCGAACATTAGTCCAGGATACCTAGCAAATCCAAGATAGTCTTGTCTGGGTCGTAGCAAAAGACAGACTTCAGGTATTTATATTGGCACAGTGGCTATGTAAGAGATTTATAATGCTTGAAATAGTAATAGTACAATACAGTATTTTTTAGCTCTAAAACTGGCCTATAATAGTTACAAATTATATTTATTTGCTATTTGTTGTAATCGTTATTGTAATTACTTGCTCTTAATAAGGTTTGTTATCGGACCACATTGTAAACAACAATTTAAAAAAAAATGCCTTTAAACTTTAATGCTAAATTTCTACCTTTTTATGTTTTCTACAGGTTTCTTTTTTTTAGAGAGAGATAGGAAATAAAACTCACAAAATAACAATTTGTTTGTAATGTGTGTTTTCATACATTTCATGTTAAATGAAGGGTTCTGTTAACTCCCCTCTTATTGGAGAGTGTTGGAAAGCCTACTGTGATATAAGGGTTCCTATTGTTTCACTATGCATATTTATTACAGCTCTGTTGAAATCTTAAGTTTACGCCTTGATATCTACGTTATACAACTTATGCAATGCGTAATGTGTCCGTACACAAAAATAAAATAAAAGTAGCTATCTTTTTAATCGGCGTGTCTGTGATCTATGTATATTTTCCTATAGTAACAAAATCGCAATATAATTGGTGTCAGAATAGTAAATTTGTCACAAATGTGCAGTTACTGCCCTGTCTGGATCAACATGGATGGAACATGAAAGTTTATTTCTATCAAATATATTTACTTTCTGAAGCAATATATAACTTGCTTACGAATATACTGTATGTATATATATGTGTATGTATGTATATATATATATATATATAATATGTGTGTGTATATATAATATTGTGTCAGGAGAGGTGCTTTGCCACCTGTAAGCTACACACAGGGTCCTGGGGATGGATGGACTGGGTTCCCATCCATTTGGCCCAGACCAGGTCTTGTAGGCTTCTTAGCCCAAGAAGCTGCTTCGTCAGCCAGCACCTGGGTGCTGGGTTTAAAGCAGAGTCTCTCCCATGAGTCAGGGCTCCTGAAGGCAGTTAGTGTCCAGGTGAATAGGCCTGCTAGGGACAGTGGGATCTGGAGGGCAAGGCCACTAGTGTCAGGATGCTGGGACCTGAAGGGTTCCTTATTAAGTAAGAGGGAGTGAGGCAGGGCCTAACCTCCCTGGTTGTTTATACTAGATACAGTGATCTTTGTTTTATGTGTATCTTTGTTTTTGAACAACCTGAATAAAAGGTAATTGTTGTTTTTGCACAAGCCTGGAGTCGGTCGCTGGTGGAATTTTTGTAGCAGAGCACATTCTAGCAAGACTCGTGTTACAAAATATATATAGCCACAACATGCAGTATAAGGGATGGCAGCAGCTTCTCCTACCAAGCTTGCTTGTGTTTGTGTGGATCTGGGTGCTTCATCAGTGCACTGGATTTGAGAAGTTAGAGAGCAGCTAACAGCAAGAAGAGACGGGTGTCTTACGATGAGGTGGGAGAATGTGCTTAGAAAGCTTAGTTCTGTTTTCTACTGGCTATATTATATATGAAGTATCACATACACACTACTTTGCGATAACTTGTTAAGTGATACTTATGGCCTCTTCATGGGCTGCCAACACTTGTTCAAAAAACATGTATTTGGAAACACCCCTCTAGAACGCCTGGATTTGTAGCCAGTTAGACCTAATACAGCCTATTATTGCATTGACATTGCAGGTAATTGTAGTCATTAGGAGGTTGTTCAAGAGAAAGATCATGGCTTACAAAGTAGGAAAATACACAAAATAAAGGCAAATGAGAATTTTACCAATTTTTTTTTTCTTTTAAATCTTTAATAGTGGTCATAACCAGAATTCTTAAACCCTTAACAAAATCCACACAATAGCCGTAAAACCGCCATATACGAACTGTTCTTCACAGTTTATCATTCTTGTCACAGCAGGAAGATTTACAAGACTTGTGTATACTCTATCATATAGCACATCAAATAACCGTGATTTGCTTAGTCAGATTGTAATTCTGTTCCCATTATGTTTTTACTGGGTTTCATCATGAGTACAATACACTGCAAACAGGGCAAGCGGCCAAATGGTAAGCAATAAAGATAATTCTGGGAATTATTCCATATCCCTACAATAGAGGTATACCATGTGCGTCACCAGCTGCTGTGGAACTACAAGTCACAGAGTGCCCTGTCACCCATGTGTTATCTCACCATTCTAGACATGTCACCCTTCTCATCCCAAAGACACAATATCATGGACATTAATTGGAGTTATTTATACTGGAAAGACAAAAGTTGTAATGTTTAAGTATTACCAGATTTAGGCATTTGCATCAGGAAATTTGGGCTTTTTAGCAAGACGTGAATGCTTTTTTTATTTTGCCGCCCCTCAAAAATTGCTGCCTGAGACAGCTGCCTCAGTGTGTCCTATTAGAGACACCCAAGCCAGGATGCAGACCGACCCCAGAAACCCGACAGCGGAACCCCGACAGACCGCATCCTGATGGTGAGTATTGGGGTGAGGGATAGGGTTAGGCACCACAGGGGAAGGGGGGTAGCTGTAGCCGCGACCCTCTGTGATTAGCCGTAGCCGACACCCCCTGTGTCCTTAGCCGCCACTCCAGGCATTTTAAAAGTCGGGACACCGCGATTGGTCGTGTCACCGCCAGCATTTATTATCACACCCACCCCAGCCAGCTAGGGTCATTGCTGTTTTCAAAATGTATAAGAGGACATAGTTCAGCAAATCTCAGTAAGGTTAACACTATGGACGGGTGTGGTATGATTTGTTGACAGTGATCATTTCGAAAGACATCTGGTCAACATGATAATGTCCGAATGGTGGAACTGCCAACAAACCATCCCTGGTGGTTTACTGGTCTCTTGCCTTCTCCAAGTGGCTCCAGTATGGCCTCCAGGTCCAGTCATTTCTGGGTCAGACCTCTGAGGGACTGGCAGTATTTCCCCACTATTCCTTATCCTAATCCCTACTCATAACTAACTCACAAAAACGGGTGTTTTGGGGGAAATGGCCACAAATATTTTTTTTTTTTTTATCTATGGGCTCCTTAATGTTTTGCATAACAATAATGCAAAGAATGAGACTAAAATACTGGGGACTACTATTCTGCAGCTTACATCCACAGATCGGGTGTTTTCTGTACCTATAGACCTGCCTACTTGACAATTGGACTTTCTGGTCATAGTTGGCACAGCATATGTGGCATGCAGCTTAGAACTCCAAAAGAGGATTAAAATCCACCGGATGGTGAATAAACAGTGTGAACAATATTTACAGTATATAGATATATTTTGTCTTTGTTATTTGTGTACCATGTGACTGAGGGATCTATTTCCTAAGTCTTGGACGGAGGTAAAGGGAACAGAGATAAAGTACCAGCCAATCAGCTCATAACTGTAATTTTGCAAACACAGCCTGTAATATGGCAATTAGGAGCTGATTGGCTGGTACTTTATCTCCGTCCAAGGCTTAGTAAATAGACCCCACAGTGTTTTCCAGGGAATACTGAATTTACATCAGCTCAAGACCCACTAGAGCTTACACTCTAATAGTCGATTGTTCAGTATATTATATAACACCAGGCCCACAGCCTTGGTGTCCAACACACTGTATACAGCGTCATGTCCAGCACATGAACCCCACGCCTGTATAATAACCCAGGGCTTACCATATAGGTCTGGGTACTGGGCCAGATAAACAGGCAAAGCCACACCCCTAGAATGGTGTGGCCATACCTAGTGGCTGCTCCAGAGGTGGGGCTGCAGAACAGTCCAAATTTCAAATAGGGGAGTCACAATAACTGCCACTCCAAACGCGGTCAAACATCGCCGGCCGGGACTCACTGCCAGTTACAATCGAAAGCTAATCGTTTAATCTCCTATCGCTCTTCTTTACTGATCCTCTGAAGGAGAGTTTGGAGGGAGCACACTTTGCAGAGGATATGCTCATGTTTGATTTTAGGCCAGCAATAAACATTAATAGAAGCTATATATCTGTATTTAACATTTATAATTTCAGGAGCATATTAAACCGCTTCCTGCTTGTTGCATATAATAAAAATGTTATCCACAAAGCATTATATCACAGGGTCATCTGGAAGTCAGTATGAAATACAGTGTGTGGTTTCCTCTGAAGGGAGAGAACTGATGTGACACACGGCAGAGAAACAGTAACAAGAAACGCAGATGGGAAAATAAAAGGAGAAATTTAAAGTCAGAGGACAAAAAATTAAAGTGGCTGATACAACCGAATAGATGCCCAACAAAATTATATATATATATATATATATATATTACATTACATAACACCTTATAAAAAGTAACATATTCAAATAATTTTAAAATGTATTATTATGATCTCACATAGTAACAGAGCTTAATTCACACAATACACATTAGCATTACGCTGTAAGATTGTCAACACCTGAATTTTATGCTTTCCACCCCTTAATTGGGAATGTAATTTTCCAATTGTAAATCTTCATGTTGGAACCTACAGTCTTTAGCCTACGCATTTCGTCTCCAAGAGACTTCTTCAGGGGTTAATATCTAGAATGGTACAAATAAGGGACAATTGTTGTATGTTACAAGATTGTATCATACATCAGGCGAATTCAAGGTGGACCCAGCCAATAAATCTACTGATGTATTCAGATTCTTAAATACTGTGTAATTGTGAAGGTAGCATACGTTCCATGAGTATATGGATACAAATGTAAAGGTGTGTCAATATTTATCAAAATGTCAACAGGAAAACGATATCCACCAAAATAATCTGGAGTGTGTGTTAACCATGTCTTTATATCTGAAATAAAAAATGTATGTATATATATATATATATATATATATATATATATATATATATATATATATATATATATATATATATACATACATACACACACACACCGCATCTACCACCCGGGTGGTGGGTGCACTCTCGCGGAAATCAATCACTTTGAAAAAATTGGTGTATCATTCGGTTTAATCAGGTTCAGTAACGTTGCCTTTAACAATCAACGTTTCGGTCCTAATAATGGACCTTTATCAAGACCGGCAATTCATAACATCTAAACAATCAAGGAAACATATAAAGTCAGTCAATGAAAAATATCGAATCACGCACTCACCACCACCACCAGTGCCTCCCAGGCCCTTATAGCAGAGAATAGTGGCATATGTTTTAGAATGTAAGCTCTCACGAGCAGGGCCCTCTTCCCTCATGTGCTTATCCTTTGTCTTACTTTAATAATCTTCAGCTGCACCAAATCCAGCAGTTTTCTGCCACCTGATACTTATTCCAGTGTCATCTGCTGATGTAACTATGTTTCTCTGACGTCCTAGTGGATGCTGGGGACTCCGTAAGGACCATGGGGAATAGCGGCTCCGCAGGAGACTGGGCACAGCTAAGAAAGATTTATGACTACCTGGTGTGCACTGGCTCCTCCCACTATGACCCTCCTCCAGACTTCAGTTAGAATCCTGTGCCCGGCTGAGCTGGATGCACACTAGGGGCTCTCCTGAGCTCCTAGAGAGAAAGTATATTTTAGGTTTTTAATTTTACAGTGAGATCTGCTGGCAACAGACTCACTGCAGCGAGGGACTAAGGGGAGAAGAAGCGAACCTACCTAACTGGTGGTAGCTTGGGCTTCTTAGGCTACTGGACACCATTAGCTCCAGAGGGATCGACCGCATGGAACCGGCCATTGGTGTTCGGTCCCGGAGCCGCGCCGCCGGCCCCCTTACAGAGCCAGAAGCAAGAAGAATCCGAAAAAGCGGCGGCAGAAGACATCAGTCTTCACCAAGGTAGCGCACAGCACTGCAGCTGTGCGCCATTGCTCCTCATACACACTTCACACTCCGGTCACTGAGGGTGCAGGGCGCTGGGGGGGGGGGGGGGGGGCGCCCTGAGAAGCAATAAATACACCTTGGCTGGCAAATATATCACAATATATAGCCCCAGAGGCTATATATATATATATATATATATATATATATGTGATAAATACCCCTGCCAGAATCCATAAAAAAGCGGGAGAAAAGTCAGCCGAAAAAGGGGCGGAGCTATCTCCCTCAGCACACTGGCGCCATTTCTCCCTCACAGCTCCGCTGGAAGGAAGCTCCCTGGCTCTCCCCTGCAGTCTACACTACAGAAAAGGGTAAAAAAGAGAGGGGGGGCACTAAATTTAGGCGCAATATACATATAGCAGCTATAAGGGGATATAATTTAGTTAATCCCTGATTTATATAGCGCTCTGGTGTGTGCTGGCATACTCTCTCTGTCTCCCCAAAGGGCTTCGTGGGGTCCTGTCTTCTGTCAGAGCATTCCCTGTGTGTGTGCGGTGTGTCGGTACGGCTGTGTCGACATGTTTGATGAGGAGACTTATGTGGAGGAGGAGCAGGTGCCTATAAATGTGTTGTCACCCCCTGCGGGGCAGACACCGGAGTGGATGGACTTGTGGAAGGAATTACGCGAAAGTGTCGACTCCTTACATAAAAAATTTGACGACATGCCAAATGCGGGGCAGCCGGCTTCTCAGCCCGTGCCTGCCCAGATGTCTCAAAAGTCATCAGGGGCTCTAAAACGCCCGCTACCTCAGATGGCAGACACAGATGTCGACACGGATACTGATACCAGTGTCGACGACGAAGAGACTAATGTAATGTCCAATAGGGCCACTCGTTGTATGATTGAGGCAATGAAAAATGTTTTACACATTTCTGAGGTGACCCCAGGTACCACAAAAAAGGGTATTATGTTTGGGGAGAAAAAAAAAAACTACCAGTAGTTTTTCCCCCTTCTGAAGAATTGAATGAAGTGTGTGAACTAGCGTGGGCTTCCCCCGATAAAAAATTGGTAATTTCAAAAAAATTACTAATGGCGTACCCTTTCCCGCCAGAGGATAGGTCACGTTGGGAAACACCCCCTAGGGTGGATAAAGCACTTACGCGCTTATCAAAAAAGGTGGCACTGCCGTCCCAGGATACGGCCGCCCTAAAGGAACCTGCTGACAGAAAGCAGGAGGCTCTCCAGAAAGCTATATATACACACACTGGTATTATACTGAGACCAGCTATTGCCTCAGCATGGATGTGCAGTGCTGCAGCTGCATGGTCAGACTCCCTGTCAGAAAACATTGACACCCTAGACAGGGACACTATATTGCTAAACGTAGAGCATATTAAAGACGCTGTCTTTTACATAAGAGATGCACAGAGGGATATTTGCCGGCTGGCATCAAAAATAAGTGCACTGTCCATTTGTGCCAGGAGAGGGTTATGGACCCGGCAGTGGACAGGTGATGCAGATTCTAAAAGGCACATGGAAGTTTTGCCTTATAAGGGTGAGGAGTTGTTCGGGGATGGTCTTTCAGACTTAGTGCCCACAGCAACAGCTGGGAAGTCAGCATTTTTGCCACATGTCCCCTCACAACCAAAGAGAGCACCGTATTATCAGGTGCAGTCCTTTCGCCCCCAAAAGAGCAGACGGGGTAGAGGCGCCTCCTTTCTGCCCAGAGGCAGAGGTAGGGGAAAAAAGCTGCAGCATACAGCCACTTCCCAGGAACAAAAGTCCTCCCCCGCTTCTTCTGCTAAGTCCGCCGCATGACGCTGGGGCTCAGCAGGCGGAGCCAGGTACGGTGGGGGGCCGTCTCAAAAACTTCAGCAATCAGTGGGCTCGCTCACAGGTAGATCCCTGGATCCTTCAAGTGGTATCTCAGGGGTACAGGCTGGAATTCGAGACATCCCCCCCCCCCGCCGTTTCCTCAAATCTGCCTTACCAACGACTCCTTCAGAAAGGGAGGCTGTGTTAGAGGCAATTCACAAGCTGTATTCCCAGCAGGTGATAGTCAAGGTGCCCCTACTTCAACAAGGACGGGGTTACTATTCCACAATGTTTGTGGTACCGAAACCGGACGGTTCGGTAAGACCCATTTTAAATTTGAAATCCTTGAACACATATTTAAGAAAATTCAAGTTCAAGATGGAATCGCTCAGGGTGGTTATTGCAAGCCTGGAAGAGGGAGATTACATGGTATCTCTGGACATCAAGGATGCTTACCTGCATGTCCCCATTTACCATCCTCACCAGGAGTACCTCAGATTTGTGGTACAGGATTGTCATTACCAATTCCAGACGTTGCCGTTCGGCCTGTCCACGGCACCAAGGGTATTTACCAAGGTAATGGCCGAAATGATGATACTCCTTCGGAAAAAGGGAGTTTTAATTATCCCATACTTGGACGATCTCCTGATAAGGGCGAGGTCCAGAGAGCAGTTGTTGGTCGGCGTAGCATTATCTCAGGAGATGCTACACCAGCACGGTTGGATTCTGAATATTCCAAAGTCTCAGCTGGTTCCGGCGACACGTCTACTGTTCCTGGGGATGATTCTGGACACAGTCCAGAAAAAAAGTGTTTCTCCCAGAGGAGAAAGCCAAGGAGCTGTCATCTCTAGTGAGAGGCCTCCTGAAACCAAAACAGGTGTCGGTGCATCATTGCACGCGAGTCCTGGGAAAGATGGTAGCTTCCTACGAAGCGATTCCATTCGGCAGGTTCCATGCCAGAACTTTTCAGTGGGACCTGTTGGACCAATGGTCCGGATCGCATCTTCAAATGCATCGGTTGATAACCCTGTCTCCAAGGACCAGGGTGTCTCTGCTGTGGTGGCTGCAGAGTGCTCATCTCAGAGAGGGCCGCAGATTCGGCATACAGGACTGGGTCCTGGTGACCACGGATGCCAGCCTTCGGGGCTGGGGTGCAGTCACACGGGGAAGAAACTTCCAAAGGACTTTGGCCAAGT
Source organism: Pseudophryne corroboree (assembly GCF_028390025.1). NCBI lineage: Eukaryota > Metazoa > Chordata > Amphibia > Anura > Myobatrachidae > Pseudophryne > Pseudophryne corroboree. The sequence continues at coordinate 74,964,405 of NC_086444.1, forward strand.
CAGGAGACTTCCCTACACATAACTGTTCTGGAACTGAGGGCCATTTACAATGCCCTAAGTCAAGCAAAGCCCCTGCTTCAAAACCAGCCGGTTCTGATCCAGTCAGACAACATCACGGCAGTCGCCCATGTAAATTGACAGGGCGGCACAAGAAGCAGGACGGCGATGGCAGAAGCCACAAGGATTCTCCGATGGGCGGAAAATCACGTGTTAGCACTGTCAGCAGTGTTCATTCCGGGAGTGGACAACTGGGAAGCAGACTTCCTCAGCAGGCACGACCTCCACCCGGGAGAGTGGGGACTTCATCCAGAAGTCTTCCAACTGATTGTAAACCGTTGGGAAAAGCCACAGGTGGACATGATGGCGTCCCGCTTAAACAAAAAGCTAGAAAAATATTGCGCCAGGTCAAGAGACCCTCAGGCGATAGCTGTGGACGCTCTAGTGACACCGTGGGTGTACCGGTCGGTTTATGTGTTCCCTCCTCTTCCTCTCATACCCAAGGTACTGAGGATAATAAAGAAAGGAGGAGTAAGAACTATTCTCATTGTTCCGGATTGGCCAAGAAGGTCTTGGTACCCGGAACTTCAAGAATTAATCTCAAAGGACCCATGGCCTCTGCCGCTCATCAGGACCTGCTGCTGCAGGGGCCCTGTCTGTTCCAAGACTTACTGCGGCTGCGTTTAACGGCATGGCGGTTGAACACCGGATCCTAAAAGAAAAGGGTATTCCGGAGGAAGTCATTCCTACGCTTATTAAAGCTAGAAAAGATGTAACCGTACAACATTATCACCGCATATGGCGAAAATATGTTGCGTGGTGTGAGGCCAGGAAGGCCCCAACGGAGGAATTCCAGCTAGGTCGATTTCTGCACTTCCTACAGTCAGGGGTGACTATGGGCCTAAAACTGGGTTCCATTAAGGTCCAGATTTCGGCTCTGTCGATTTTCTTCCAAAAAGAACTGGCTTCACTGCCTGAAGTTCAGACATTTGTCAAGGGAGTGCTGCATATTCAGCCTCCTTTTGTGCCTCCAGTGGCACCGTGGGACCTCAACGTGGTGTTGGGTTTCCTAAAGTCACATTGGTTTGAGCCACTCAAAACCGTGGATTTAAAATATCTCACGTGGAAAGTGGTCATGCTTTTGGCCTTGGCTTCGGCAAGGCGTGTGTCAGAATTGGCGGCTTTGTCATGTAAAAGCCCCTATTTGATTTTCCATATGGATAGGGCAGAATTGAGGACTCGTCCCCAGTTTCTTCCTAAGGTGGTATCAGCTTTTCACTTGAACCAACCTATCGTGGTGCCTGCGGCTACTAGGGACTTGGAGGACTCCAAGTTACTGGACGTAGTCAGGGCCTTGAAAATTTATGTTTCCAGGACGGCTGGAGTCAGGAAGACTGACTCGCTATTTATCCTGTATGCACCAAACAAGATGGGTGCTCCTGCTTCAAAGCAGACTATTGCTCGCTGGATTTGTAGCACAATTCAGCTTGCGCATTCGGTGGCTGGCTTGCCGCAGCCTAAATCTGTAAAAGCCCATTCCACGAGGAAAGTGGGCTCTTCTTGGGCGGCTGCCCGAGGGGTCTCGGCTTTACAACTTTGCCGAGCTGCTACTTGGTCAGGGGCAAACACGTTTGCAAAATTCTACAAATTTGATACCCTGGCTGAGGAGGACCTTGAGTTCTCTCATTCGGTGCTGAAGAGTCATCCGCACTCTCCCACCCGTTTGGGAGCTTTGGTATAGTCCCCATGGTCCTTACGGAGTCCCCAGCATCCACTAGGACGTCAGAGAAAATAAGAATTTACTCACCGGTAAATCTATTTCTCGTAGTCCGTAGTGGATGCTGGGCGCCCGTCCCAAGTGCGGACTGTCTGCAATACTTGTATATAGTTATTGTTAACTACAAGGGTTATTGTTGAGCCATCCTTTGAGAGGCTCTGTTGTGTTCATACTGTTAACTGGGTATATTATCACGAGTTATACGGTGTGATTGGTGTGGCTGGTATGAGTCTTACCCGGGATTCAAAATCCTTCCTTATTGTGTCAGCTCTTCCGGGCACAGTATCCTTACTGAAGCCTGGAGGAGGGTCATAGTGGGAGGAGCCAGTGCACACCAGGTAGTCCTAAATCTTTCTTAGCTGTGCCCAGTCTCCTGCGGAGCCGCTATTCCCCATGGTCCTTACGGAGTCCCCAGCATCCACTACGGACTACGAGAAATAGATTTACCGGTGAGTAAAATCTTATTTTATTTACCCTGTACTTGTCCTATACTGTCATCAACTGTACGTTGCTGTTTTCATGTTTGATTATTTGTTTATGTACTCTGTAATTGGGCGCTGCGGAACCCTTGTGGCGCCATATAAATAAAGGATGATAATAATAATAATAATATCTGTCATGCTCATTAAATAGCAAACTGTGTCAAAACAGAGATAGGAGTCGAACTCCCACAAGTCTACACCCAAAGGACCAAAGGACAGGCATTGTAATAAACACTGGAAAAGACTAAACATAATACCTGGGGTAATATTAGGTCACAAAGGGATCAAAAGTAGCTCCTTCAACACGGGGTTACTAAAATAGAAAATTCAGAGCCTCTCAAACACTAACCCATAACAATATATATTAGGACACTAAAGTACCATATGTAAGTCAGTGGCGTAACTACTGCCCCCGCAGCCCTCGCGGTGGCTTCGGGGCGAGGGGCATGCGGGGGCGCCACTGATTTAGCACAGATTGACATGCGGACGAGCGTCCTCATGTCAATCTGCTCCTACTAACCCTCCCTGCCGTGTTGGAGGGACACGGAGGGCACAGCGCGCGCCTCTCCTGTGTCCCCTCCTGCATCATCTCCGGCGGCCGCGGGTCTAATAGAAGAAGTGCCGGTTCGTGAGCCAATCAGAGCTCACGAACGGCACTTCGTTTATTAGACCCGCGGCCGCCGGAGATGATGCAGGAGGGGACACAGGAGAGGCGCGCGCTGTGCCCTCCGTGTCCCTCCAACACAAACCAGCGGGGGAGCAGCGGCGGCGGGGGAGGGGGCATATATGGCACTGGGGGGGAATATCTGGCACTGGGGGCATATGTGGCACTGGGGGTGGGGGAATCTGGCACTGGGGGCATATCTGGCACTGGGGGGGTAATATCTGGCACTGGGGGCATATGTGGCACTGGGGGGAATATCTGGCACTGGGGGAATATCTGGCACTGGGGGCATATGTGGCACTGGGGGGGGGGAATCTGGCACTGGGAGCATATCTGGCACTGGGGGGGAATATCTGGCACTGGGGGCATATGTGGCACTGAGGGGGAATATCTGGCACTGGGAGCATATGTGGCACTGGGGGGGTATATGTGTACCTGGCACATAGGGGGGGGGGCTATATTGTGCACTGGGGTTATGTGAGTACCTGGCACCGTGGGGTAATATCTGGCACTGGGGACATATGTGGCACTAGGAGCACAGCCCTAGCAACAAGCACTACCCCCTAGCAACGAGCATGACACCCAGTGCATGAAACCCCTGGCAACGAGCATGACACCCAGTGCATGAAACCCCTGGCAACGAGCATGACACCCAGTGCATGATACCCCTGGCAACGAGCATGACACCCTGAGCATGAAAACCCCTGGCACTGTGCATGGAACCAAGAGCATGAAACCCCTGGCAACGAGCAGGTAATTTAAAAGTAATTAGAAGCCTTACTGTAGGGCTTAATGTGTAATGGGCATTACGGTGTGTGGCATAATGTATCACGGACATTGCGGTGTGTGTCATAATGTGTCACAGGCATTACGGTGTGTGGCATACTGTATCACGGGCATTGTGGTATGTGATATAATGTCTCAGGGTCATTGCAGTGTGGCATAATGTATAACGGGCATTGCGGTGTGTAGCATAGGGTATAACGAGCATTGCGGTATGTGTCAGGCATTACGGTGTGTTGTATACTATATCACGGGCATTGTGGTATGTGGTATAATGTCTCAGGGTCATTGCAGTGTGGCATAATGTATAACGGGCATTGCGGTGTGTAGCATAGGGTATAACGGGCATTGCGGTATGTGTCAGGCATTACGGTATGTTGTATACTATATCACAGGCATTGTGGTATGTGGTATAATGTATCAGGGGCATTGCAGTGTGTAGCATAATGTATAACGGGCATTGCGATTCCTGTCATAATGTGTCAGGCATTACGGTGTGTTGTATACTATATCACGGGCATTGTGGTATGTGGTATAATGTATCAGGGGCATTGCAGTGTGTAGCATAATGTATAACGGGCATTGCGATTCCTGTCATAATGTGTCGGGGGCATTACGGTGTGTGGCATAATGTGTCGGGGGCATTATGGTGTGTGCATATTGTGTCATGTGCATTATTGTGTGTGGCATAATGTCTAAGGGCCATTGCAGTATGTGGCATAATGTATACTGGGCATTACTATAAGGAGGAAAAATTACAAATAATGTAAGGGGCATGAATCAGGATTATTTTTCTTTCCAGTGGTGGCTAACGTCTGGGCGTGCAGGTTGGAAACCTGGGGTATAACGTAGTCTTTTCCTGCAATGCCACGCCCCTTTATGTGAAGCCACGCCCATCCCAACGAAGCCACACACCCCATTTTGCGGCGCGCACACATTTATTCCTTTAATAGTGCCAATTATGGGGGATGGGGGGCGCCGAAGAATTTTTTGGCTTGGGGGAGAAAAATTTCTAGTTACGCCACTGATGTAAGTCATACCTGGTTAATTTAAAAACAACACATGGCAGCTACATGTCAATCAGCAACAGTCAGATGGATTCAGCTACAGAGTCTGCAACTTTAAACACAAACAGGGTGTTTTGATAATCAAAATCAAATAAATATTCCTACCTCAAGAGTCCACACAAGCCAGTACACTCACCCCTCTGCTGCCAGATGATTGGTAGTAGCTGCATGCTGCACATCAGCAGCTGCCAGCTATTTAACCTCATGAGACAGGAAATGCCACTTAACCCCTAGATATAACCATATTCGTGCTAAACACGAATTACATAAAAGGGGATATACTGTCTCAATGTCCTAATGTCCAGTGTGCTTAAAGCAATACATTTAAAGGCTGAAACACACCTGCCTGTAGCGCGACATTTTTTGTCTGCTAGACATCAAGGGGGTCATTCCGAGTTGTTCGATCGCAAGCGGATTTTAGCAGATTTGCTCATGCTAAGCCGCCGCCTACTGGGAGTGAATCTTAGCATCTTAAAATTGCGAACGATGTATTCACAATATTGCGATTACACACCTCTTAGCAGTTTCTGAGTAGCTCCAGACTTACTCGGCTTCTGCGATCAGTTCAGTGCTTGTCGTTCCTGGTTTGACGTCACAAACACACCCAGCGTTCGCCCAGACACTCCCCCGTTTCTCCGGCCACTCCTGCGTTTTTTCCGGAAACGGTAGCGTTTTTTCCCACACGCCCATAAAACGGCCTGTTTCCGCCCAGTAACACCCATTTCCTGTCAATCACATTACGATCGCCAGAACGAAGAAAAAGCCGTGAGTAAAATTCCTAAGTGCATAGCAAATTTACTTGGCGCAGTCGCAGTGCGGACATTGCGCATGCGCATTAAGCGGAAAATCGCTGCGATGCGAAGATTTTTACCGAGCGAACAACTCGGAATGACCCCCCAAGTTGCGACTCTGAAATGTAAACTCATCGACTGGGTCCCACCATCTCAATTAGGAGGGGATAGAACCCGGATTCTTAAACAGAAAGAAAGTTTCTGGATACATAAACTTGACACAGTAGCCCCAAGGGGCCTCAATGAAGCAAACCCCTTAAATGTATTTCTATAGGGAACACCTATTCCCTCAAATGTATTTCTATAAGGAACACCTATTTGTTTTCTTGATTAGGGACCTGAGTTAGAGTTTATGTGGGTGTTATTCCAATGGTATATGTATATATATTTTGGTTATTAACATTAAACCAGCATAGGTTCATTTAAGGCTTTTTAACAAAAATTGATTATTATTTTCAATATTTTCTTCTTGTTTAAATTAGCCCAAGTCTGGGCTCTAGCTGAGCCACTCAAGGACATTCACAGAGTTGTCCTGAAGCCACTCCTTTGATATCTTGGCTGTGTGTTTTGTTACATGTGCTGTCTGCAACTCTGTTCTGACAGATAAATTGCAGCTCTATTCTCTCTGCTTAATTGCTGCAGCAGCACACCTGTTGGGAGATGCCTTGTTACCTTACTCCAGTATGTGGTTTCTTGTTGAAGTCAGGAGCCCGGTGCATGTACAGCAGCACAGTTGCACTGAGTTAGTAATTAAAGGGGGCTTGTCTGTACTGAACCTTGTCATTGGTTACTACTCCCTTTATATTCCTATTCTGCCCATTATTCCCTGCTGGTCATAGATCCTGCTTTCCGCGGAAGCCGTTGGCTCTCTGTTTCATTTTCTTGTCCTGTGAGATCCTTTGCTAAAGTGTCCCTGCCAGACCCAGTCCTGTCTGGTTCCTGTCTGTCTTGACTTTAGCTGCAGTGGGGACTTCTCCACACTATACTATACTTGTTCTTTGTCTTGTCTGTATCTTGGTCTTTCATTTGCATGCAGCTGCTTTACACATACCACCACCTGTGTCTCTATTACCACAGTCCCATTACACTTCAGTCTCTCTCTGGCCTGTTTATCAGTGTACATTGTCAGTCTTATTAGTCTGTTCTCTGAACAATTCCTTGTGTCAGTCTTCTTTGCTCCTTTGTGTTGGTACTGCGGTTGCTATGAGTAACATCCACTGGACTGGAGCATTCTGTGATGTTTGTGTGTCTGTTCTGCTTTCCCTGTCTGTATTCTATTGTCACACATTTCTGTTGTTACCAGTAGCAACCACTGTGAGTTCAGAGCATGCCTCGCTATTTATGTACCATTATTTAGATCACCCAGCCTGTTAGTCTGTTATTGCCTTCTCTACAGCCTACTTCCCCGTTGCTATTACCATTAGTGCATCACTCCCTCTGTGTCTCTCAATACCCAGATGTCTCATTAGTACCTCTACATTATTACCTCACCTTGTTATTAATTCATTATTCTCTTGTCTTGTTCTTGTCTTTTGGTATTCTTGGTCTTGTCCTTGTCTAGTGTGTGCTAGTCTGTCCAGCCTTAACCCACTCCGTATCAGGTGGGTTCAACTCCAGCATATTTCCTTGCACTTGCCCAGCCTCCAATAGATTCTTTGTCCACATTAAGACCTGGGGGC